>NC_045437.1:139443876-139523254 GCF_002776525.5 Piliocolobus tephrosceles
TTTTTTTTTTTTTTTTTTTTTGTATTTTTAGCAGAGACAGGGTTTCACCGTGTTAGGCAGGATGGTCTCAATCTCCTCACCTCGTGATCCACCTGCCTCAGCCTCCCAAAGTGTTGGGATTACAGGCATGAGCCACGGCACCCGGCCAGAAATTTTAGTTACTCGTAAGGTTTTTTTTGGGGAAAAGAAATCTGGAATGAGATGCCTGCTTTAGATAATAGGAAAGTCTAATTACTTCTTATTTTCCCCAGATAAGGAGTTTTGCCTCTGCGTGGCCTGTTTGATAGTCACCAGGTGGTCTTTGCTCCCTTTTAAATTCCCCAGATAAAAAGATTTTGTCTCTGGGGCCTGTTCAATGGTCACCAGGTGATTTTCACCCTCCGCAGTCATGATGTGATGGAAAGCAAAATAGCAAACAAGGGAACTGGATGGCGATGAAGCAGAGACAACAAGCAAGCTCCTGCGACATAAGCAGAAGGGTCCGTCCCTGGAATCGTCTCGGCTCACCTGTACCATTCCAACAAACCCTTCCAACCGAAAGAGCCCCACCCCAAAAACACTTTTGAAATGTGATCAGTGAAATCTGGAGCCAAAGCAAGGGAGAAACTGTTAGCAAGTTAAAAAGATTTATTGCTATTCCAGGCTTCAGATGAGCCCAGAACTCAGGGCTGGTGTGTGGTTCAGAAGTTGTTATGGTGTAACAGGGTGGTAGAAAAATCCAGGCAGTTTGATGTCGAGGCCACCCTCTCTTCCTTGGACCCCTGCTCCAAAAGCAGCTGCTGGTGAAGCTAACTCTTTCCCATCTGCCTCATTCACCCGACAGGACTCCAAGACTGAGGCAGGCAGCCACAGCTCACGGGTGAGAGGCTGCCCATACTTCTAGCACTGGAAGAGCCTTCTCCTTGGGACCGGACTCTATGGCTTTGGCCCTGTGGAGGGAGAAATGGTGCCACAGGAGTTGTCTTAAGAGGACAAGGCATGCATGGTCTGAGATCAGAGGTTGCGAAGTGGCCACCCATGAGCCAGTCCATTTGGGATACATCACACTGCACAGCTTTTTAAAAAAATCATTAGCTGCCAATATTTTAAAATGGTAAGACTTCATAAAAATCTGAATTTTTGGCTTCTTTAGGAGTAAACATTGAAACTTTTTTTTTGAGACAAGAGTCTCACTCTGTCACCAGGCTGAAGTATTGCCAGTATCTGGCAATACTGGGCCCACACCATTCTTGTGTGGCACTGACTGGTCACAGCTAGGTAGCAGTTGTCTTCACAGACTGGCTATGCACTCTCCAACTTACTCCAGTCCTTGTCACCCTTAATTATATTTCCAAGTGGAGACCAGGCCTCAGCGGCCTTGTATCAATGGGCACATGTGCTGTGACTTTCTGTATAAGAAATATTTACATTGTAATAGTATCTTTAATCAAAAAGGAAAAATCAGCTGGGCGTAGTGGCTCACAACTGTAATTCAGCACTTTCCAAGGCCAAGTGGGCAGATCATGAGGTCAAGAGATCGAGACCATCCTGACCAACACGGTGAAACCCCATCTGTACTAAAAATACAAAAATTAGCCAGGCGTGATGGTGGGCGCCTGTAGTCCAAGCTACTTGGGAGGCTAAGGCAGGAGAATCGCTTGAACCCAGGAGGCAGAGGTTGCAGTGAGCCGAGATTGCGCCACTGCACTCCAGCCTGGTGACAAAGTGAGATTCTGTCTCCAAAAAAAAAGGGAAAAGTCGAAATCAAGCCTGGAAGCAACTTGTTTCTCAAGGTTCTTATCACTCATTTAAGTCTCTTGCTAAGCCCTGCGGGTACCTGAGTTTGTAAACAACGGAGCACCCCTAATATCTCCCCCAAGGGATTCCTCCCCCCGACACCCTACCTCTCCAGGATACACTGCACCCTAGTATTAATTGGGCAAATCTAGAAAGGAAATTAAAATTAGTCACAGAAGTTAAGGGAGGAATAGACTAAGAGCAAATACTTTCGCCCCTTCATTGTAACAGGGGGTTGGAGTAGAACAAAAACGTTAATACTCTCACTTTGCTTTTAACTTAGTCACAAAAAAAAAAAAGAATGAGAGAGAGAAAGTCATAAAGATTCTTCAGGTCCTAAAACACTCTGGTTCCCATTCCTTAACTGCTTTGGAAATGAACGAGGCTCTTTAGAGAGAAAGAGCGAATGTTAACCGGGATAAGTAACGTGGTCAGCCCAGCAGATGCCCTGGGCTATCAAGAACTGCCCAACTCATCCTCCCTTAGGTCAGGGCTGCTTGCCCCAGCCTAAAATGTAAGTGGCACAAAATGATTTTCAGTGAGGGTAGCAGACTCATTGTAGAAAGAGGATTAAAGCGGGGCAGAGAGGGGGAGTTTGGCCTTGGCAAACACAAAACAGAGGAAAAGGGACCTTCCTCACACCGCTCCATTCCGCTGCGGCAGATGCCACGTTATACACCCTTTAGAGAGGCAGCGATCTTGATGCAGCCCAGACGCTTCCCACTGTTGCTCAGGATGCTCTCTATGCGGTAGTTCCCGGTGGTGAGCCAACTGGGCAGCTCCAGGTGAGGCAAAACGAATTCGCTCTTGGGCAGTGAGTAGGTTCCCTGTGGGAAAGCCAGTGGACAGCCAGTCAGTGGGAGCCTACTGATAGGGTCTTTATCCTGGAGCCACTGCTAGGATTGTAGCCATGAACTACCACCCCTCTTCCCATTCTTGAAACCACCACACAAGATTAGAGACTGCCATAGCACTGTACAGCATGGATTATTATGGGAAAAGGGCCCTGAAGATCACATCTAAGTTCAAGTCTCCTATTTCATAGATGGATAACTGAGGCTCCCGAAAGATAAATGATTCCTGATAGGTCACACTGGCTTACAAATCCAGAGGCATCCAGATCTGCAGGAGGAGAATGCAAAGACCCTTCTCTCCAAACCCCATCTCTTTAGCCACAGGGGTAACGCTCTCTCCTCCCTAAGTACTTACTTCTTTGAAGGGACAGTGGCAAGGAAGCCCATAGGTACGCAGGGGCTCTGGGCAGGGCTCCCCAGTAGGAATTAACATGTCAAGCACATCACAGAAGTCTTCAAAGGTACAGCTGCCAATGTAGTCTGTGCATGGGATCTTGATCCAGAGGCTAGCCACTTCCTTCTCCAGAACTAATTCCAACTGGTAAAAAAAAAAAAAAAAAGGTTTGAAAAAGGTTATAAGTATAAATTCCAGGGCAAACATACCAGCTCTTCTGTCTCTTCAAAAAAGCAGCAATATAGTTTAATCATAGAATTTTTAACTGGATGAGATCTTAGAGACAGTCTGTTCCAGGAATGGCAACACTGTGTGGCCCATGTGTGAGTATAGTGTATTATTGTGCCCATGGCAGACATTAATAATCAAATGTGAATTTTCCCCCTACACTGAACTATACGTAGACTTAGGATTCTTTTTTTTTTTTTTTTTTTTTTTGTATCATGGCTCACTGCACTCACTGTAGCCTCAACCTCCTGGGCTCAGATGATCCTCCTGCCTCAGCCTCCCATGTAGTTGGGAAACACAGGCAGGCACATGCCACCACACCCAGCTCATTCTGTATTTTTTGTAGAGATGGGGTCTCACTTTGTTGCCCAGGCTGGTCTGGAACTCCTGGCCTCAAGCAATCCTTCCACCTTGCCTCCCAAAGTGCTGGGATTACAGGCGTGAGCCATCATGCCCAGTCCATAGTGTTAGAATTCTTTAGGTAGTCACTACTCATTGATTGACTCTAACACTTGCATTGAAATGCACTTGTCATCTAACTGCTAATTGGTTAACTGTGGCATTGTTTCCTGGGCTTTCCTTCTGAGTCCAGTCTTGGCCCCAGAATCCTTTTCTGCATAGGACTTCAGGTAGTTATTACCAACTGATGAGCTGGTTACCAAAATGAACCCAACTGGCTGCTCCTGGGTCACATTTTCTCTCTACAGCCACAGAAGACAGAATTAAGAACAACAGGAATGTATAGAAAGATCACCTTGGGACTGGTATAAAATCATAGCTAGGTTACAACAGATGGAGCTACTTCAAGGAGTAGTGGGCTCCCTGACTCAGCTGGGAAAGCTACAAAAGACTCTTGTGCCTGGAGTCGAGCTGGGTGAGAAGCTCTAGAACACACTTCACACCTCCATGCTGTCGTGACTTTGCTCCCGTTTTGAAGGCTGAAGCTGACCAGGAGGAAGTGGCCAGAATTTCATGGCGGATGTCCCAGTTGTGCCGGGCACGTGCTGAACAGTCACCATGTATTAGTTGCCTCTAGTGCCAAATGAGTTGTCCTTTAGAACCATGTCCATCACCCACCAAAGGTATCAAGGTAAAATTCTAAGTAAAGAGTACTAGGAAATTAGCTTTCTCAAATATCTGATTCCTTATCGGCGTTATGGCAGGAAATCACATTTTTAGGATCCCTTTCAGCTCTGACATTCTAACATTCTAGGAATCCCAGCCTCTAGGCTCACTTTATTTGGGGCTCTGTTTCTAAGAGATAAATCCTGGATAGGCACTTACATCCTCAGAGGCTGCTGGGCTCAGGCTGGTTCCCAGGCCACAGACTCAAGTCTTCCAGCTGCCCCAGATGTCGAGATACTAGCTGCCTTCCTGCCTTCCTCCAGGCCCAGAAAGAACAAAGAAGTCAGCACATCCTGTGTTCTGAGTGGACAAATTCAAATTGCTCCTCTCACTGGCCTCATCTGTGCTAAGACATACCCATTATCTCCACCACTGGCCACACAGCACCCTCTCGGCCCTCCTCTCTCTCATCAAACCTGCTTCTACCCCGCTGCCTAGGAAAAGTCAGAGGACCTAGGTTGGAATTCTAGTTCTGCCACTTCCTAGTTTTATTGTCCCCTTGGGTGAGTTGCTTAATCTCTCTCAGTGGCCATCCCCTTACCTTTTTTTTTTTTTTGAGACAGAGTCTCACTCTGTCACCCAGGCTGGAGTACAGTGGTGCGATTTTGGCTCACTCCAAACTCTGCTTCCTGGGTTCAAGTCATTCTCCTGTCTTAGCCTCCTGAGTAGCTGAGATTACAGGCATGAGCCACCACGCCTAGCTAATGTTTTTGTATTTTTAGTAGAGATGGGGTTTCAATATGTTGGTCCGGCTGGTCGCAAACTCCTGACTTCAAATGATCCACCCGCCTCGGCCTCCCAAGGTGCTGGGATTACAGGCGTGAACCACTGCACTCAGCCTCACCTCATCTTCAAAAATGGGATATTTTAGAGTGCCCACCTCTCTCACAGGTCCCATTGAGAGGGAAATACCAGCACTTCGCACAGTGCCTGAAATCAAAAGCTTCCTCCTCCGTGACTTCTGCCCCGCCTTTTTCCTTAGCCAATACTCTCTCCTTGTGTCGACAATACCTTAATGAGAATGTTTGAACCAGTTATGCCCTGAGCGAGAGCACACAGCAGAGGAGGCCAGTAGGGGGACAAGTCCTGCCAGCGCTCCTCCCACCAGGCTGGAACCTGTAGACCAGAAGGGGTAGTGCCTCCCTCATCTCTACTTCTACCCCCAGCACAGGACCAGCACGACACAAGAAGTGTACTGAACTGAAGTCAACAGAGGGTTCTAAGGCAGCAGCCATGCCTACCATTCGGAAATGATGGCTCATTTCTTATTCTCAATCTATTTGCTACTATGACTCAGAAAAGGAAGCGGGTGGAGTAACGAGCCCAGGCATGTATATGACTTTGGGTGCTGGGGGAGCCAAGTTATCAGGCCTGAAAGGCTGGAATAAGACAAATACAGTGACAATTTACAATTCTCAAGGATGGGAAAACCAGGGTCCCACAGGCTGGAACTTGAGGGAGGGATGGGCAGTGGCTATGCCAGATCCCATGGAGCAAGTCAAAAGAGAAAAGGGAGCTCCTGAGCAGGCTCCAGTCTTACCCATGGCCATGGAATCTGGGATATCTAACTTTTAAACATTGCAGCTGGGGTCAAATCCACCCAGGTCGCAGTTTGACTTTTGATTAAAGAAATTTCACTACAGCAAGATCAGAGGAAAAGAGGATGGCAGTTGCTTTCTTGGGTTTGGGCAGTCACTCTCCTCTGGGCCTCAGTGTAACAAGGGGTCAAAGCCCCATGGACCCCAAGAGTGCTCCAGGCTCATCCAGAGCTTAGTTCTGGGCAGCTCTCATAAGCGGGTCTGCTGGGCAAGGGGAGAGTTCTGGAACTGAATCTGCAGCACTCCTCTCCCCTCCCCTGCAAATACACCAAGCACTAAGTCTACCTCCCTGCCAGTAAAAGCTCAGGAACCAAACCCCAAGATAAACACACCAGCCTTGTCCATACTAACAACTAGCTTTGTGACCTGGAGCAAGTTGTAACCTTTCCTGAGACCCTTTGTCCCTCATCGTCTCTTCTCCCTAGCAAGTGGTCAGAAGAGCTTTCATCTAATAGTTGATATGCACATATCCTGAAAAAAGAACTGAACCAAATATATATATATATATAGAAGAGAAATATTGGGGGCCGGGTGTGGTGGTTCACTCCTGTAATCCCAGCACTTTGGGAGGCCAAGGCGGGCAGATCACCTGAGGTCAGGAGTTCGAGACCAGCCTGGCCAATGTGACGAAACCCCATCTCTACTAAAAATACAAAAATTAGCCAGGCGTGGTAGTGCACGCCTATAATCCCAGTTACTCTGGAGGCTGACGCAGGAGAGTCCCTTGAACCCAGGAGGTGGAGGTTGCAATGAGCCAAGATTACGCCACTACACTCCAGTCTAGGCAACAGAGTGAAACTCCATCTCAAAAAAAATAAATAAATAAATAAATAAATTGGGGAAAGAGAAGGAGCAGAGGGGATCAGAGGCCAATTTTTACTAAGCACTAGTGACAGTAAAGACAGAGGAGATTATGTAGGCCCAAATTTATGACAGGTAAGGAAGCAATGGAAAAGAAGAGTAGGGAGTAAAACCCATCTTAATGGTTTGTGAAGAAGCCAGGAAAAGCAGGCTGAGGGCAGAAGAGGGGGTTTGCCAGCTGCTTGTTTCCAAGTCAGTTGCATAGCCCCGTCCCTGGAAACGCCATTAGTGGTTGCATGGTGATGGCAGCAGAGGGAGCATGGCGGATGGCCTACCAGGAGAGCCCACACTCCAGATTCAGCAGAGGGAGCACACAAATAAATGTGTGTGACCCTGGCAGAGAAACAGTCCAGTGTCCGTACATAGAGAATGATTCTATCCTTTGGCCCAGATCCAAGGGTACAGGGCTTGACCCCCTATCACTTGAGGAACAGTAATGGAAACACAATGACTCAGCTAGGAAAAGACTTGGTAGGAGGTGCAGGGGAGCTGAAAGCTGCCACATATCCAGGACTTGTGTCTGGGTCAAGAGGCTGCAGGATAAGACAGATACTAATCGAAATGTTCACAAGATCTAACATGTACTGAGCATGTCCTGGCTGCCTGGCCCTGTGCAAAGCACTCTCTACATTATTTTCTAACTCAGGTATTGCTCAAGGAAAGCCCATAAGGTAGGAGCTGTGATTAAGACAGGTCTAAGGGTAATGATAGAAACTCAGATTCCAAATCAGGAATCTTCTAAATAATTAAGACAAAACTGGTACCAGAATAGATCTGGATCAGGAACAGACTGAAGGGCATAGAGGAACATCATATAAAGGTAGCAATTTTAGCTAGAGAGGAAAGGACCATAATAAATGGTGTTGCAATGGATATATGAAAAGTCTTCATTGTTTTCTAAGAAAATATAAAAACATACACCCCTAAAATAGTCAATGGATGGAAACAAACAGGTTATTCCCAAAGTAAATACAAAAGGCAAATAAACTTATGAATAGACATCTGCGCTCACTAGGAATGATACAAGTTGGTTCAAACATTGGGAGGCACTTTGGCAATATGTATCAAAAGACCTAAAAAGTGTGTATCTAGATAATCAGAAAATTATAAAAAGATGTACTATAAGAATAATTTCTACAAAGGTGGTTATTATAGCAAAACAAAAAACAAATAAACAAATAAAAAACACTCTGGCCGGGTACAGTGGCTCAAGCCTGTAATCCTAGCACTTTGGGAGGCCGAGGCATGCAGAATGCCTGAGATCAGGAGTTCAAGACCAGCCTAGCCAACATGGTGAAACCCCATCTCTACTAAAAATACAAAAATTAGTGGGGTGAAATGGCAGGTGCCTGTAATCCTAGCACTTTGGGAGTCTGAGGCAGGAGAATCACTTGAACCCGGGAAGCAGAGATTGCAGGGAGCTGAGATTGCACTACTACACTCCAGCCTAGGCGACGGAGTAAGACTCTGTCTCAAAACAAACTCCAAACAAACAAACAAACAAACAAAAACTATCCTGGAAACAAACTAAATGTTCAACAATAGACTTGTTATACAAATTATGAAAGATCCACATCAGAATATTTCTGCCATTAAAAATGATTGGGTGGACTGAGCGAGGTGGCTCAAGCCTATAATCCCAACATTTTGAGAGTCTGAGGCAGGAGGACTGCTTGAGCCCAGGAGTTTGAGACCAGCCTGGGCAACACAGGGAGGCTCTGTCTCCATAAAAAATAAAAAAAATTAGGTAAGCATGGTGACATGTACCTGTGGTCCCAGCTACTCAGGAGGCTGAGGTGGGAGGATCCCTTAAGCCCAAGGCTGCAGTAAGCCATGATCACACTACTGCACTCCAGCCTGAGCAACAAAGTGAGACATTGTTCTAAAATTACAATAAGTTAAAATAATTAAATAATGATTGGGTAAAAAAAAATTGACTAAGTAGAGTCACCTAATCCTTGAAAACAGATACGGAACATAGAGTATGATGTAAAAAAAAAAAAAAAAAAAAAAAGCAAGTATAATAGCACATATCATATAATCCCATGAGTATAAGTGTATATGTATTTACAAACACATAAAAATTCTGACTCGTTATATAAAGAGCAAACACTGACTATCTCTAGGATTTAGATTACTGGAGGACATTTACAATGAGCACTGCCTATTATCATACATATCCATTAAAAATAAATATGTATGTTATATATGTAATTGTATGGGGGAAAGTTGCAAAGAATATCCTATAAGATGTTAAAAGTGCTTACCCCTTATCACTAGGTAGTGAGATTTCAAGTGATATTTATTTATTTATTTAGAGACAGAATTTCACTCTGTCACCCAAGTTAGAGTGCAGTGGTGCAATCTTGGCTTACTGCAACCTCTGCCTCTTGGGTTCAAGCAATTCTCCTACCTCACCTTCCTGAGTAGTTGGGATTACAGGCACATGCCACCACGCCCAGCTAATTTTTATATTTTTAGTAGAGATGGGATTTCACCATGTTGGCCAGGCTGATCTCAAACTCCTGACCTCAAAAGATCCGCCCACCTCAGCCTCCCAAAGTGTTGGGATTACAGGCGTGAGCCACCACACCTGGCCTATTTTATTTTATTTTTTGATGACTTCTGTTTTCTAAAGTGACTATATATTACTGGCTAATTGGTATATCAATTTTATAATTAACAACAAAACCAAATTGGCCAACCAGAGCTGTCAGACAATAACGAGCCACTGGCCATCAGGCCCAGAGAAGGCCAGGACGCTCCTGCCAGGCGCAAGGTATCCATCACTCCTGCCCTCACCAGGAAATTGCTGGCGCTGACATCAGAGATTCCTTTCAATCCCATGATCCTGAGATTCCATGAACCTGTGAAAGAGTGTCTGAATCTACATGTCCTGTACTATTCTCTGGGAATTCAGGATTCTGAAATTCTTCACAGTTCCCCAAGCATACACGCCCCAGTGCCCCTGCTGGCCAGACCTGACACCTCCCCTTCCCTACCCACCCCCAGGCTCACCTTCAGAGGAGAAGTCAGAGGAACACTGGTGCTGCCCACAACACTGAGGGTCACATTCCCAGGAATGATGATGGGGTCAGGCTCCAGAGTCAGGCTTCTGATCACCGCAGGGTCCTTTCCTTCATCACAGTTATCCCAGGAGAAGCTACCGAGCTGGGATGGCCAAGGACAATCAGACAGCAAGGAAGGAGGAGAAGAAAAAGGTTGACAAAAGAAACTATCACAGATCACAGGAAAAACGAGCTCCTGGCAGCGTAACCTTGGGTGAGGCACCCCCGTCCCTAAGCCTCCTCTATGAGGTTCCATACCTATGAACCTGGGATAACACTTGTCCTACTCATTTCACAGGCAGGACTAAACTAAAAGACTCAAAAGACATAATCTCTCAAAAGCATACTGTAAATTATAAGGCAGGATATGACAGACCTGGTACTTCAAAACTGGAGACTGACCTAATCGTCCTTTGGTGGGCACCTTCTCTGACTTCCCTCCTCCCTGCTGCCCGCTCCTCTCCAGCCAGCCTTGGGATCCCAGCAGAGGGCAAGCTCCTGGAGGATTCAGCTCTGCAGCCCACACCCAGGACCTTGTTCATGTCACACCCCACGCCCAACGCAGAGCCAGGAACAATGGAAAACACAAAACACAATGGGAAATCTAACAGCATCTGAAATCCCACTGTCAAGGGGCAGGTGATTAACTCAGGAAGGAATAGGACACTCATGAAAAGATCCCCAGTGGATCATTTGCTGATGAATAATCCCCAGTGAATGGACTTCCCCAGTCCTAACCAGTGTCTTCTTCCCATCCCACTTCTCAGGTCATGTGCCCACTAGGGTCACCCGCCACCCCTCTGCTGAGCTGCTCCTCCCGTTCCTCCTCCACATCCCCCAGGTCTCCTGATTCCACCACCACTACATCTGCATGTGACTGCATGTGACCACCACTCTGCACTCCAACAGGACCCTGTCTGATTATTTTTTTTTTTTTTTTGAGACGGAGTCTCACTCTGTCACCCAGGCTGGAGTGCGGTGGCGCGATCTCAGCTCACTGCAAGCTCCGCCTCCCGGGTTCACACCATTCTCCTGCCTCAGCCTCCCGGTAGCTGGGACTACAGGCGCCCACCACCATGCCTGACTAATTTTTTGTATTTTGTTTAGTAGAGACTGGGTTTCACCATGTTAGCCAGGCCTGTCTCGAACTCCTGGACCTCATGATCCACCCGTCTCAGCCTCCCAAAGTGCTGGGATTACAGGCGTGAGCCACCGCTCCCGGCCTGTCTGATGATCTTGAACACCTCCCACACCGGAAAACTCTCTGCCCACCCACTCGCACCTCTCCCAGCCCCCTGGAGGCCACCTATGAGAGACTGTTGGCATTCCCTCCATCCACACCCTGTCTCAGAGAGAAAACCTACCAGTCCCACACCCCCAAGCTGATGCCCACCTTCAGTACTCCCATCACTGACTGGATCAAGATGGATCACTTAACCCCAGCTAGGCTGACAGATTCTCTCTGCCCAATTTTGGAATTAAGGCATAAAAGGCTGGGGATACGGGATTTTTGTGCTGTCACTGGATCCTAAGTTTTGGGTTGAGGCCAGACCATCTAGATCTGTGATCCATGACCAAGCAGAAGTTAATGAAGGGATAAGAGCTAAGGGCTCTGTTGGTCTGTGGAAAAGGGAACAGATGAAGTCCCACTTCCCTATCTATAAAAGCAGTATGGAGTAGCAGTGAAGGGCACGGCTTTGGAGAGACATGGGTGAATGACAGCTTTAGCCAAACAGCCCTGGGTGGAAATTGTATCTCTACCACACTTACCATGTGATTTTATAGGCCAGTTTCACCTTTGGAGTCTAAATTTCCACATCTTTTAACTGGAGGCATTTCTACCTTCCTCTCCAGGATGTTGCAAGGGCTAGAGCATGTATGTAAAGCTCATAACCCAATGCCAGGCACAACGCACGTGAGCCGGCTCACTAAATGGCAGCCATTAGCATCCTAGCCTCTGCTTCCTGCCGGCAGCTCCATGAGATGTCTTGTAGCTCTGTAATAAACTTCTCCTTTAGCTGAGCTTTTAGGAATGGGTTCCTACCCCTTGGAATGAAAGGTCATGTCATGACTAAGAAAGGCAGGACAGAATGGTTGCCAATAAATGTTTCCTTCAATAATCATTTCACAAATATTTATGGAGCAATGATGATAGGCCCTGGGCTAAGTACTGTGGCAAGAGTGGTAAACAATCACAGCTGGCTCCTGCCCTGCCTTGAGGAG
Source organism: Piliocolobus tephrosceles (assembly GCF_002776525.5). NCBI lineage: Eukaryota > Metazoa > Chordata > Mammalia > Primates > Cercopithecidae > Piliocolobus > Piliocolobus tephrosceles. The sequence goes on from NC_045437.1 coordinate 139,456,004, forward strand.
CTTACCATCTAATGTAAATAAATATCACCCACTATGATTTGTGAGTGCCACAAAGGAAAAGAGCAGAAGGTAATGCTGACAGCAACAAAGGACTCACTTACATAGGGTGGTGGGGAAGTGATACTTAAGCTGGACGCTTGAGGGATGAGGAGTCAGACATGTAAGTGCAGGCCAGGCCGAGGGAACACAGGCAAAGGCCCCGAGGCACAAAGAAGCTTGACTGCTCTAGGCACTGGGAGAAGGCCATGGGCTAAATGTAGTGGATGATGGACCCAGATGAGGTTGGAGGGGTGGCAGGGTCATTTAATGCAGGACCCCACAAGCCATAATCGGGAGGTTGCTTTTACCATAGGTGCAGTGGAACCCCACTGAAGGACAGTGCTACACTGTGATTTGTGGTTGTGAACAGACTGAAAGTGGTCAAGGGAAAGAATGCCTGGAATTAAGAGTCAGGCTAGAGGGCAACATGGGAGCAGGACTAGTTTTGTGGGTGGGGCTGCTTTCATAGATTCTAAGGCAGCCTGATCCACACAGAGAACTGATTCCGGGCTGGGGGTGGGGGTAGGGTATCCAGAGTCCAGAGTACCTATTGGAGAAGAATCCCTTCCCCTCTCCTAAGCTCTCCTTTTCCCAGGTCCTGGGGGAGACGTAACAAGATGGCTTCCTAAGGGTAGTGCCCGGCTAGCTGTCTCTGTAGTGACAAATTCTGCTGCTGAGTTCAGGCTCATAGGGGAAGGGAAGTGTCATGGATTAGCAATGCCCACCAAGGCCAGGCTGGTCACCAGATATCTGTCATCCCAGCCTAAGCTAACAAGTGTGAAGGGGTGGCACAAGACGGAGGGGAAGGGCACAGCTCTGGAGGCAGAGATATGGGTACTACAGGTATGAGTTAAAACCCAGCTCACCCAGTCTCACTAGCTGAGACCATCGGTAAGTTAACCCCTTAGAGATTCAAAATTTCCTCATTTATTACGTGGACATAATGATATCTTCTCACGGGACTATTGTGAGGGCAAGATGTTTGTATACAGAAAGCACAGGGCACAACTCCTCAAGACTGTCAGGCTCCTGAATAAACAAGGAAAGACTAAGAAACTGTCATAGGCTAGAGGAGAGTGGGGACTACAATGATATGTGTCATGACAATGGCAATGCAGTACCCTGGATTGGATCCTGGCTCAGAAAGAGGGCATTAATGGGAAAACTGGTGAAATCCAAATAAAGTCTAGAATTCAATTAATAGTAATGTACTAATGTTAGTTTCTTAGTTTTGGAGATATGTACATGTAAGATGCTAACAGGAAACTGAGTCAGGATTATACAGAAATTCTATATTATCTCTGTAACCAACCTTCCTTCCTTCCTTCCTCCCTCCCTCCCTCCCTCCCTCCCTCCCTCCCTTCCTTCCTTCCTTCCTTTCTCCTGCATCAGCCTCCCAAGTAGCTGGGACTACAGGTGTACGCCACCATGCCTGGCTAATTTTTGTATTTTTAATAGAGACAGGGTTTCACCATGTTGGCCAGGTTGAGGGTGGTCTCGATCTCCTGGCCTCAAGTGATTTGCCTGCCTCGGTCTCCCACAGTGCTGGATTATAGAGGTGAACCACCACGCCCTGCTGCAACTTTTCCATAAACCTAAAATTATTCCAAATTTTTTTTTCGGAAAAAAACACATAGCTCAGTACATAGCGCACAGTATGTGTACAACAAATGACAGCCACTATATGAGCACTATAGTCTATTAAGCATCTACTCTATGACTAGCATGGGGCTAGATATATCCTCCCCTGTTATCTAACACTCATCACAGCCTGTAGTCACAAGATCAGTTATGCTAGAAGAGGAACTGAAATTCAGGTTTCCTAATGTTCACTCACTGTCATCCCCCGCTCCCCGAGTCTTTATCTGGCCCAGGGACTCAAGGTCAGGCCTCTGAATCACATGAGCCCTGAGATGTAGGTGCTGTGTGATTTTGAGTGACCTTTATAATGTCTCAGAGCCTCTTCAAAACTGCCAATCTAAGACCTAGTCTGAGATGACATCCATACCCACAGCATAAATGAGAACAAATGAGTTTGTAGGGTAAGCTAGCAGCCTCTAGCCAGACTCCACCTCATAGCGGCCAGCCCTGGAGCCAAGAGAAACATTCTCAGCCAATATTCAGGAACAAGGTATAAATTCTCCAGGTAAATGAAGTCAAAAGTTCCACATTCCTTCATTCAACAAGCAAAACAGACTTTCTGCCTCAGGGGCACAGTGAGGCCAAGCCCACAGATTTATATGGCTTTGTTTGTTTCTGATTTTAGAACTTTTCCATCAATGAATGCATTTCCCTTCACTGACGAGATTCAGGTTGGCACCATCACACCCATCGTACAGATGAGGAGACCAAGACTCGGGTAATCCATGGATTGAGACAGGGGAAGGATCAGAAGCCAAGCCTCCCTGCTTTCAGTACCATACACTTTCCCCTACACAGCACTGTTCCTCACTCTCAAACACTTCCAAGATGGTAGGAGGGAGGGGATCAGGGGTGGACCTATCCCTTTGCTACCAGAAATGTTTGATGTCTTGCCCACAGCTAGCAGCCAAGAGGCAATGGAATCAGGTTTTTGTTTTTGGGGTTTTTTGGTGAGATAGGGTCTCACTCTATCACCCAGGCTGGAATGCAGTTGTGCAATCTCAGCTGCAGCCACGACCTCCCAGGCTCAGGCAATCCTCTTACCTTAGCCTCCCGAGTAGCTGGGACTACTGGTGCACACCACCACGCCTAGCTAATTTTTGTATTTTTTGCAGAGATGGGGCTTCGCCATGTTGCCCAGGCTGGTCTTGAACTCCTGAGCTCAAGCAATCTGCCCACCTCAGCCTCTCAAAGTGCTGGGATTACAGGTGTGCACCACTGCACCTGGTCTTGGGGTTTTTTTTTAATTGACAAACCACAGTTGTATACATTTATGGGGTACAATGTGAAATGTATTCTCTTGGTTGTTTTGAAATGCACACAGTTCCTGATTTACTATGGTTTGACATACCATTTTTCCACTTTACAATCGTGCCTAAGTGATAAATATTCAGTAGAAACTATACTTTAAGTATCCATACTGTTTTTCACTTTCAGTACAGTCTTCAATAAATCACATGAGACATTCAACACTTTATTATGAAACGGGCTTTGTGTTAGATGATGTTGCCCAACTGTAGGCTAATGTAAATGTTCCGGGCATGTTTAAGGTAGGCTAGGCTAAGCTATGATGCTCAGGTTAGTTGTATTAAATGCATTTTCAACTTAATGGTATTTTCAACTTATCATGGGTTTATCAGAACGTAACCCCATGGAAAGTTAAGGAGCTTCTGCATATAATACATTACTAACTATAGTCACCCTGGTGTGCAATAAATCTCAAAGCCTACTCCTTAGCAGAACTCAGTGGCCCACACCTGTAGTCCCAGCTACTCAGGAGGCTGAGGTGGGAGGACTGTTTGAGCCCAGGAGTTCAAGGCTGCAGTGAGCTACAATCACCCCACTGCACTCCAGCCTGGGTGACAGTGAGACCCCATCTCTACTCTCAACTTCTCTAAGTTCAGCTTGGTTAGAATCCGCATATAAGTGAGATAATAAAACAAAACTACCATATGAACCATTATCCCACTTCTGGGTATATATCCAAAGGAACTGAAATTTCGAAGGGCTATCTGCACTCCCATATTCACTGCAGCATTACTCACAATAGCTAAGATATGGAAATAACCTAAGTGTCCATCAACAGACACTTGATGGATAAAGAAATTATCCATCAAATTGAATGCATAAAGAAAATGTGGCATATATGCACAACAGAATACCATTCAGCCTTTAAAAGGGGGAACGTCTTGTCATTTGCAACAACATAGACAGAATCTATGAAGCTAGTTGCAATAAGCCAGGAACTAGGCTTTTTCAGGTCAAGGGATTACAGAACTTCCCTTTCCCAGGGATCTGCAGCACGGTGTGAATGAGAAGTGAAGGAGGAAGCCTGGAGGGTAGGGGGACTGTTGTCTCAGTGGCTCACAACCAAGGGCAGCGGGGTCACAGGCCTGGTTATTTGTTACCAGATGGGAAAATCTGGATCCTCTGGCCTGGAGAAGTTCTCAAGTCCTCCAACGTCTCAGGAAGAGCTCAGGGCATTCGAGCAGGGGAAGAGATGAGGCAACAGGCCTTATCATGGGGACATAAGGAGTAGGAGTCAGGAGTAAGGTGCAGGGTAACAGGACTGAATCTCTGGGGGCAATGCCTTAGTTTTAAGGCTCTCTGCATTTTCACTCCGGCGCTTGGAGAGAGGGCAGCAGAGTGTAGATGTGAGATGAATCGCTCCAAAAAGGGCCTGGAGCAGAACAAGTCTTTAGAGGCCACCCTCATTGTACAGACCAGAATCCCATAATGAGTTACTTTGGAAGGCTCTAGTGCAGAGAGCCAACTCTAGATAACGCAGTGGCCACCCCCATATCTCAGCCAGACCCGCACACCCGTAGCTGCACTCACCTTTTTCAGGTGGGCTTGCGCAGGCGCCGCGAAAAGCAAGCCCAGGGCGATCAGGAAGGGAGCCTGCATCAGGGACTGCATTAAGAAGCGTGGGTCAAGGCGGAATTAACTGCAAGGTCTGTGGCGGCAGAGGCGCCTTTAAATGCCTTCCTGTATTGGTTACGCAAAGCTGTGTATTGCTATGCAAAGCTGAGTCCAGTCACTGGCAGGTTCGCCCCGCCCCGCCCCGGCCAGAGATTTCCCGGCCGAGAGTTGGACCGATTCCTCCCGGCTCCGCCCCCGCGCTCTTTTCATTGGAGTCTCTCTCTCCAGCGTAGGTGTTAAGGCCTTCCCTCTGCAGGGCGTAGGCGGAGTTGGAGGAGAAAGGGCGGAGCTGAGAGCGAAGGAATGAATGCGTCTGAAACTAAAGGGAGCTTAGCACAAGGTTGGGACGGGATCCCGAGGGCGGGGCGAAGCTGCTTGCACTGGAGGGGCGGGGCCGTGGCGCGAGAAGGGGCCGAGCGGAGTCGGGGGCGGGGCGGAGCCGCGCTTCTGGGAAGAGCAGCGCTGGGCGGGGGGATGGAGCGGACCTGTGGTTTGTGAACTCGTGCCGGGACCATCACCTCCTTCCCAAAGGAAGGACCTTTGGAAAACCGCGGATTCAGTGTTTTCATCCCCAAGTCTTTCTTGACAAAAATGTCAGGCTCTCTGCCGTGTTACGCTTCCCCATTTCCGTGTCTTTTTTTTTTTTTTTTTTTTTTTTTTTTTTTTTTTATTGCTTTGACACGGAGTCTCGCTCTGTCGCCGGAGCTGGAGTGCAGTAGCGCGATCTCGGCTCACTGCACCCTCCGCCTCCCGGGTTCAAACGATTCTTCCCCCTCAGCCTCCCGAGTAGCTGGGACTACAGGCATGCGCCACCACGCCCAGCTAATTTTTGTATTTTTAGTAGAAACAGGGTTTCACCATGTTGTCCAGGATGGTCTTGATCTCTTGACTTCACGAATCCGTGTTTTTTTAATAATTATAGCCGTTATACAAACATTTAGTAACTGCTTGAAAGCATGCTAAGGACTCACGAGGGAATGCTTTTTTTTCTTCTTCTTCCCCAATTTTAGCACTGAGGAAACTGATACACAGGTTAGCTCGCCAAGGTCACACAGCTAGGAAGGGATGGAGCAAGACTTCTTTTTAGACACCCCAACAGCCAAGATTTTGTCAGGTTAGTACACGAGTTGGAGATTTGCTTTTAGAAAAAACAGGGTTACTGGTACCGCCAACTTACCACAAGATTGTAAACTCCACAAGGGGTGGGATCATGACTGAGGCACCCATTTATACCCAGTGCCTGATGCATAATAGACAATCTGTTGAGTACATGAATGCATGTGTAGAATTTAAAACTCACCTGATCATCTTTTTTAAAGTAAACTTTTTATTTTGGAATTAATTTTAGCTTTACAGAAAAGTTGCAAAAATAGTACAAAGTTCTCTTCGTTCCCTCTATTGTTGAGTATGACTCCTGTGGCCTGGCCCCGGGTTCAGGCTGCAGACCCAGAGCTTGTGCTTGTGCATAACTGGGACCCCCAGGCGTGGGGGTCCTTTCAACTGCCAGCAACAAGGAGGTGGCGAAAGAATAAAAAATTAAATTTTTTAAAAAAAAATCTGAGAGCATGACATTGGTACACTATTATTAACTAAGCTCCACACTTTACCTCATGATCCTCCCATTGTGATCAACTCTTCCCTTTCATCTAGCCCAAGTGAGGTAGGAGAATAGAGTCTGGAGACAGGGAACCTAAGACCATTTCACGCTGACTTCCTAGAACTAAATTGAAAGGAAAACCCTAACTTTTCACAGCTAAGTAACAAGAGGACCAGAGGCTACTCTCTGCAAACCCCCACCTTTTCTGTGCAGCGGATGGGAAACTGAAAGCACACTTCAATTGCTATGCTACATTTCAATTTCTGTGTTAAAATTGCATAGAAGTGCAACTTTGTAACTTCACTTCATCCTGATTGGTTGCTTTCCACAACCAATCAGATGTTTGCACAGGAGTGTGACCTTTGTAACTTCACTTTGTCCTCTGATTAACCAATCAGACTGATTATGGGCCACCATGTCATTTACATGAGGTGAACATCATGTGGCCAATGGGAAACCTCTAGGGCGTATTTGGACCCAAGAAGATTCTGTATCTGGGCCCTTGAGCTGCTGCTTGGCCCGCCCCCACACTGTGGAGTGTACTTTCATTTTTAATAAACCCTTGCTTTTGTTCTTTCATTGCTCCATTTTCTCCTTGCTTTTCTGTGTGTTTTCTCCAATTCTTTGTTCAAAAACCCCAAGAACCTAGACAACCTTAAGTCAAAACCCTCTACAGGTAACATATTTTGGCAAGCCAGCCAGGAGAGAAGGTAGGCCCAAAGCTTGGAATTTATTTTTCTCCTTTTCCCTTCTAATGCAGGGGAATCTTTCTCTCCCTCTCTCTTTTCCTTTCCAACTCGGAACCCTCAGTGGACAGCGCCTAAGCACAGAGGAAATTGCAAGTTTCTGGCCAGGACCACTGTCTGGTAAAACTGAAAGGCTTCCATGTTGAAGCACTTGACCACCACTGCCTGTTTAAGGTGAGGAGTCTTTTTCCTTGTTTTCATTTGTCTGAGTTCTATTCCTTTTCTTTCTTTCTTTTTTTTTCTGAGTTCTTTTCCTTTTTTGCTTTTTCAGTCTTTCACTGGTTGTTTCCTAGTAACTCCTTGGTAATTGAGGGGAACTGGCCAGGGCCACTCTCCAGTGTTCTCTGAAGGCCAACGAGTGAACAGGGATGGCTGCCCTGCCCAGAAGGGTGAAAGACTCTTTTCTATCCTTTCTGATTATAGTCCCTGATCCCTACCTGTGTCTTGGTTGGCAGCAGCAGCTCATTCAGGGCAAACTCACACATGTTTCAGGTGACTTAAACTTTCTTATGCTAAATTCTTCCCTTCCCTTCCCTTCCCCTACTCAACTGGCTAAGGACAGAAAACCCACCCAGCTATGCAAAAAGGTTATATGAGTCAGAGGGTCCAGGCATGTCATAGGTGGTCTGTGTGGTGCATGGGGAGTGGGTGTAATTCATGAAAGGGAATCTATTGTTGCCTAAATTGAAAGAGTTAAAGGGTTGGTTTAAGTGGCATGGGAAAACCTTAAGGAAAGTTCATAGTAGGAATGCCCCAGGTAAAATTTGGGTCACCTGGTGAGCCCTCCACTTTTCAAAGTCCTCTTCTCTTTTCCAGACCACTATGGGCAATTCTCCACCTATTCCACCTGATTGCCCACTTGGCTATATCCTCCACCACTGGAATCAATTTGACCCTGACAATCTAAAGAGAAAACATATAATTTTTTTCTGCAGTACTGTTTGGCTCCATTATGAGCTGCCCAGCCTGGAAAAAATGGGTAGTCAATGGTAGCCTTAATTATGACATCATCCTGCAATTAGACCTATTTTGCAAGAGGCAGGGCAAATGGCCAGAAATCTCGTACGTACAGACTTTCATGACCCTATACCAAAACCTAAGAATCTGTGAAACTCCCAGAACCCACCCTACAAAGGAAAGTTCTAAGGGAGAACTACGTATTATAGATGGCCCCCTCCTACAAGGGCCACCTGTCTCTCAGAGTGAACAGTGACTACTCCCATATAGCCCCTTGCAAGTGCTCCTGAGGCTAAAGCCCAGAAGCAAACACCAGAGACCCTACTAAGTCCCCCTCACATTCAGAGGGGAACCCCGTATTCAACTCTCCTTCCAGCCCTGCTACACCTTAGGGAAGTAGCAGGAGTTGAGGGGCCAGTCCTAGTGCAGGCCCCCTTCTCTATAACTAATATACAACAATGTAAGGAAAGGCTAGGAAGCTGTTCTGAGAATCCTAGGAAATTTGCAGATGGATTCCAGACTTTGACCTTAGCCTTTCATCTCTCATGGAGAGATGGTCAATTCATTCTAGCAACCTGTTTACACTCCCTCAGAAAAGGAACACACCTTTGAGGCTGCCAGCAGGGAAGTGGATGAATTATCCTCCTGAAACCCTCAGGGCAACTACCGAGGCCCAGACACAGTTCCCACTACTGATCCTAATTGAGACTATAACACCCCCATGGGAATGAACCACTGGGCTAAATTTCTTGAGGCTGTCCTTGGAGGAATGAGAAAGGGATTAACTAAGGGAGTAAATTATGATAAAGTAAGGGAAGTTACACAAGGCAAGGAGGAAAACCCAGCCATGTTTTATGGTAGGCTGGAGGAAGCCTTTAAATATATACTAATCTGGACCCTTCCTCTCCCAAAGGCAAAATATTAATGGCACAGCATTTCATTAGCCAGTCTGCCCCAGACATTAGACATAAACTCCAAAAGCTACAGATGGGGCCACAAACTAATCAAAATCAGCTTCTTGATACTGCCTTTATGGTGTATAACAATCATGACCTGGAGGAAGGAAAAAGAGAACAGAGTAAAGAAAGATGCAAGCCAAAATTATGGCAGCCATCATTGGTGATGCCCTGAATGCCCAAAGAGTGTCTAAGGGAAACCCGAAGGACCGTAAAGATAATGCCAGCAAAGGCAAGTCTTCCTTCAAAAGCAAGAAAAGCAGGCATTGGGCAAAGGAACGTACTAAGTACCCCCACCTCACCGCCCAAGGCCCCTGCTGTCAGTGCAAAGGCACCAGTCATGAACCTTAGCACTGGAGAATTGACTGCCCTTGCTCCCACGGAGGGGCTGGGTTAGGCAAAACTCTAGCAGTGCGAAAGGAGGAATCAGATGAAGACTGAAGGGGCCCGGGATCTTCCTCACTGCCGCTGTCCAGGAACATTATAATTACCACTGGGGAGCCCCGAGTAACTCTGGATGTCATGGGCACCCAAATTCAGTTTCGTTTTGATGCAGGGGCAAATTACTCTGTCCTTACTGCTTATGCAGGGAAACTTTCCTCCTGGTCCATGAGTGTTACAGGAATGGAAGGGAAGCCACAAACCAGATTTTTTACTCCTCCTTTGATTTGACAATTTAAGAAACAAATCTTCCAACAGGAATGCCTAGTAGTATCAAGCTACCCAACCCCCTGCTGGGAAGAGAGATTATGGTTAAAATAAGGGCACTGCTACAATTTAAACATCATCCAGTGAAATTGCTAATAGCCAAAAATACAGACAATGTCCAAGACCACATTAATAAACAGGTTAACCTGCTGGCATTGTATACTAGAAAACCAGGGAAGGCGAAAACAGCAGTGCCAGTCAAAATACAGCTTGAAGACCCCAGCTATTTTCCCAATCAAAAATAATACCCAATTAAGCAGGAAGTGAGAAATGACCTAGCACCCATAGTTGAGGTATTACTTACCCATGGGCTCTTAAAACCCTGTAATTCTCCCTGCAATACCCCCATCTTACCTGTTCTAAAGCCTTCAGGGGAATACTGGTTAGTAAGAACAGTTAATAAAGAAACAAGGGGAACAAAAAGAAGGATCCTGGTGGTATATGGGGTCAAAAATATATCTCCCTCAGACAGCCCAGTAGAAAGTTATAAAAGCCCTGCATGACTCTTTCCATATTGGGAGGGATGCAACTCTGATTATGGTAAACAAGCTCTTTACTGGGTCTAACTTCAGTGGCTAAGCAGGTCTGCGAAGCCTGCTCACTCTGTGCACTTAACAACCCAGGAAACAAAATGCCCCCTCTAATAGAACCAGTCCAGAGGAGAGGAAAGTTTCCAGGGGGAGACTGGCAATTAGACTTCACCTATATGCCAGCTTGCAGAGGATACAAGTTTTTGTTAGTACTAGTAGATACCTTTACTGGTTGGGTTGAAGTTTATCCTACCAGAACACAGAAGGCTAATGAGATTATAAAGGTTCTCTTAAAAGAAATAATCCTCTAGTTTGGGTTACCTCACAGCCTCCAAAGTGATAATGTCCTGTCCTTTATCTCCAAATAACTTGAGCGGTATACCATTTATATTCAGCATGGAGGCCTCAATCCTCCAGGAAAGTAGAAACGGGTAACCAAACTCTAAAACAGGTGTTAGCTAAGCTATGTCAGGAAACATCAGAAACTCGGGTCAGCTTACTGTCCATCGCCCTCTTAAGGATCCATAATACCTCTAGAGCAAAAATTAATATAAGCGAATATAATGAAATGTTATACAGAAGGCCATTCTTAACTAATAATTACTGATCCAGAAATGGCCAGTTTAGTAAAATACCTAGTCAACCTAGGACAATTTCAGCAGGCTTTACAAAAGTGTGGAATTCACAGGCTTCCCATACTGGCAACTAACCAGAAACCCCAAATCAGGCCAGGAGATGAGGTACTTGTTAAAACACAGAAGGAGGGATCAACTGTTCAACAATTACAACCCAAATGGAAGGGACCATGTTCAGTAATACTGGCTATGCCTTCTGCCATCAAAGTACAAGGATTAGATAGTTGGGTACATCTTTCAAGGATCAAACCAGCAATACCAGAAGCTCCGGACCAGGAACCTGAAGTTTCTATCAGCCACTACACTTGTGAACTTGTAGAAGCCCTGAAGTACCTGTTTAGAAGACAGCCAAAAGATGAGTAAATGCCTACCAATTTTCCTTGGTGTCTTTGTTGCATAATTACTGTAGGCTGGATAATAGTAGTCATTTATTTTATTTTTGCAGTTTAATTGCCTTCTTCCAAATGGGTGGAATCATTTCCTTTGTAGTAATTAAGCTGAATGTTTTATTCATTTTTATAACAAACATTCCTGACAGCATAGGTATCCACACCCAAAGTTCCCATGAAGTCTTTTAACTGAATTCATTTTCTCTCGCATAGAGACTATCAAGCTTCAGATGATCATGTAACAAGGTTTCCAGCCAGTTCCAAGTTAAGACACCACCCCTGGCCATCGAGAAGCCACCCTGTCTCCACCAGACAGAGTAGGGAGAGAGTTCCGTGATCTCCAACAGATAGGGACTACGCCCAAGTCAGCACGGAGCAGTTACAGAAGAAAGTCCGTCAGTCCCTCTGCCTTCCATAAAGATTTATGGGGATCACGTCTCTCAGGGATGAGGTGAGGCAGCAGAACAGGGTCTGGAGGCAGGGAACCTAAGGTTTTTCACACTGACTTCCTAGAACTAAATTGAAATGAAAACTCTAACTTTCCACACTTAAGTAACAAAAGGACCAGAGGCTACTCCCTTTGCAAACCCTCACCTTGTCTGTATAGCAGATGGGAAATCGAAAGTACCTCTGATTGGTTGCCTTTTTTTTTTTTTTTTTTTTTTTTTTGAGATGGAGTCTTACTTTGTTACCTAGGCTGAAGTGCAATGGCACGATCTCAGTTCACTGCAGCCTCTGCCTCCCAGTTTTAAGCAATTCTCCTGCCTCAGCCTCCCAAGTAGCTGGAATCACAGGTGCCTGCCACCACACCTGGCTAATTTTAAAAATATTTTCAGTAGAGAAATGACCAGGCTGGTCTCGAACTCTTGGCCTCTGGTGATCCGCCTGTCTCCAGCCTCCCAAGTGCTTGAGTCACTGTGCCCTGCCAACTGGTTGCTTTATGCAACCAAACAGATGTTTGCACAGGAGGGCGATCTTTGACGTTTCAGAATCAGACTGATTGTGGGCCAACACTTCATTTACATGAAGGGAACACCAAGTAGCCAATGGGAGACCTCTAGAGGGTGTCTGGACCCCAGAAGATTCTGTATTGGGAGGCCCTTGAGCTGCTGCTCAGGCTGCTCCCATACTGTGGAGTGTACTTTCATTTTCAATAAATCCCCACTTTCATTTTTTTTTTTTTTTTTTTTTTTTTGAGATGGAGTCTCTCTCTGTTGCCCAGGCTGGAGTGCGGTGGCGCCATCTCTGCTCACTGCAACCTCCACTTCCTGGGTTCAAGTGATTCTCTTGCCTCAGCTTCCCGAGTCGCTGAGATTACAGGCACTCACCACTATGCCCCACTAATTTTTTGTAAATTTTTTGTAGAGACGGGGTTTCGCCAAGTTGGCCAGGCTGGTCTTGAGTCTTGAACTCATGACCTCAGGTGATCCACCCGCCTCAGCATCCCAAAGTGCTGGGATTTCAGACTTGAGCCACTGCACCCAGCTGCATTCTTTCACTGCTTCTTTCCTTGCTTTGCTGTGCGTTTTGTTCATTTCTTTGTTCAAAATGCCAAGAATCTGGACAAGTTGCAGTCAAGACCCTCTACCGGTAACACAACCTCTTCATGAGATCCATGAGGAAGAGGACTTGCCCAGTGGTACATAGAAGAAGTGAAACTAGACATCACTTCTCCTAAGGCTGAACCTACAGATTATATGAGAGATGGCCATGTGGCTCTGCTCCAGGTGGATATGGGTGACAGATGCCACTGTGGCTCTGCTCCTTGGTGGATGTGGGTGAGAAATGCTCATGTAGCTCTGCTCCTTGGTACATGTGTAGATGAGAGATTCCCCCGTGGCTCTGGTCCTTGGTGGGCGTGTAGGTGATGTATGCCCCTGTGGCTCTGCTCCTTGGTACATGTGGGTGAGAGACACCCCTGTGGCTCTGCTTCTTGGTGGATGTGGGTAAGAGACACCCCTGTGGCTCTTCTTCTTGGTGGAGGTTTGGGTGGTTGCTCAGGGTAACCACAATGCCAGCATGGTATGCCCTGCAGAGTCACTGGGAAATAGGAAGGGGCTGCACAGACCCTTCCAGCATCATTCCTTGTCTATCTTTCTAGCAGCCAAGTCCCCTCAACCCAGTTACCCGCTTCCTTTCAACTCCTAAATACAGACACTCTCCACCATCATACAAGAGGTCAACACCCTCAGGCAGTGGAAGGTTAACTCTCCCAGCCACCTTGGTGGCATATTCCTTTCAGATGAGAGTACCTGGCATCTCCACATAAAGGAATTTGGATGAAATTTTGGAAGGTCACAGACACAGTGACTGGAAACCAAGCCATAAACAAGATGGAAGAAGGGAAGGGACATGTTCCCAGTCAGGTAGACCCCAGGTGCACCCTGGCCCTGCCACCTCCTGCTGAGAGAACTTGGGCAGGGCCTTAACCTCTCCGACCTCAGTTTTCTCATTTGCAAAATGAAGATTCAAGATGATAATAATGCAACTACCTCTCAGTGACAAACTATTCACTCACTGACTCATCAATTTAACTACTGAACAAGATAAAGGCCCTGCCCCTACCCCCACAGGCACACCCCATCCCCCTACGATTAGAATCTTAGTGAAGGGCAATCAGCAAAGAAAGAAAGAAACAAGATGATAGCATCAAGTACTAGATACTAGATAACAAAAAAATCAGATTAAAGTAGCACAAATTGGGGTGAGTTGCCTTTTGGGGTCTGATAAGAACTCTCTGAGAAGGAGGGCTTTGACTGTCCCTGGGAGAAATGAGAAACATTTGGGGAAAGAGCCAATGGAAAAATTCAACATGGTCAAGACCATCAGGCCATGCTTCCCAGCCAGGGCCTCACATTGCAGTCCTCTGGGAGCTTTTAAAAATTCCAACCCCCAGGCCACAGTCTAGACATCTAAATCTCTCGAGATGGGACCTAATCATTGATACTTAAAAAAAAAAAAAAAAAAACAGGTGACTACAATGTGCAGCCAAGGTTGACATACAGTGATGTAAAGTATCTGACATACATATAATAAGTGCACACATATATAGAAGTGGCAAGTATTAAAAGCAAGGCCTCTGTCCTTGAAGAACTCCCTGTTTGGGTGAGGGACAAAGGACAAGATGGAGGAAGGTGAACAAGAAGGCACAATCCATGTTGCTTCTGGGTTCTTCCTCACCAACTTTCCCACACCTGGGAAAATGCAGTCGGTGCCTGGGAAGATGCAGATCAACCGAGCATGCACCAGGTGACATCAATCCGAAGAGATTGAAACTTACCGGGCCACGCCTATGGAGACGCCCCTATCACGCCCTTATCACGCCCTTATCCCGCCCACTGCCCTCCCCCTTCCAGTACCAATGCATAAAAGTCCGCTGCCGGCAGGAACCGGTGTGACTTCTTTGGCCCCCGCATTTGTGGACTGAAGAACCTCACCCGAGAGCACCGGTACGACTTCCCTGGCCCCATACCTGAGGACTGGGGAACCTCGCCCAAGAGTGTGTGCATATTTGCAATAAAAGACTGCCACTTTCTTATGTACTTTGGCCTCATGTTTAATTATTTAGCTCTCCTAAATTAAATTAAATTAAACAAAACACTCACCTTCTAAGAGTGATTGATTAGAAAACTGGAAATTAGGCTGGATGCAGTGGCTCATGCCTGTGATCCCAGCACTTTAGGAGGCAGAGGTGGGTGCTCGCTTACTTGAGCCCAGGAGTTTGAGACCAGCCTGGGCAACACGGCAAGACCCTGTCTCTACAAAAAATACAAAAAAGTATCCGCACACATCTGTAGTTCAAGTTACTCAGGAGGCTGAGATGAGAGGATTGCCATAGCCCAGGAGGTGGAGGTTGCAGTGAGCTGCGATTGTGCCACTGCACTTCAGCCTGGGCAACAGAGCGAGACCCTGTCTCAAAAAAAAAAAAACATAAAATAAAAACTGGAAATTATTGCCAGCTTAGTATTCACAGCAAGGATCTTGGCCTTGAAATAATATGGCCCAGTGTACAACCTACCAGCCATGCTTGTGTGTGGTGGGTATGGGTGTTGTTGGGGACCAGCCATATACCTAAAGGCTGGTGTGTGTGTGTGTGTGTGTGTGTGCTGAGTGTTAAAAGTGCATAGGAGGCAGGAGAAAAGGGCCCTGAGGCAGTGAACCTAAAGACTTCCTATAACTCAATCAAACTGAAACACTTTAGCTATGACAAGAAATATCCTCTTTATTTACATGGTAAATGACTTTGTAACTTTACTTCATCCTCTTCATTTACATAGGGTGTACACCAAGTAAATAACTTTGTAACTTCAGTTTAGCCTCTTCATTCTAGCCTTACACCACATAACCAATGGAAACCTCTAGAAGGCATTTAAACCCCAGAAAATTCTCTAACCAGGCCCTTGAGCCACTTGCTTGGGCCCCCTCCCACCCTGTGGAGTGTGCTTTCATTTTCAATAAATCTCTGCTTTTGTTGCTTCATTGTTTCCGTGCTTTGTTTGTGCATTTTGTCCAATTCTTTGTTCAAAACGCCAAAAACCTGGACACCCTCAATCAGTAACACACCTCAACTATGTGTGTGGCAGTCATGTGAGTCAGATGTAGAGGTCACAGATAGGTGATGCCAGCCTCAAACATGATTTGTTTGTCTGCATGGTGTTTCTTAGAAAATATCACTTAATTGCTAATGTACAAGTTTAAAAGATTATTTCGGCTGGCGTGGTGGTTCACACCTGTAATCCCAGCACTTTGGGAGGCCGAGGCGGGTGAATCAGGAGGTCAGGAGTTCGAGACCAGCCTGGCTAATATGGTGAAATCCCGTCTCTACTAAAACATACAAAAATTAGTTGGGCATGGTGGCAGGAACCTGTAATCCTAGCTACTCGGGAGGCTGAAGCAGGAGAATCGTTTGAATCAGGGAGGTGGAGGTTGCGGTGAGCCAAAATTGCACCATTGCATTCCAGTCTGGGAGACGGAGTGAGACTCCATCTCAAAAAAAAAAAAAAAGTGATTTCTCATTAAACCGTAGATTTCCAGCTTTTTCTGAAAAATCAGACAATTTGGAAACACCAGCTTTTTCTCCCCCAGGGCAACGGTTCATTGAAGCTGTGCTACCACCACCCTCTAGGTGTGGCCAGGCCCTGCAGCCTCCACAGCCCCTATAGCATATGCAGCTCCCATTTTTGGTATCACCTGGTCTCTGTGAGGGTTCGACCCCAAATGTAGTCAGGACACCTTGTTTTAAATCTTGCCTATTCTTGTTATTAAAAGATAATTTTCAAAAAGAAGATATCCTAACTGTCACACACATATAAAATGAACAGGTGTTAAAGATTGTATTTAACTCACTGAGGGAGAGAACCTGTAAGACGTTATAACCAGTTCAAGGAAAATCCAAACAACATTCGTTTATAGATCAGGAATAGTGGAATAAATGTGCAAATTGGAGGGAAAATTGGCCTCTTCCATAGTGGGAGAAGGAAGTCCATTTAAACTCCAAGGGACAAAAATTTACATGTGTATAGTCAAAGGTAATTTTTCATTGTTACGAGCTAACTATAACTTCGGAGCAATAAAAGGCACAGTGCCCCCATACAATCAGAAACAGGTTGTATAGGTATGTGAAAGGAAAATAAATCTTGGGGCCCCCAAATCACTAAGCTCAAGGGAAAAGTCAAACTGGGAACTGCTTAGGGCCAACCTGCCTCCCATTCTATTCAAAGTCACCCTCCACTCACTGAGATAAATGCATACCTGACTGCCTCCTTTGGAAACTCAGAAGAATGCAACCATTTGTCTGTCACCTGCCTGTGACCTGGAAGTTCCCTCCCCACTTCAGATTGTCCCCACCTTTCTGGATGGAACTAATGTACTTCTTAAATGCTTTGATTGATGTCTCATATCTCCCTAAAATGTATAAAACCAAGCTATGCCCTGACCACTTTGGACAAATGTTGTCAGGACTTCCTGAGGCTATATCATGGGCACTAGTCCACAACCTTGGCAAAATAAACTTTCTAAATTAACTGAGACCTCAGATTTTCAGGGTTCACAGGAATGTAGAAGGGTATGTTCTAGACAATGAATAATTTTCGTTGGTCAAAATTTCTCTCTAAATGGTGATGATGTTTCTGACTATAGACAGTCTTTAATCTTATTGTGCCTCAGTTTCCCCATGTGTAAGAAGGTAAGTTCAAACTAGAAAATCCCATTCAACTTTGAGAGTCTCTGTACATATATGTGTATACAAATGAAAGGAACACTAGATGTTATTTTAGTGGAAAAGAAACTGAAACTTAGTGAGAGACAGAAATTACCTTGCCCAAGACCACACAGCAGAGCTAGGGTAAGTATTCAGGTTTCCAGTCTCCCAGCTCAGGGCCACACCTTTGGGCAAGATTGCAGAGCTGATAAGAGAACCATCCCCTTCTCACCTCACCAGTCTGAATCTGGAGAGCACTTAGAGGCTGGACAATGGGGAGCAGGGATGTCAAGCAGGCTGGGGAGGGCTATGGAAGGCAGGCTTGGGAGCAGCATCCTCACCAGCCTCAGTCTGAGGGCCCAAGATGGGTGGCTTCTGTGTAGGCAGACATCGCTTTGATTCCCAAAGATTTTCATCTCATTAGAGCTTTTTTCTAGAGCTGTGATGATCAATGCAGGCTACACATTGGAGTCATCAGGGTGCTTGAAACCCTCCCCAGGCCTAGGTTGCACACCAGGTTGGGACCTATGTACCAACATTTTTTTTAAAGTCCCCCAGAGGATTCCAATATGCTGCCGATATTGAGAACCACTGTTCTAAAGGCCTCCCTAACAGTAACATGCATGCAAAATATTTGAGATCTCACTAAAACACAGATTATGATTCAGCAAGTCTGGAGTGGAGTCTGAGAATTTGCATTTCTAACTAGCTCCCCATGACACCAAAGCAGCTGGTCTGAGTCCCAGGGTTTGAATAGTTAGGGTCTAGATTAGACTGGCTTTCTCCACCATTGGGTGGTAAGAGTGGGATACAGATGGAGCCAACTATTTCCCCCTAAGGAAGGTGCCTGGGGAACTTTCCCCACCCCTTCTCCTTACTGAAACAGGACAGGAAGGACAGAGCCTCAGTTCTTCCTAGATTCTCTTCCTTATGCCCTATCACTCAACACTGTATGTTGAAATCGGTTGATTCTGTGATGTCTGAGGACCAGTCCAAATTCAGTACTCTTTTTTTTGTTGTTGTTGGTTTGAGACAGAGTTTTGCTCTTTCGCCCAGGCTGGAGTGAAGTGGCGTGATCTCAGCTCACTGCAACCTCTGCCCTCACCACCCCCCCCACATTCAAGCAATTCTCCTGCCTCAGCCTCCCTGGTAGCTGGGATTACAGGTGCCCACCACCACGCCCAGCTAATTTTTGTATTTTTAGTAGAGAAGGGGATAACAAGCGTGAGCCATGGTACCCTGCCCAAATTCAGTACTCTTTAATTCAGTGAAGTGTTTATCTCAGATGAGTTGCCCAAGAGAAGGCGTGTGAATCCAAGCAGGCTGACTAGAAATCTGTTCTCTAAACAGTTCTGCTCTACTATTCCTACCTCTCCTCCTACCCTCTTCCTTTTGTCTCTCCAAAGTGGCTGTCAAGGATTATTTGAGTTTAGCAGACCCTGGCTGTTTGTGCCAGCAGTTTTCCAATGAAGGATAATCCCACCGATGTCTTGGAAGGCCCAGGCAGTACCCAAAAGAGTCTTAATTGTCTAATGCCTCCCAAGGAGGGATGGGGTTGGGTTTGGGGTGAGGGTATGAGGACCTTGTCCCTTAGGGCTTGGAGCCTGGATTCCAGTACAGGGAATAGCAGTGCTCCGGCACCAAATTTCAGGCAGGGGACACCATCATCATGGGTCCTTTACAGTTTCCAGAGCATTCCATTAGCTGGTTAATTCAGCAAACATTTGCCAGGCAGAGCAATACCAGTGTCCCAGGCTCTGGGATGCAAACAGAATCTGCCTGAACTCAGAACACTCACTGCAATCGCTCCCGGCGCCTCACACACCATTGACGGCTGGGCTGAAAGAAACGTTAAGAATGCCTCCAACCACCTGTAGCACACCCATGTCGCCAAGAGGGGGCGGCCGCTACCCAACTCAGGCTCATTATTGCTCACGTGTCAGGCTCACATGCTGGCCAAATGTGGCCAGATTTTTCAAGAGAAGCCGGAAATCCACTTCCATGTGAACTCTCCAGATATTTAATGGAGGGCAGATAATTCCGATATTTATGAAAACAAAAACAAACAAACAAAAAACTCTGCATGGAGGTGGGTGTGGTGGCTTACACCTGTAATCTAGCACTTCGGGAGGCCGAGGCGGGTGGATCACTTGAGGTCAGGCGTTTGAGACCAGCCTGGCCAAAATGGCGAAACCCCATCTCTACCAAAAAGTGTAAAAAATTAGCTGGGGGTGGTGGCGGGCACCTGTAATCCCAGATACTCGGGAGGCTGAGGCAGGAGAATTGCTTGAACCTGGGAGGCGGAGGTTGCAGTGCGCCGAGATCATGCCACTGCACTCCAGCCTGGGCGACAGAGAGAGACTCTGTCTAAAGCAAAAACAAAAACAAAAACAATCTGCATGGATCTGCCGAATCTACAAAACTCCTGTGGGCAAACTCTGGTGAAATGTGACCCCAGAGTGTGGGATCTTGGCTTCATTCAAAAATGCTAGAGCTTTACGTCACTATTCTAATGCCTTCATTTTACGTGTGGGGAGACTGAGGTCCGGAGAAGAAAAGAGATTTGCCCAGGTTTGTCAATGCAGAGCCAAGTGTGAGACCTACGCCCCCTGCCTTCTGGTCCAGATGTTCTTGCAGTCGGGGCTCCGGGGAGATGATTCTATAGCTCGGGCGAGGGGTCGGGCCAAGGGAGAGCCCCGATGGGGCTGGGGAGGTCGCCAGAGCCCAAGGGCAGGAGGGGGAGCGGAAGTTTATTTTTAGCTGCTGGGAGTGTGTCTCTGCGCCTTATTTAGACATCAGGCGACAGGGTGAGCTGGAGGCAGCAGGGCCCGTGGGAGGAGACTGCACCCTCCCGCTCCCTGGCTCCTCTTGGCTCCTCTTACAACGGCTCTTCCCAGTCCGCCCCCTTATCATCCTCTCTGGGGGCTCTGGGGCTACTGTAAATAGCAGCCCTTACTGGCTGGGGCTCTGCCCTCCTGTGCTCCTGCTTACTGGCTTTCTCCTCCATTCCCGCCCCAGCAACCACCCGACCCTTTCCCCAAAGTCTGTCGGATGATTAGAATCTAGGGCAGTAGGACATTTTCTCTTCACCCTTCTGGGGTCACAGATCTCTTTGAGAAGCTGAAGTAATTTACCATTGGGCTTTAGAGCTCTGGTGTGGAGTCTGGTAGACCTAGGTTCAAATCCCAGGGTAGGACCCTAAGCAAGAGACTTGCCCTCCCCAAACCTGAGCTTCCTCATTAATACAGTGGAAGTGGTAGCCGGTCTGGTCTCCCTTCCGGGTTCTGATGATTAAATGTGATAAGTATAGGAAGCCCTTAGCATATCATAGTAATTCCTCAATAAATAATGATGATGGCAATTCAAGATATAGACCTTTACACCCCCCCCAAAAAAAGAAATTACTCATACATGCACAATTGTGAATGTAAACTTCATACTCAGTCCAACTAATTCACTCATTCACCCATTTGTTCAACAAATCTTTGCAGTGCTTACTGGAAGCCAGGAATTGAGCAAAGAGTGGGGTAGGGAATGTGAATGGATGTGAATTATCCAGAGTCACAGTGCAAGTCAATAGCAAACCAAGCATCAGAATGGAAGGTGCTATCTTTTTAAAAACAGCTTTATTGAGGTATAATCAAAACACAAAAACACTGCACATAGTTAATATGAACAATTTGACGAGTTTGGACATATGCATACACCCATGAAACCGTCACCACAATGAAGGTAATAGACATATCCGTCACTTCCAAAAGTTTCCTGTGCCCCTTTGTTTTTTTGTTTGTTTTCATTTTGTTTTTTATGGTAAGAACACTTAACATGAGATCTACCATCTTAAATTCTTAAGTGTGTAATAAAGTATTATTAACCACAGGCACTCTCTTGTACAGCAGATGTCTAGCACTTATTCATCTTGCATAACAGAAACTTTATACCCACTGAGCAACAACTCCCCGGTACCCTCCCCAATCAGCTCCTGACAACCACCACCACCATCCAATTCTCTGCTTCTATGAGTTTGATGATATTAGATATTTCTTATAAACGGCATCATGACTAGCTCATTTCACTTAGCATAATGTTCTCCAGGTTCATCCATGTTGTCACGAAAGGCAGGATTTCCTTCTTTTTAAGGCTGAATATTCTTTCTTTTTTTTTTAATCCTTTCTTTTCTCTCTCTCTTTTTTTTTTTTTTTTTTTTTTTTTGAGACAGAGTCTCGCTCTGTCTCCCAGGCTCAAGGGCAGTGGTGTAATCTCAGCTCACTGCAGCCTCCACCTCCCAGTTTCCAGCAATTCTCCTGCCTCAGCCTCCTGGGTAGCTGGGATTACAGGCCCATGCCACCACACCCGGTTAATTTTTGTATTTTTAGTAGAGATGAGGTTTCACCATGTTGACCAGGCTGGTCTCAAACTGTTGACCTCAGGTAATCCACCTGCCTCGGCCTCCCAAAATGCTGGAATTACAGGTGTGAGCCACTGCGCCTGGCTTGAGGGTGTTATATGTGTACACCATATTCTCTTTACCCATTCTTCTGTTGACGGGCACTGTTTCCATATTTTGGCTTTAGTGAATAATGCTGTAATTAACACAGGAGAGCAGACCTCTTTTCATGGGATAACTGGATCATACGGTAATTCTGTTTTTTATTTTTTCAGAAATCTCCATACTGTTTTCCACAGTGGCTGCACCATTTACATTCTCACCAACACTGCACAAGAGTGAAAGTCTCTTGAATCCCTACCTAATCTTGACTCCTTTAAAGAATAACTTTTGCTCAGACAGCTCATGCCTGTAATCCTAGCACTTTGGGAGCCTGAGGCAGGAGGATCATGAGGTCAGGAGATTGAGACCATCCTGGCCAACATGGTGAAATCTGTTTCTACTAAAAATACAAAAATTAGCCTGGTGTGGTGGTGCCCACCTGTAGTTCCAGCTACTCGGGAGGCTGAGGCAGGAGAATCGCTTGAACCCAGGGGGCAGAGGCTGCAGTAAGCCGAGATCACACCACCACACTCCAGCCTGGCGACAGAGCAAGACTCCACCTCAAAAAAAAAAAAAGAAAAAGAAAAAGAAAGAAAATAATAACTTTTGCTTCTGAAAAGGGACTACAAAGAAGATCTCTTCCAGTCTCAATCAAATCTGAGTCTATTCCCTCCAGACCCCTCCTCCAGCAGACCCTTGTATGCTTTCTCCAACACACTTGACCAATGTTAGCTTCTGCTTGAATACCTCCCACAATGGGGCACTCACTCCCTGTCAAGCCAGACTCCTGAATCTTTGACCAGTTGGAAGGCCTTCCCTCCCTTCCTTCCCTCCTTCCTTCTTCCTTCTTTCCTTCCTTCCTTCCTTCTTCCTTCTTTCCTTCCTTCCTTCCTTCCTTCCCTTCCTTCCTTCCTTCCTTCTTTTCTTTTTCAGACAGAGTCTTGCTCTGTCACACAGACTAGAGTGCAGTGGCATGATCTCAGCTCACTGCAACCTCTGCCACCCAGGTTCAAGCAATTCTCCTGCCTCAACCTCCTGAGTAGCCGGGATTACAGGCGCCTGCCACCGCACCCAGCTAATTTTTGTAGTTTTAGTAGAGACGGAGTTTCACCATCTTGGCTAGGCTGGTCCTGAACTCCTGATGTCGTGATCCACCTGCCTCGGCCTCCCAAAGTGCTGGGATTACAGGTGTGAGCCACCACGCCTGGCCTGGTCTTCCTTTCTTTCGAGGAGCTGGACTCTACATTCCTGGAAAGCTACCACTCGTAGCTTTCCAAGACAGCTTGGAGGACTGTTCATCTTCTCCAAGTGCTCCTGGCCCAAAAGCGACTTGAGGAAGAAAGAGGAGGAATGGAGTGAAGTGGAGGCTGCGTCCAGCCTTGCCCAGCTTCCAAGCCCTGCCTGAACTTGGGCTCCCCCAGAAATCCAGGTTCCCAAGTTTCCCTCCCTCTCTCTGCAGCTGCTTCTTTAAGAAGCACCGTGGGGGCTGGTCCTTGCTACTGTCCTTGGATCCTGTCCAGGGCTCTGATTTAAAAGGTATCACAATGTTTTTAAAAAACAAACATGTGTTGTAACCCAAGGCCCTGGTAACCACAACACTGCCGGCCTACCGCTAGCTGCCGCCTCCCAGGCTAAGAGTAAAGGAAACTGCTCTCCGCCTACCCAAACGCGCCCCACACTGCTGCGCACCGTAGTTACCTTATTATATCAGTCCGGGAGCTCTGTGAGAACAGGGCCCAAGCTGGACCTCAAGGCTGCAATCATTTTGCACCAAAGTGCCTCTGGGATCCTCACCCACACACTCATGAACCGTTCCAGTAGATGCTCGACTGCTCCAGGACAGCGTTTCCTCTCCATTCTCCACGTGAGCCCCAGAGTGACCTTGGATACCACTAATCTGACCACACCACTCCCACTCCTACAGGATAAAGGAAAAATGTCTCCGCCAGGCCTTCAAGGCCTCTGCCTGTCTGTATCTTCCTCACTCCCTGCATTCCCCCAGCATTCCAGCTGCACTGAGCCTCTGAGGCCCCCCCTGAGAGTGCCATACTGGGCATAAAATGTTCTTCCCACTTTGTGGACAAGCAGAACCCCTGCTTAATCTACACAGCTCAGCTCAGATATCACATCCTTGGAGAAGCCTGCCCCAACCTTCACTCTCCCAGACAGAGTTAATCACTGCTTTTGCTTCCATGGTATTTTTCCATAACCCTTGTTGCATTGTTTGTCTACCTGGAATACAGGCGATGTAACCTCCTGCAAATATTTTGTTTAGCTTACATGGTGATTTGTGTGCTTGTGTTTGTGTAAAAGAGAAAGATTTTACATTAAAAAGGAGTGGGGGGTGCTGGACACTTTGGCTCACATGTGTAATTCCAGCACTTTAGGAGGCTGAGACAGGAGGATCGTTTGAGCCCAGGAGTTCGAGACCAGCCTGGCCAACATGATGAAACCATATCTCTACAAAAAATACAAAAATTATCTGGGCGTGGTAGCATGCACCTGTAGTTCCAGCTACTCAGGAAGCTGAGATGAGAGGATCGCTTGAGCCTAGCAGGTTGAGATTGCAGTGAGCCATTATTGTACCACTGCACTCCAGCTTGGGCAACAAAGTGAGACCTTGCCAAAAATAAAAATAAAAAGTTGAGCCGGGCATGGTGGTATGTACCTAGAGTCCCAGCTACTTGGGAGGCTGAGGCAGAAGATCACTTGAGCCCTGGAGTTTGAGGCTGCAGTATACCAAGATCGTGCCTGTGAATAACCACTGCACTCTAGCCTGGGCAACACATCAAAACCCTATCTCTTAAAAAGAAAGAAAAGATTTTCAGTTTCACTTAGAAAATTAGAAGGTCAGGCCAATCAGGGCCTCCATTTCCTTCTAACACCAATCCACTGCAGTGCAGCCACCTGTGCTCCTTTTGGATGGGTATAAGGCCCCCAGTTTGCACCTGTCCCCAACTTATACTAGCCTTTTTCTAATTTAGGTACCTACCTAGCCCTATAGACATTTGGGTTTTAACCTGCAGACCTAGTATATCTCCCATATGTTCTGGGCCACTCCCGTTTACAAATATTATTTTATCTCCTTATCCCTCTACATGTCCCAGAAATTCCAATATTTTGGCAAACAGTAATGCATGAATAGAATCAGATCAATAAAAATATACATAAGTCACAAAATTTCTTTGCTAACTCATGTGGTCCAGTTTTCAGTCTGGAAAGCCCAGTTGCTGACCTCACCATCCTCCAACTCTCATTCCCATTGTTTTATGTGGGTAAGACCCTCCCACTAGGGTAGGACAAGGAAGATGCATCAGGACCCAGGACCAGTAAATGCCAGGTTTTCCAGAAGGAAGGGTCAAAGCATAGTTGTCTGTTGGAAAAGGGTTGCTTAAGTTATGATTAAATAGCAGGTTATATAGGTTGAAAAATATTCA
Organism: Piliocolobus tephrosceles; assembly: GCF_002776525.5. Classification (NCBI taxonomy): domain Eukaryota; kingdom Metazoa; phylum Chordata; class Mammalia; order Primates; family Cercopithecidae; genus Piliocolobus; species Piliocolobus tephrosceles. Next base: position 139,481,249 of record NC_045437.1, read on the forward strand.
CTTTTCAAATCAAAGAATGAAGTGGGCTGCTGGAAATGAGGATCCACTGAACAAGCCTATACAGTTAATGTGTTTGCAATTGGATACAATTGAGAGCATGACGTCAGTGGGAATATGCAGAAGGTGCAGACAATCCCCTGATGAGATGTATATTGGGGGAGGCAAGATAGAGGGGTAGGGAGTTTACTGACTGTGTGCAGCCACATAAGTGAATACCCAGCTCTGGTATGAGCCTGGAAAGACCCAAGCTAATGTTGGAGTCCTGCTCACTCAATTACATGTAAATCAACACGCTGCTCATCAGAAGACTGTATCCAAAAGGGAGCCTCAGAATCTCCAAAGCAAGAAAGGATTCTCCTATGGTCTCTAGATGTGGGGTGGCTCAGGGCCTGGCTCATGGAACAGTCCACCATGTTTCATACGAAGGATGCAGGTAGGGGTGGTCTAGACACTAGACACCCAGTGCTGCCAAGGATGTCTCAACCCTAGAAAATAGTGCTTACCCCTCAACTCACTGAGCCCTGGACCCTACTTTGTCCCTCATCTCTGTATGCATTTTCTTTAAGTCTACCAGACATCTATCAGACATGAGGAGGACATGAAGGTCTAAAGCAGTGGTTCTCAAACATAAGCACACATCACAATTATGGGGAGAAGATGTTAAAACACAGATTGCTGAGGCCCACACCCAGGGTGTCTGATGCTTTTGTAATAATTTCCCAAGAGATGCTGATGCTGTTAAACCCTGGTCCACATTTTGAGAGTCACTGATGTAATGAAATCTTCACTCCTGTTCATTCCTAGTGGCCTCCAGACCCTACAGCTCACTTAAGGAGGGCATGTGCAGTTTCCCCTAGAGAATATTCCCAGGCAGCTGGACATGGTGGCTCACACCTGTAATCCCAGCACTTTGGGAGGCCAAGACGAGAGGATCACTTGAGCTCAGGAATTTGAGATAATCCTGGGCAATATGGCAAAACCCTGTCTCTACAAAAATATACAAAAATTAGCCAAGCATGGTGGCACATGCCCATAGTCCCAGCTACTCAGGAGGCTGAGGTGGGAGGATCACCTGAGCCCCGGAGGTCCAGGCTGCAGTGAGCCATGATTGCACCACTGCACTCCAGCCTGGGCAACAGGGTGAGACTTTGTCTCAAAAAAAAGGAGAGAGAGAGAGTATTTCTAGGTGATGTTCTGTGCTCCTCCTACTCTTACCATCCAAGCTCCTTAAGGATCTTTATCTGAACCTCACTGAACAGAGAAAGCACTGGGCCACCATGATTTACATGAATTGACTCTTGGTAAAGAAAGTGGTAAAGTGAATCTTTTGATGCCTCTCCCAAGGCAGCCCAAATCCCAAACCACAGCTCTCCTGGGAAAATAGGCAGGGATGGCTTCTTGCTAAGTAGTGTTACTCAGATTCAATTCTCCTTTCCAAGGGCTTACCCTTTTATTTAATTCAACACAATCCAATCCAATCAATGTAGCAATTCAGTTCCCTGGCCAGGAGACCCACACAAGCTTTGGGGCAGTAAAGCTCAACCTTGAATGTGAAGATTCCTCTGACTCAGTCCTCTCAGTCCTGATTCAGTGGATGGGGAAAAGAGAGAATTCCAGAGAAACTGCACTTTAACCAATCCCTGATGCTTCTGAAGCAAATGAGCCTGCCCATACCTTGAGAAATACTCCAATAGAACTCTAAGGACTCAACAATTTTAGATGTTCTCATTCTTCAAGTATATTCCAAGAGGAGCCTGTCAAAACCAACCTTTCTTTTTAGGCTGGGGTGAAGAGGTACAATCTTAGTCCCTGCAACCTCCGCCTCCTGGGATTCTCATGCCTCAGCCTCCCGAGTAGCTGGGATTACAGGCGCATGCCACCATGCCTGGCTAATTTTTGTATTTTTGGTAGAGACAGGGTTTTGCCATGTTGGCCAGCCTGGTCTTGAACTCCTGACCTCTAGTGATCCACTTGCCTCAGCCTCCCAAAGGGCTAGGATTACAAGCATGAGCCACCATGCCTGACCAAAACCAACCCTTCTATCCAGAGTCCAGAAAACCCAGGAAACCTTAATCAACACAGCCTCATTTCCCATCTCCAGAACTGAAGCTGGGGCTTTACAAAGTGTCCCTAAGAGTAAATTATTCTAATTAAATTTAATATAACCAATCTTAATTAGTGACCTATGTATTGGCTAGAAATTGCACTCTGCTGCAAGTAACAAAATCTCAACAGCACTGGCTAAAACAAATTTCAAAAAATTTTTGTAAATTGATATATAATAGTTGTACATATCCGGGGTATACATGTGATACATGTGCTATTTCATACATGTACACAAAGTGCAATGATCAAATCAGGGTAATTGGGATATTCATCCCCTCAAACATCTATCTTTTCTTTGTGTTGGGAACATTACAATTCTCTTCCAGCTATTTTGAAAAATATAATTAATTATTGTTAACTATAATTTCCCTGCTGGCTTAAACTAATTTGTTGTTCATTATGTGAAAACGTTTGGAAGTAGTTGATCAAGGCTGGTATTGGGACACCATAAGTTAATCAGAGATCAAGACTGCTTCCTTATTTTGGCACTGGGTAATAAGATGGCTGCCAGGATTCAGCCATCCGGTCTGTATTCCAGGCAGGAAAGGGGGAGCACAAAATAGGGGAGTCCTGTTTCCAGCTGAGTCATCCTCTCATTAAAAGTTTTCCTGGAAGCCTCAACCCATAATTTCCCCTTCCATGTCCCTGGCCACCCCTAGGTGCAAGGAAAGCTGTGTAAGTAGCCTATTAGCCCAGTACTTTGCCGGCCCAAAGAATGATCAGGATTCTGTAATTATGGAAGAGAGAAGAATGGAAGTTGAGTAAGGCAACTAGCAATCTCTCAGTGGGATGGGATGGGGTGAAGAGGGAGGAGACAGAGCTGTATAGCCCTTCATCCATTAGGGAGGGAACCCAGAGCACACAAACAACTACAACTCAGAGGAAAACTGCCACGTGTGCTCATAGAGCCACAGAACAAGTGCTGCCAGGCTCTTGGAAGGAGAGAGCATTGGAGCCGCTCCTCGAGGTATGGATAGAACTATAACCCACAGAGGTGGATTGTGAAGAAAGTCACTCTGGGCAGAGGACATGTGCTTGGGGAATATTTGGGCCCAATCAGAAGAACCTACACAGAAAAAGCTTTAGGGCTAGAGAGATCTTTAATAATTGTGCATATTTTGGGCATACATGTGATATATCATACATGTACACAATGTGTAATGATCAAATCAGGGTAATTGGGACCACCGAGCTGACCACTCAGTGACCACTGAGCCGAGAGGTTCTTCACCTGGGATCCAAGCACAGCCCCACTGCATGGGCTACGTGGGGTCCCTGAACTGCCTGAAATTCTATGCAAAATTTTTTACATATGAGTATATTATATTTTTCTCATGAAAGATGCTGAGAATAATCCTCGTATTATTTCCAATATGCCCCCCCCAAGAGCCCACACCACCAACTTTTGTTCTTTTACACACAACATGAATCCCTCCTTGCCTAACTCACCAGCCTCCGTGCCCTAACCCGACTTGACTCATGCTGTTCTTCCCTCTTATAATCACTCCTCCTTGCTTCTCCCCTCCCCCAAGATATGAAAAGATGGGTAGTGATTTCCTCATCACTGAAAGTATTAAACACAGGCTGCATAAGCACCTAGAAAGGAAATTATAACAAGAGATTTATATTAGTCAGTGTTCTTAATTGCAAGCGGTAGAAGCCAAGCATCAAATTCCAATCCAACCTGATATTCTAGAATTCCTTTTGGTATGAATATCCTTTGGCTGTAGTATTCCCCCATGAAGTCCTCCTTGACTATCCCCACCCACCTTGGTATCTTGTCTCCCTTTAATGCCAATACCTCCTGCACATGACTTGGTATTAGCTTTATAAAACCTATTTCGTATTGTTTCCCATTTTTTCTTATGTATAGATCAAATGTCAAATGAAGGCACCCCAGATTATAACTCATTCAAGAACAAGAATTGAGTCTTCTCTTACACCTTGACCATGCCTTGGCCATAGGGTGACCAACCATCCCAACATGCCTGGGACTGAAGAGTCTCTGGAGACATGGGACTTCCGGGGCTAAGAGTGGGAAAATCCTAGGCAAATCAGGATGAGTTACCCAACTTGCCCAAGAAGTAGTAGCTGCTTGTTAATTGCTAACTATGGTAGACATTATGCTATTTGCCAATATTTCTGATTCTCCTCTCCTTCTGCACACACATTGCACTTTCCCATCCTCTTAAAGTTGGGCATGATTGTGTGACTTGCTTTGGCCAATGAAATGTGAGTGGACCTAATGTGTGTTCCCTCCAAGTGGAAGCAGTTAAGGCCCTATGCACTATTCTCTGTACACTCCCTTTTCTTTGCGCAGCATATCCTAAAGCCGTCATGTTGAGAAGGCTGTGTTATACGATGATGTGGAACTTCTCTGTGAAACAGAGCCCTCTGCCTGCCCATTCTGGGCATGTAGTGTGAGCAAAACTTAGCTTCTCTTGTGTTAAGTCACTGAGATTTTTATGCTTTTTATTATCTCAGCAAAACGTAACCTGACTGGTATGCCAACCACCAAAAATCTCATTGGCAACTTTGTCAAACTCATGCTACTCAAGTTTCTCAGGCATGAACTTCAAACACATAACCAAAAAGCCAGCAGTGGGAAAATGTGAAATCTGAACCTGCTCTCCCAGGAGGCTTAAAGAGGCTGGAGGCAAGACGTCTTGAGAGCAGAGGCTCCAGGGAAAGGACTTGCCTCCTAGTTCCCACCCACCACTCCAAGCTCTTCATTTTATTTTCTTCTACTTTATTTATTTTTAGAGACAGTGTCTTGCTCTGTCACCCAGGCTGGAGTGCAGTGGCATGATCGTAGCTCACTGTAATGACAAACTCCTGGGCTCAAACAATCCTTCTGCCTCTGCCTCCTGAGTAGCTGGAACAACAGGCTCGCGCTACCAAGCCCAGCTAATTTTTTAAAAATTTCTTTTTTACAAGGTCTCATTATGTTGTCCAGGCTGGTCTCAAACTCCTTGCCTCAAGTGCTCTGCCTGCCTAGGCCTCTCAAAATGCTGGGATTACAAGTGTGGGCCACCACGCCTGGCCCCAAGTTATTAATTTCAATTGTAGACATTAAAATTTGGGGTCAATTTTGGAGAGTTCGACTCTTCAACATATAGACGAGAAACTCTCAGAAAGGAGAAATGACTGGTTCAGGATCACTTTACAGGTTTGGATCTCATGCTCACAGTTCAACCATCTTTGCCCTTTATGTTGCTTTTCTACCTAATTAATCACAGTCATTGTCCATTTCTTTAGGATTTCACGGAACTGCCCATGGCTTGATGATGAAAAACTAATGATAGTTTCATGCATGGGTTTAAAAACATATTAAAAGTGAAGTTTTTCATATTAAAATAGTATTTTTTATTATAACAGTAACAAGTGCATACTCTTTTTTTTTTTTTTTTTTTTTTTTTTTTTTGAGATGCTCTGTTGCCCAGGCTGGAGTGCAGTGGCGCTATCTTGGCACTGCAAGCTCTGCCTCCCAGGTTCATGCCATTTTCCTGCCTCAGCCTCCTGAGTAGCTGGGACTACAAGCACCCACCACCACGCCCAGGCAAATTTTCTGTATTTTTAGTAGGAAAGGGGTTTCACCGTGTTAACCAGGATGGTCTCAATCTCCTGACCTCATGATCCACCTGCCTCGATCTCCCAAAGTGCTGGGATTACAGGCGTCCTGAGCCACTGCACCTGGCCCTCAGTTTTTAATACAAGAAAATGAAGCCAGGCTCAATGGTTCATGCATGTAATCCCAGAACTTTGGGAGGCTGAGGTGGGAGAATTGCTTGAGGCTAGGAGTTCAAGAACAGCCTGGGCAATATAGTGATACCCTCTATAAATTCTGTTTGTTTGTTTATCTGTTTGAGACGGAATCTCACTCTGTTGCCCAGGCTGGAGTACAGTGGCACGATCTCAGCTCACTGCAACCTTTGCCTCCCGGGTTCAAGTGATTCTCTTGCCTCAGCCTCCCAAGTAGCTGGGATCCCAGGCATGTACCACCAGGCTTGGCTAATTTTTGTATTTTTAGTAGAGACAGTGTTTCACCATGTTGGCCAGGCTAGTCTTGAACTTCTGACCTCAGGTGATCCACCTGCCTCGGCCTCCCAAGGTGCTGGGATTACAGGTATGAGCCACTGAGCCTGGCCTACAAAAACGTTTTTGTTTTGTTTTGTTTTTTTGAGAGGGAGTCTCGTTCTGTTGCCCAAGCTAGAGTGCAATGGCACAATCTAGGCTCACTGCAACCTCCGCCCCCCAGGTTCAAGCAATTATCCTGTCTCAGCCTCCTGAGTAGCTGAAACTACAGGTGCATGCCACCACACCCGGCTAATTTTTGTATTTTTAGTAGAGACAAGGTTTCACCATATTGGTCAAGCTGGTCTCGAACTCCTGACCTCAGGTGATCCATCCACTTTGGCCTCCCAAGGTGCTGGGATTACAGGCAAGAGCCACTGTGCCTGGCCCACACATTTTTTTTTTTTTTTTTCAATTAGCTGGGCTTGGTAGCATGCACTTGTGGTCCCAGCTACTCGGGAGGCTGAGGTGGGAGGATCACTTAAGCCTGAAAGATTGAGGCTGCAGTGAGCCATGATCACTCCACTGTGCTCCAGCCTGGGTGATATTGCAAGATTCTGTCTCAAAAACAAACAAACAAACAAAAAACAGTTTTAAAATTTCAAAATCTCACCAATACAGTGGTAGTCACTCAATACTTTTTTTTAATGAAAATGAATCTGTTACGTTTTGTAACACAAAAAAATTCATCTTCAGTATTTTTGCTGGTTATGTGGCATCCTATTTTTATGGATATAGCATAAGGTATTTAACCAAGCTTCTTTTCTTGGCTGTTTAGGTTGTTTTGTGTTCTTTGTTTTTAATCACGAGCACTGCTCCAATAAACATTGTTAATTTAAGTATAATTTAAGCATACCCTGTTTCTTCAGGACCTGTGGAGCATGTCTTATGGCAGGGGTTCTCAAATGTAGCCCGGGCCAGACTTGCCTGGAGTGCTCATGAAGCTATAGATTCCTAAGCCCCATCCCCAGAGTTTAGGCCAGGGGTGGGGCCTGAGAATTTGCATTTCCAACAAAGGTGGCTGGTAGTGCTGACACTGCTGATTTGGGAATCACACTTTGTGAGCCACCATTCTCTATTATACCTGCTTTTGAGAACCTAATTTCACATTTCCTTAGTTTCCTTTCTTACACACTTTTGCAATTGGTTTTGTACTCTATGGAGGGAGCAATTTTTTTGAGGTCTCATATTCTTTCCCCATTCATGAGTCTAAGCACTTTTCACAGCACACCTTTCCAAGAGTTTTGGCCCTGAATCTAATATTCCAATATACACGCAAATAGGCATACACACTGATTTTCAAAATTAGTTATCTTTTTCCTGCATTGCCATTCCAGAAACCTCAGCTAATAACAAAGTGAAGATAAACAAAAGCTCCTTTTCCTAGACACTGACATTTTATGTCCCATAGTCTTACCATACCTGGCCTGCCTCAAGAGGTTATTGTGATGAATAACATCCATCCAAGATGCATAGAGTCAAATATTACAGATGCTTGTGAGGTGGAAAAAACTATCAGCCCAGAAGTAAGGAGATATTAAAATTAAACTTAGTATTATTGGCTGGGCATGGGATCCTAGGACTTTAGGAGGCCAAAGCGGGCAGATTACCTGAGGTCAGGAGTTTGAGATCAGCCTAGTCAAAATGGTGAAACCCTGTCTCTACTAAAAATACAAAAATTAGTTGAGTGTTGTGGTGCTTGTCTGTAATTCCAGCTACTTGGGAGGCTGAGGCAGGAGAATCACTTGAACCTGGGAGGCAGAGGTTGCAGTGAGCCAAGATTCTGTCACCGCACTCTAGCCTGGGCAACAGAGCGAGACTCTGTCTCAAAAATAAATAAATAAATAAATAAAATAAACTTAGTATTATTATTTATTTATAGGCCATTGAGTCAAAGCTTACGTTCTGGAGTTAGAACTATTCTGTGCAGTGGCTCAAGCCTGTAATCCCGACGCTTTGGGAGGCCAGGGTGGGAGGATCGCTTGAGGGCATTCGTTCAAAATCAGACTGGAAAAAAGAAATTAGCTGGGTATGGTGGTGTACCTCTGTAGTCCCAGCTACTCAGGAGGCTTAGCTGGGAGGCTCGCTTGAGCCCAGGAATTTGAGGCTGCGGTGAGCTATGATAGCGCCAAAAAAAAAAAAAAAGGAACTGGATTCTATCTGGGCTGTGGTAACTTACTAGCCATGTGACCGTAGGCAAATCATTTTGCATCTCTGAACACCATTTTCCTCACCTGTAAAATGGAGGAAGTAATACCTTTGTTGCACGGATATGGCAAGAAATATAAATAAAATGTATAAAACAACCGGGACAAAAACAGCCCTCAATAAATGACAGCTGTTAGTTTATCAAATAATTGTTTTAATTATTTTTTCCCATGGCCCTTGCTTAGCTGAGGGTTTGGAAAAGCATCTGTTGCTCCTCAAGGTTTTTGTTTCTGCCCTGACCAGAGCTTCCTATTATTTAGAAAGATTCTGGTCACCTGCCTCTGGTGGCCGCGCCGCTGGCCCTGCAGGCTACCCGGAGGCCCCGCTCTTCGGGTATTTACGGCGCGCGGCAGCCTCAGCTCAGGCTCAATACAGCGCTTCCAGGTTCAGTTTCAGGGTCTCGCCGGCAGCCGCAGCCGGCGGGCGCGGAGCTGGCAGCGGGGCCCGGACCGCAGGCTCCTCTGGGGGCCCCGGAGTTGGGAAGCGGCGTCCGGGAGCCCCCGGAGGAGGATGGGCTGCAGACATAGCAGGCTGAGCAGCTGCAAACCCCCGAAAAAGGTAAAGGGCGCCGGCGGAGAAGTTTGCTTTCCGAGGAGAGGGGAGTGCGGAATCGCTCTGCCTAGGGGACTCGGCGCCCCGGGTTCTCTCTGGTCGGCCCGGAGTACCGGACTGAGAACCTGGAGAGGCCGGCTCAGAGACGAGGGAGGCTCTGCTGGGAGGCGCCCTTTACCCCGACCGGAGCCGCACCAAGCAGCCGAGTTTACAAACACGGCACCCGGGCCAGGCAACTGCAGCTGATTCCCGCTGCCTCGGGTGGGGAGATGTCGTGTGTCTGTGGCAGGTGCCCTCTGCTTTCGGTCTGGGGCTGTTCGCTGTGTGGCCATGGACAAGTGACTTGACCTCTCTGGGCCTTCGGCTTCCTCCCCGCAGCGTTAGAGGCTGATAATCTCAGGGCTGCTCGAAGAGTGTGCCACAGACTCGCAGTATCGGCATCACTCGGGACCTGTTAGAAATGCAGAATCTCGGCCGGGCTTGGTGGCTCAAGCCTGTAATCCCAGCACTTTGGGAGGCCGAGACGGGCGGATCACGAGGTCAGGAGATCGAGACCATCCTGGCTAACACGGTGAAACCCCGTCTCTACTAAAAATACAAAAAACTAGCCGGGCGAGGTGGCGGGCGCCTGTAGTCCCAGCAACTCAGGAGGCTGAGGCAGGAGAATGGCGTAAACCCGGGAGGCGGAGCTTGCAGTGAGCTGAGATCTGGCCACTGCACTCCAGCCTGGGCGACAGAGCAAGACTCCGTCTCAAAAAAAAAAAAAAAAAGAAATGCAGAATCTCAGGCTCTGGCCCAGTCTTGCCAAGAGAGAAGCTGCGTTTTAACAATATGCCCAGGTGATGACACTTTAAAGTTTGAGGCGCTGGTCTTAGGGCTCTTGCAGGCCCCAGAGCTGGTGAGTGTGGGCTGCCCTTGGGGTAACTGGGAGGGGCCAAAGAGGGAGGAGATCTACTGCCTTCTGTGGCCCTCTCCTCCCTTCCTGTCCTTCCCCCAAGGGGCCTTGGAGCTGGGTTAGGGCCCAGGGGACAATTCTCAGGTTTCTTGTAGTGAGACCAGCTGCCCCTTGGGGTCTGCCGAGCCCAGAAGGTCGGAACATGAAGCTAGAAGGATAGCCTCCTCGGGAGACACTGTGAAGCAGAGGGGAAGGAGCACCCTCAAATTCTGGCCCCTTTTCCTACCACTGCCTGCCCCCTAGCCAGGTGGGATTAGATGATCCCATAAACATTATTATCATTCCCCCTTGAGACCCAGAGAGGTCCCAAACTGTGACAATATTTAATCGTTTTGCAATGAACTTTAGTCCTCCCTCCGCTCCTGCTTTGCTTGTGCCCTGAGTACAGGTTTTTCTGCCTAACAGTACTGTCCTAGCCTGGAGGATTCTACTCCCTGCTCTGTCTGATACCTCCTGGCTTTCCTTGCTCTCCCTTTATTACCAGATCGAAAATCCTCACCAACCCCTGACCTAGAAACCCTCATGTCTTTCCTCACTCCAACAGGGAAACTGAGGCTTGGCTCTATCAGTAGAAGGAAGGGGCTGGCTGACGGATAACAAGGTGGAGAGACCTGAGCCTCGGCTGAGACTTGTAACTGAGCAAGTGGTAGGCAGACATTAGTCCTGGGTGTAAGTCCTAGTGGTGCCACAAACATACTGGGTGACCCCAAGCAAGCCCTTGTGGCTCCCTGGGTCTCAGTTTCTCCCTATATGGGAAGTGATGAGCAGGATGATCCCTAAGCATCTGAGAGTCTGTGTTCTCTGCACCTGTGTCAACCCTGTAGCTTGCAAAGTGGACCAAGGATGAATTCCGTCTACCCAGAGGTAGAGGAAGCAGGGAAGAGCTTGACCCTTCCACAAGCTGGAAGAGGAGGTCACAGTAAGCACAGCTTCTTTGGCTCCTGCTTCTTCTGAGAGACTTACCAGCTGTTCCTGCCTGTCCCTGGCACAGCCAAAGCTCTGAAGGGCAAGTAAAGCTGGCACAGCCTGTCTGAGTTTGAAAGGGCCTTTAGGTACCACCTGGGCTGATGCACCCGCCATACAGATAGGAGGTTAAGGCCTAGAAAAGGGAAGGGGCATGACTGAGGTCACAGAGCAACGCAGAGCAGAACACAGGTATCTAGTCCCCTGGCCCCGTGTTCTTTGTCTCCACCTCATCCCGCTGTGCTTCCAGTGGCTTCTTGATGACTTTAGCATAAAATCTTTTACTTTTGTTGCCTCAGAACAGCCTGGCATGCCTTCTTGGCCCCAGCCATGCCAGGCCCCTGCCCCTATATGGCAAGATTTATGGGCTGGTTTTGTTTAAAGTTGCCATCCCTGTAGGCTGTGCTCCTGCCCAGTTTCTCACCCAGGTGCCAACCCCTTGGAAGGCATGAGCTCCCAAGTTCATCCCCAACAGGCTATCAGCCCCCTGGGAGAGAGGGGGACTCCAGGGATGGGATGGACAAAAATGAGTTCGGGCTACAGAGGGGTTAGGTTCTGATAATCATGACTCACCCTGCATGTTTGCAGAATGCTTTCACATCCTGCCCAGTCTCACAGAAGCCCTGAAAGCTAGGCTGAGCTGCAGAATCTTTCCCACTTTACCGAGGAAACTGAGGCTCAGTGAGGAATGATGGGTCCAAAGTCACACAGCCAGTTGGTGGCAAAGCTATGCAGTTGAGCCTGGCTTTCTGCACTCTCCATCTGGTGCTCATTGCCTTATGCAGACCGCGGAACAGGTGCTAAGTAGATATTTGAGTGAATGAGGGACAAATAAGAGCCATGCTAGGGGTTGGCCCAGGGAGCAGCAGGAGCATCACATTCAGCCTTGAGAGATGCAGGAAGGGTTTTTGAAGGGAGGATGGTTTGGAAAGTATGGCAGGAATTACCCACTCATGGCCAAGGCCTAAGCAAAGGCTGAGCCACTGAAAGCACAGCGTGAGGGGGTTCTTTGTGGAGAATGGAGGTGGCAGGCAGCAAGGAATGAGGCTGGTGCTTTTAGCAAGGATTACCCTGGCTAGGGACAGGAGCTTGACTGTGATGCCTTCTCATGTCCCTCCAGGTTCAAGGATCTGAGGGTCTGCTGAGTTCTGTGGTTTATGGTGCCTGTTGGGCTTGGCTGACGAGATGTTCTAGACCACCCTGAGAGGCCTGGCCTGGGACTAGGTCACTGCCTTATTGGGACAAGTTGAAATGCTGGGAATGAATAAATGGGGTTCCTGGCAGACTGGGAGTGGGTACTGAGGAACCATCTGGATCACGTGGTCCTGCCTAAACCCTTCTTCTTGGCAAAGACCATGGCTAATGTGGTCACATGCCCCAGGAGGACTCAGGAGAAGGCCAGGCAGAATGGGTAGGGGTTAAGGAGACAAGCCTTCTGGGGGCTTGCTGGTCATGGTGGTAAGGAGAGGCCTTCCTATCCCCAACAGGTTACCAGCCTCCCTTGGGCAATAGGGTAGAATGGGGCGGGGCGGGGGCAGGGGAGCGGTTCAGGAGGCACCTCGCGGCTGACTCCCTTTGTGTGACTCTGCAGAGTACCAGGAATGATGTTTGAACTCTCCAGTCCCAAAGGCTGTGGCTACGGCTCCATAGTTCCAAGCAGGGCCTCTGAGAAGGGGCTCAGCACCGCTGCCAAAGCTGGTTCTCAGGTGACAGGTACTCGGTGGGTCAGTCATTCAGCAGCCCTTCATGAGCACGTCCATGTAGCAAGCCAGGTGACAGGAGTGAATGATATGGAAGAGGCTGGTGCAGGCATGGGTAATTCTGAAATCAACCAGTAGACACCAAGGGCATGGCCTTTAACACGGAGTTCACCTATTCGTTTACTAACTTGGCAAACATGTGTGGGTCGACCACACTGGGCTGTGGGTTGGATGCTGGTTCAGTCCTGACTACATGCATGGAAGATCCATTAAGTGAATTAAGAGTGGCCTGGCTTCTCCATGCCTCAGTTTCCTCATCTGTAAGACAGGAGTGGTATTAGCTCCTATGTCATAGGGTTGTTCCAAAGATTAGATGAAAGACTGTATGTGACAGAGTCCCTAATACCCTGACTGGCAGGAAGGATGCCTTTGAAAGAGATAAGGAGGCATAGGCTTAACGTTATGTTTTAAGGACATCACTGCCTAGACCGTACCCAAGGAAAGTACCTTGGGACGTGGGAGGTAAAGGATATTAGTGTCCTTGGAAGGCTGATGTGGGCAGGGTGGGAGGATGCAGCCTAGCGTCTGGCCTCTGCCTTCAAATCTCTGAAGTCTTATCAAGGGGCATGGAAAGCAGCTTTGTTCGCTGTTGTTCCAGAAGGCAGCACTGTGGCCAGTGGGGGAGGCTAAAGCCAGCAGATTTCTACTCATGAGGAAGAAGTGGCCAAAAAAAGGCCTCAAAGGGTAGTGAGTTCCCGTCACTGGAGGGTTCAAGCAGGGTCAGGTGGCATTTTGGCAAGGATATTAGAGGGGATGCAAGCTTACGACTAGCAAATATTTACGATTCCATTAAAAAATGGAATTGTTCTGATTATCAGGTTTTGAGTCAAAATTTCAAAATTTGGGAAAGTATAAGAAATTTAAAAATCTTTTAATCTCACCATTAAGAGATAGCCACTGTGTACATTTCAGTGTCATTCTTTGTACTATTTTTTCCTATGTATATTATAGATGTGAGTATGACTATCTGTATAAAGCTAAGAATATGTTTTATATGGTTATATTCTAGTTACTTAATATTCTTCCGGGGGCATTTTCCCATGTTAAGTAGTCCATGGAAACATGGACTTTTTAATGGCTACCTAATGTCCTGTGGCTGTTCCGTGGCTTATTTAACCATTTTGGACACGTGGTCTACTCTCCTACCCTGGTAATCGATGAACATCCCTTGTGTTTTCCTCCTGCCTGGGGCCAGTGTGGCTTTGGACTCAGAGGGGGTCAAGGAAGGCCCCTTAGAAAGACAGCATCTTGGCTGAGTTTTGAAGATGGGCGGGGGTTAGGCAGTTGTGGGGCAGGTAGGTTATACAGGAGGGCATCCTAGGCAGAAGGAATCTGGGAGCAGCCCTTGACCTCCGGAAGAGTGGGCAAATCTGATCTCCTAGCTAGGGTGGTAAGGGCGGGACAGTCCAGGAATGTGCAGGAAAGCTGCCTCTGCAGCACTCAGTGCCCTGCCCCAATCATCATGGAGATATTGGCATGTACATGGCCCCCAAGCCGGTGATTTTGTCCAACCTAGAAACTAATGCCCACCAATCTTCCTAGCTAAAGCCAGTACAGGCTTCCATGCACGAGGCACTCTGGAAGACCTGTGAGATTAAATACCAGATTTTTGTGTTTGGCAACCTAAAACACATTAGAATAATTCCCAATACCCTCTGCGTTTTGAGATACGACCTTTGGTGATATATTTTCTGCACATGTACATGTTTTTAATTCTTTTCCTCTATTGAATTCACGGGTGGCTAATCTAGGTCCCCTGAGAGCCTGACGAGTTCCTAGACACCTAAGGACTCCCATTTTTGCTTCAGTTGGCTGTTAGGCTTGGGACCTATGCTTCACGTCAGCACTGTGTTTCTTTTTGTCATAAAAAGGGCATAAAAGATGAAATTTTAAATTAATTGCACAGAAGCAGACTACTATATAAATCAAGACAGGGAAACTCTGGGTAGGAGGGGCTACCCCCTGACATCTCAGGGTGCATAGATCAGCCAGTGAACAAGAGTCAGACCTGCCTGGAAAAGCAGCTCTAAGAGGTCTCAGTATGAAATTCATGAATGTTCATATTCAAAAAATAAACTTGAAGAGTGTAAGGACCCTCCCAGTGAAAGGAAGAGCCTCTCAGATGACCCTAGTTCTGGCTCTGACACCTCAGGGTGTGCTTGGGCTTCCATCTGCACGGCTGGCACTCTGTCCCCTGCATCCTCCACCCTCAGCACTGTGAGCTGTCCCCAGTGACCAGGGGAGAGGGCCAGCCTGGGAGCCCCACTGCAGCAGGACTGGCAGCGGGGAGGGAGCTCCTGCTGCCCCACCTTGGCAGAGAGAAGGAGCAAGAGAAGATCCATCCATCTTTAGCAGATCTAAACCCATCCATTACCTGAAGACAAGCCATCCTATTTGTCTTGCCAGGTGAATCTTAATCCCTAAAAATAGTTTATCTTGTGTCACCTTATTTTCAAATCTGAACCTTCCAGAACATCTAGGCCAAACACTGTACTATACCTAAAACAGCCATCCACGTCCATGCATCCCCCTCAAGACAAGTGACATGCAGTCTGACCTACTTCCAGATTTCCTCCTCTCTCTGCAATGGAGTTTTTTTCACTGAGTGTACAATGACCTTTGTGGCCTTCCTCGCCGTTTTCTACTGCTCCATGTGACCCTGCCCCTGTCCCTTCCTAGTGGCCTGGACATCAGAAAAGCTGTTACCTTTACTGGATTCAGCAGTGTCCCCTCCTACATTTATGTTCACCCAGAACCTGTAAATGTGACATTATTTGAAATAAGGTCTTTGCAGAGGCAATGAAGTTACCATGAAGTCACACTGGATGGGCCCTAATCCAGTGACTAGTGTCCCAACAAGAAGAGGGAAATTTGGACACAGACACATAGGGAGAAGAGCAGGGAGTGGAGTGACGCATCTTCCAAGCCAGAGAACTGAGGATTGCCAGCACCCACCAGGAGCTGAGAGAGAGGGAGGGAACAGATCCTCCCTCAGAGCCTCCAGAAGAGCCAGCTCGGCTGACACCTTGAATTTGGACTTCTAACTTCCAGAACTGTGAGAGAACACATTTCTGTTGTTTTCAGCCACCAAGTGTGTGGTAATTTGTTACAGCAGCTTTAAGAAACTTTCATATCACAAGGTTAACTGCTCCTTACCCACCCTCTCACCCCTATCCCCATCTTGCCAGCAATCAAAAACGACAACAAGAACCCAGTGCCTCCCCTTTGGAACCCAGCTTGGCAGCAGAAGAGGCAGCACTGTAAACAAGGAGGTGCTTGGACAGGGCCCATTGCTTTTGGACACCAGCAGCTGCTTCTGTAGAGGAAAGAGCACTGGACTGGGAGTCAAGAATGAGGCCTGCTTCTTTATATTTTTTATTGATATATAATATTTTACATACTTACCAGGTACAAATGATATTTTGTTAGGTGTATAGACTGTGTAAGGATTAAGTCAGGGTGTTTGGAGTTTCATCACCTCGAGTATTTATCATTTCTATGTTTTGGGAACGTTTCAAGTCCTCTCTTCTAGCTATTTTGAAGTCTACAGTTCATGGTTGCTATGGAACATTAGAATGTAGTCCTTCCTTCTGGCTGTATGTTTGTACCCTTTGACCAGCCTTTCTTCATTCCCCGCACCCCATACACACGTCCTTCCTAACCTCTGGTATTCGTCATTCTAAGAATGGGTCCACTTCTGCCTCTTTTGCTAACTATTGTCTTCCCCAGCCTTGATTTCTCTGTCTGTACCATGACTCTGTTGGAGGCTTTCAGGTTCCAAGAGAGGTATCATTTTCTTCTTGTTGTTAATTGCTTTGTATACAAGTAATTCTTGAATGTATTATTGCTTTAAAAATCCTAAGAATTGGCCAGGCGTGGTGGCTCACGCCTATAATCCCTGTACTTGGGGAGGCTGATGCAGGCAGATCACCTGAGGTCAGGAGTTTGAGACCAGTCTGGCCAACATGGTGAAACCCCATCTCTACTAAAAATACAAAAATTAACCGGGCATGTGGCACATGCCTGTAATCTCAGCTACCCAGGAGGCTGAGGCAGGAGAATCGCTGGAACCTGGGAGGCAGAGGCTGCAGTGAGCCAAGATTGCACCACTGCACTCCAGCCTGGGCAACAGAGTAAGACTCCGACTCAAAAAAAAAAAAAAAAAAAAAATTCCTAAGAGGTCAGGTAAAATGGAAGCTACCCTTCCTTGACCACAATAATTTTACTCCATTCTCTGGAGATGACAACCGTTATCAGTTTGTGCTTTTCCAGGTACTTTTTCCTGTGCGTTTTTTAATCATTAGTAATAGTTGGCCAGGCACAGTGGCTCATGCCTATAATCCCAGAACTTTGGGAGGCTGAGGCGGGCAGATCACCTGAGGTCAGGAGTTCAAGACCAGCCTGGTCAACATGGTAATACCCTGTCTCTACTGAAAATACAAAAATTATCTGGGCATGCTGGCACATGCCTACAGTTCCAGTTACTGGGGAGGCTGAGGCAGGAGAATTGCTTGAACCTGGGAGGTGGAGGTTGCAGTGAGCGAAGAATACACCACTGCACTCCAGCCTGGGTGACAGAAAAGAAATAGTTTAATTTGGATATTGGTATTCTACCAAATGCCTTTCCGTGTTTGTACGTAAAGGTCTACTTCACTCTCTTAAACATATGAATGAAATGACATAGTATTATGTCCCTGAGTGTATCCAGCCAGTCCCTAGTTTACAGCGTTTCCCTACTGCAAACGGTCCTGCCCTGAGCATCCTGTGCGTCCTCTTCATCCTCACTAATGGGTACTTATTTCTGCTGACAGTGCCACTGTAGAATTGGGAGCATGCTGCATGCAACTTGGGAGGTGGCTGAGCTCTGTCATTCTCTGCTTTCAGGCAATCCTGCCCTCTCTTTTACAACCACCCTTACACTGGCTGCTGAAGAACAGGGGATGGTGTGGAGGGCTGAGGGCTCCAGGTTCTCACCCAGGCCTCCTGAGCGAGGGCCCCTCCTTTCCTGCTCTCCAGAGAAGCCCCCTCCATGACCAGAGCTAACAGCTGAGTGTGTCAAACTGCCCCTGCCCTGCCCAGAGCAAACAAGCAGAACAGGATCAACAGAAGATGAGATAGCAAGATGACCTCACTGTGCCCCTTCTTCCCCATCCACAGCATGTCAAAACCAGAAGGGCTCTTACATATCCCATTGCACAATTCCATGCCATGCAGGGGAGGGAACAGAAGCACAGAAAAGGAAGGGTGCCCACCTGAGGTCACACAGCAAGCAGATGGCGAGCTAGGACCTTGGCTCTGGACTCCCAATTTGCCATTGGACTGGGAGACAGGTATCTGGGCCCTTAGCCTGTCTCTTCCCCAACCCCCATCCAGCTACTGACACCATTTTCTGTCCAGCTCCTTCAGGGTCCTGCCTGCCAGGCTGACCCAAATGCTAGAAATAATGTCTAGTGCTTTTGCCAGCTCCAGGCCCTCTGAGGCAACCAGAACTAGCAGACACCCTGGGAAGCTGATATGGGACAAGAAAATGGGAGCTCTAGGGAGGAAGAAAATAAATAAGGTGTATTAAAAAGGCTTTCTCTAGGCCTCAGTGTCACCGTCTGCGAAGCGAGGCCTTGCACTCAAGGCCTTTCTGCTGCTTGTCTGCTGTGGTCTGGCTCAGCAGGTGCAGGGTGTTTAAGAAGGAAGTGGTCCTTTCCTCCCCTGAGACACCGCATCAGTGGGTCAGAGAGCAGCAGTGGAGACCACATCCGCCCCTGACTTGTGTGCTCTGGGGGTCCTGCAGGTGTTCAGAGCATAGACTGTGTCCTCGGTGCAGCTGAGTGGTGCAGCCTGGCACTTCTAACCTTAAGTTGGTTGTACAGTCACATTGGACTGTCCTCCAGCCAGTGAGGAAATGTTGACCACACACTGTATGATATGAAGGGGATGAATTAAATCTTTAATGTCCCTAACAGTGTTTGATTTTCAATGAAATCAAATTCAGGCATTACTTTGGCAGAATATCTCTGCCCATCTTAGAGATGGGGAGGCTGAGGCCTGTATTTATGGTGTTTTTCCTTCTGAGCTTCTGTAATGCGCTTGTGAACACTAATGTTTCTCAACAGCCCTGAACATTTAGGCCCCGCCCTTCCTCCCCGAAGGCCCTGGAGTGGGGGCCCCTTGGGCCTCCACCCCCACCTCCTTCCTGCCTCTACCCTTGGCCAATGGGCTCTGACTGTGGTTACTTAGATCCCAAAACTAGTGGTACTGGGCCAGACACCGGAAAGGCAGCTCTGATATTGAGGAGGGTGTGACCGGAGCCCCTTGAGACTCAGAATCACCTCTCCCCTTCAGGCTTAGCTACTCAAATAAAGCTGGCCCTGGCATCAGGGGGATGGAAAGGACTCCAGCCTCAGCTGTGAGTCTGGATTCTCCCCAGGGCTCTGCTTCTCTGCTTTGCAGCTTCTGACAAGGCATCTGCCCACCCTCCTCTGGGCCTCAGCTTTTCCATCTGTAAAAGGAGGTGGGGATTGGAGTCAGCTGCCCCTGGGGCCCTTCCAATCCTGCTCTGGGTCCCTGTAAGCCTTCCTCAGCCAGGATAGATGTGATAGAACTACATGCCAGAGGAAGCCAGGCCTGTGATGTATGGAACAAGGAAAAGCTGGGTGAACGAGTCTTCTTTAATTACTAAATTATCGAAGTTAAGCAGGAACAATGAGGACACAAAGCACTTAATCCGAAATACACAAGCCTTGAAGGCTGACAAACAGAATGGAGTGATGGTTCCCCAAGAGGGCTAGCTCAGGTGTCTGTAGGACAGGCCAAACCTCCCTTGGGGCTACGCTTGCCTTCCATCCTACTAGGATTCCCAAGGTAGGGAATAGCTGGGCGGCTTCTATCCAAGTTGCTTCTGCCTAATTCACTCTTGCCTGGCGAGGCTCAGAATTTGAAGGAAGTTTAGGAGTCTATTCCAAAGGCTTGAGTATGTGACTACAGCCATTCACCCCAAAATACTGCTCCCTGAATAGCATTCAACAGAGCTCCCTGAGGTGCCATTAATGCTGGTGGTCTTTACACACCACCTGTAGTAGATAAATTTTTTATGCTTACCAGAGGCCTTCACTTGCCGAACATCAGTGATGCTTTTTAGAATTACAGACTGTTAGAGTTCAGGGTTCTCAAAGATCACTTAGTCCAATCTCCAGCATGAAGTTGGACTCTCCAACCTCTTCTTGCATGCTTCTAGTGATGGAGTGCTCACTTCCACCACCATGCCCCATCCTCCTATAAGGCGGCCTACCTGTTTGTGATGGTTCTGACATTTTTCTTCATACTGAACTGAAACTTCTGGAACCTCCTCGTGCTTAGCCACAATCCTGTCCTCCAAGGCTGTAGATGACACACCAGCAGCTTCTACCCATGACAGTCCTGCTGAGATTTGAAGACAGTAGTCAGGTCTTCCTGCCTGTTCTCAAGGCTGACCAACCCTTGTTCTATTAACAGCCCCTCCGATAATTTGGTTTTGAGTCATCTCCTACATCCTGTCAGTTTCTTTGGGACATCTTCCAATGTATCTCCTCTAAAAGGAGAGCATACTCCAGAGCATCTCAACAGCCCCAGTCTGAGCTCGTGTGGCTCTCCACGGCCCTGGACCTGTCTTCTCATTCTACCCTGACTGTGTCTGCTTTTGACAGCTGTGTCCTACTATCTCAGGTTTGCTTCAGGGTGAACCTACTGCAGGGCTCTGGTCTGCTTGACAGCAAGGATCTGGGCCCCAGAGTTGTGAGTGTCACCTGGGCATAGGGGCTCTATTTCCAGACTTCTTAGGAGAAGGGCTGCCCTGGAGCTCAGGAGGACTGAAGAGAGCATCTGTTCCAGCCATGACCCTTCACAGACAGGGAAACTGAGAAGGAACATGACTTACCTAAACTCACACAGTAAAGTTGGAATTGAGTCTCCTGGCCTTAACCCCAGGCCTGGGTTCTCCCTGCATCCTGTACTGCCGGCAGCCTCCTCTGCAGCTTTCTTGCTCCCAAGTTTCCGTTGACTCAGGAAGCTGTCATCCCTCTTGCAGAGTATAGTCCGGATACCCTACCCCAGCCCTATGTTCCCCACCCCTCTTTTGGAAGGGAAAATTCTTATGTCCCCCTCCCAACTCCCCCAACAACCACCACCCACACACACACACTGCAGGTGCCCTCTGCTCCATGACCTCTGAGGAGGAAGTGGTCAGGGCCACAACCTGGGGATTTTCCACTCAGTAATTGCTTGTTGGGACCTACCTAGCTCAGGGTCACATATCCTCAGGCTTTTGTGGGCACTAGGATCACCTGGCTAGACTGCTAAAGATGGAGATTCTGGCCAGGTGCAGTGGCTCATGCCTGTAATCTCAGCATTTTGGAAGGCTGAAGTGGGTGGATCACTTGAAGTCGGGAGTTTGAGACCTGCCTGGCCAACATGGTGAAACCCCGTCTCTACTAAAAATACAAAAATTAGCCTGATGTGGTGGCATGCGCCTGTAATCCCAGCTACTCTGGAGGCTGAAGCAAAAGAATTGCTTGAGCCCGGGAGGCAGAGGTTGCAACTGAGCTAAGATCGTGCCACTGCACTCCAGCCTGGGCAACAGAGCCAGACTCCATCTCAAACAAACAAACAAACAAAAAGATGTAAATCCCCAGCACACATACTGTAGGTCTAGAATGCAGCCTGGACATTCGTGTTAAGCAGGCTTTCCAGGTGGCTCTAGTACAGGAGGTCCATAGACCACATTCCTAAGAAATACTATTCTGGGCATCATAACATACTGGGGCAAGTCCAATATAGATTTCAAAATCCTGTCCTCAAGGAGCCCCTTGGGCTAACAGGAGAGATAGATAGCCAACCAGATGTGGATACTGTCAGGGGTGCCTGGAACATGGAGGAGACAGGAACTAACTCCGCCCCGGGGCAGGCCAGGAGAGAAGCAGAGAAATGATGAGTGCACTGAGCCTGGGGGCCTGAGGTAGACCTGACCATGTGTCACAGTGGGATGGTCTTGAGCAGTGCAGGATGTCTCGAACACACAGATGTCTGTGTTGGGGGCAGGCATGTAATAGGTAGCACTAGGTTATTTTGGTTTGGTTTTGACCTAGCAAATTTGCCAACATTTTTTTAAAAAGTGATAATATTCCATGTTGGCAAGGTTGCAGTGAAACTGGTCTTTCTTCTTCTTCTCCTTCTCCTTCTCCTTCTCCTTCTCCTTCTCCTTCTCCTCCTCCTCCTCCTCCCCCTCCCCCTCCCCCTCCTCCTCCTCCTCCTCCTCCTCTTGTTCTTCTTCTTCTTCTTCCAGAGTCTTGCTCTGTTGCCCAGGCTGGAGTGCAGTGGCCCAATCTCAGTTCACTATAATCTCTGCCTCCCAGGTTTAAACAATTCTCGTGCCTCAGCCTCTCAAGTAGCTGGGATTACAGGCATGTGCCACCACACCTGGCTAATTTTTGTATTTTTAGTAGAGGTGGGGTTTTGTCACGTTGGCCAGGCTGGTCTTGAACTCCTGGCTTCAAGTGATCCTCCTGCCTCGGCCTCCTAAAGTACTGGGATTACAGGTGTGAGCTACCACACCCAGCTGAAACTGGTCTTGTGTGCCATTTGAAGGTGAGTAAATTGGTTGAAACTTCCAATATTAGACATGTAATATTAGATGTGTATAAAATTTTATAAATCAATATGCTTATTTTTTAATTTTAATTTTAATTTTTTATTTTTTGAGACAGGGTCTCACTCTGTCGCCCAGACTGGAGTGCAGTGGTGCAATCTTGGCTCACTGCAACCTCCACCTCCTGGGTTCAAGCGATTCTCCTGCCTCAGCTTCCCAAGTAGCTGGGATTACCTGTGCATGCCATTACCGCCTGGTTAATTTTTGTATTTTTAGTAGAGACGGGGTTTCAGCAGGTTGGCCAGGCTAGTCTCGAACTCCTGATCTCAAATGATCCACCCATCTCTGCCTCCCAAAGTGCTAGGATTATAGGCATGAGCCACCGCACCTGGCCTAAATTAATATGTTTATTAAAGCATAATCTGCAAATTAAAATGTGGAAACAATTTAAACACTTAACAGTGAATGACAAAATTCATCCATAGGGATGTTCTGCTCATCATTACAATTAACACATTTGCAGAATAGTTAATGCTGTGTAGTAAATGCTCATAATGTATTTGAAAAAGTAAGATATGAGGCAGTATATGTAATATCATTGAATAGGTGTATGTAGATGAACAATATATGCCACCAGGTTATGGGGTTCTCTCTGGGTTGTGAGATTTTCTTTCTGTATATTGATGTATTTTCTGTATTTTCTACAACAAATGCCTACTACTGGTGTAACTGGAAGAAGATGTTTATAAATATTTAAGTATTAAGAAATTGGGGCTGGGTGCCATGGCTCATGCCTGTAATCCCAGTACTTTGGAAGGCCGAGGCAGACAAATCACTTGAGCCTTGGAGTTCGAGACCATCCTGAGTAGCATGGCAAAATTCCATCTCTGCCAAAAATACAAAAATTAGCCAGGTGGGATAGCACATGCCTGTAGTCCCAGCTACCTGGGAGGCTGACGCAGGAGAATTGCTTGAGCTTGGGAGGTGGGGGTTGCAGTGAGCCCTGATGACACCACTGCACTGCAGCCTGGGCAACAGAGCAAGACTCCATCTCAAAAAAAAAAAAAAAAAGCCAGAAAAAAAAAAAAAGAAAGAAATTGGCATGGGGGTAGACTGGGGACAGATGGTGATAGCCTTGACTGCCATTCTGAAGGAGTTATCTTGTTTTGTCAAGAGCTGGGGACTCAAGTACAAGGCCACGTGCTGCCGGTGGTCTGAAAGCTGTTTGTGGAGAAGAGTTCTCCACCATTCTCTGGTGGAGGTTATCTGAAAGAAGGCAGCATTTCATGAGCTTATGACCTTATTTCAGATGACAAAACCTGAGACCCAGGGGCAGCCCAAGAGGTCTGCCAAAGCAGATCACGTGGGATCTTTGTTCTTGCCATGTTTCTGAAACGTGGGTATCGTCTCATGCAATATTTGAGTTCTTAATATGTGCCAGACACTGCAATTGCGTTATTTCATCTCATCCTAAAAGAGCCTCGTGAGAAATCCGAGGCATAGAGAGGTCATATAGTCACACGGTGTTGGATTTAGTATTTGAACCCATACCTATGTGATTCTAGAATTCTAGAGTTCTTAACCACTTTGCTCTGCAGTCTCTAATATTCTGACACCTGGTTCTAATGCTGATTTGAACATTAAGGCACAATGTGACAGTGCCTTAAACCTCCTTGAGCCTCAGTTTCCTTGCCTGTAGTGACCTTTGCCTCACAGTGCTGTTGAGAGGAGCTGAGATGAGAGCTTAGAGTTTGAACACCATGGGATCCTCATCCCCACCTCACAGAGGAGGAAGCAGAAGACAGAGTGTGAAGGGATTTGCCCAAGTTTGTAACAGAGCTGGAACTAGAATCTAGGCCTTCTGGCTCCCATAAAAACATTGTCTGAGTTCAGCTAATCAGTGGTGGCAACAAGGAAGAGACAACCGTTTGTGTTTATCTCCCTCCTTCCCCCAGCCCAGGGTGGGGAGGCTGGCTGCTGTCACTTCCCCAGATTCTGGCGTTGACAGCTTCTCTGAGTCGTGCCTGGACCAGGCTCCCTCCTCTCCCCTGGAAAGGGAAGATTGAGTCTTCACCAGGATGGTAGGGGAGCTAAATTGTCAGGTCCGCCCAGTCACTCACAGATTTGGGGCACGAGGACCTGGGGGAGGCCCCATGCCTCACTCAGTCCTCCACGGGCTTACACATGCCAGGCTCTGTGCCCAGCACCATGGGGGAGAAGCAGACTATTCTAGAAGACTTCCCTTGATACATCTTCCCACCCCAGTGAGAAGCATGCTTTCTAGAAGTATTTCAGTGGTTCTTCAGTTTAGGACATTTTAAATAATTTTTGTCGAACATTTTCATAGCATCTTCATAGTTTGACTTGTGTTTTTGTTTGTTTGTTTTTTGAGACAGAGTCTCACTCTATTGCCCAGGCTGGAGTGTGAGATCTCGGCTCACTGCAAACTCCACCTCCTGGGTTCAAGCAATTCTCATGCCTCAGACTCCCAAGTAGTTCAGATTGCAAGTGTGCGCCACCACACCTGCCTGATTTTTGTGTTTTTATTAGAGAGGAGTTTTTGCCATGTTTGTCAGGTTGATCTCGAACTACTGACTGCAAATGATCTGCCCACCTCGGCCTCCCAGAGTGCCAAGATTACAGTCATGAGCCACTGCGCCCAGGCATGAGCCACTGTGCCCAGGCTTGACTTGTTTTTCAAAAGTGTTTCTTAAAATTGAGTCTAGAACATCTTCCTTCCTTCCTTTTTTCCTTCCTTTCTGTCCTTTGCCTTCCTTCGTCCCTCTTTCTTTCTTTCTCTTCTTTGTGAGAGCATCTTGAAAAGCATACAAAAGGGCTTACATTTTTTTTACCCAAATCCTGGTCCAGTGACCACCGCCAGACTTCAACCAACTTTTTACCTCTCCAGTACGAAATGAGAAAATGATGGTGTGAGCGAGTGTGTAATGTTCAGTAAGCATGTCAGTTCTCCTTTCCTGGAAGACTGTTCTTAAGCTTTTCCTTACTATATTTTGGAAGATTAAAATGTCCTTTATTTTATAAAATGATGGTAATCATCTACAAATAGTTAGGCCAGGTGCAGTGGCTCACACCTGTAATCCCAGCACTTTGGGAGGCCGAGGCAGGCGGATCACAAGGTCAGGAGATCGAGACCATCCTGGCTAACATGGTGAAACCCCGTCTCTACTAAAAATACAAAAAATCAGCTGGGCGTGGTGGCAGGTGCCTGTAGTCCCAGCTACTCAGGAGGCTGAGACTGGAGAATGGTGTAAACCTGGGAGGTGGAGCTTGCAGCGAGCTGAGATCAAGCCACAGCACTTCAGCCTAGGCGACAGAGTGAGACTCCGTCTAAAAATAATAATAATCTACAAATAAGTTTTTTCAACATCCTTGTTTATCAGCCCATATCAACTCTCCCATTAAAAAATATTACTCATTTGGCCAGGCACAGTGGCTCATGCCTGTAATTCCAGCACTTTGGGATGCTTAGGTGGGCAGACCAGTTGAGGCCAGGATTTCAAGACCAGCCTGGCCAACATGGTGAAACCCCGTCTCTACTAAAAATACAAAACTTAGCCAGGTGTGGTGGCACATGCCTGTAGTCTCAGTCACTCTGGAGGCTGAGGATCACTTGAACCCAGGAGGTGGAGGTTCCAGTGAGCCGGAATCATGCAATTGCACTCCAACCTGGGCAACACAGCAAGACTCTGTCTCAAAAACAAAACAAAAAAAGGTCGGGCGCGGTGGTTCACGCCTGTAATCCCAGCACTTTGGGAGGCTGAGGTGGGCAGATCAAAAGGTCAGGAGATCGAAACCATCCTGGCTAACACAGTAAAACCCCATCTCTACTAAAAATACAAGAAATTAGCCGGGCATGGTGACACACGCCTATAGTCCCAGCTACTCGGGAGGCTGAGGCAGGAGAATCACTTGAACCCAGGAGACAGTGGTTGCAGTGAGCCAAGACTGCACATCTGCACTCCAGCCTGGGCGACAGAGCAAGACTCAGTCTCAAAATTAATTAATTAAAATTTTAAAAAATTACTCATTTATGAAATCTGGGAGCCACTGACACTGCTTTGTGATGCAGAAAACCCTTTTGTATTAGTTATTCCTCTTAGAGGTTTGGGACTTTCAGCCCCACCCGACAACCTCTTGGGAGGGGAGAGGGGCTAGAATGTCAAGTTGATCACCAATGGCCAATAGTTTAATCAATCATGCCTACGTAATGAAGCCTCCATGAAAAACCCAAGAGGATTGGGTTCAGAGAGCTTCCGCAGTAGCTGAACACGTGGAGGTTCCTGGATGGTGGCCCCCAAGGAGGGCATGGAAGCTCCCACCCTTTCTCCCATACCTTGTCCTATGCATCTCATCATCTGCATCCTTTGTACTATCCTTTATAATAAACCAGTCATTGTAAGTGTTTTCCCACGTTCTGTGAGCCACTCCAGCAAATTAATCAAACCCAAAGAGGAGGTCAAGGAAACCTCAACTTGAAGCCCATCTGTCAAAAGTTCTGGAGGCCTAGACTTGTGACACTATTTCCAGGTAGGTAGTGTCGGAACTGATGTCCGCCGCAGAACTGATTGTTTGGCGGTGGGGAGAGCCCCTCCCACACACATGGAAGTCTTCTTCCATGTGGATGCTTATTGTGGTGTGAGAGCAGAAGAAAAATGGTTTGAGTTTTCTCCAAACAAAACTCATCTCTGAATTGAGGGTCGGGAGGTTTTTAGGGCACCTCAAGTGCATAGCTGGAGTGAGGATAATAGCAGGTCGGACCAGATCCTGGGAGAAGAAAGAGGTGGTCTGGAAGGCCCCCAGGGATGGCAACAGGAGCCAGACTGCAAGGATCTAGGGACAGGTCAAGCAGTGTCAAACTCCCCCTTGGGTTTCCCTGACAGGGATGAGAAGTCCTGTTCTAGGGCCCCTCCCCTGGTAGAGGGTCTGCTGCCTGGGGCTGCGAGGCAGCCGTAATGCGCAGGGCGTGGGGCAGGGTCTAGTGTAACTGAAGGTCCTGCCTTGCCTTTGGAAGAATCCCACTGTAGCAGCCCATCCTCGCTTTGACCTCCCACCCTCTACCCACACCTCACTGTTATCTCATTTCTTCCAGAAGCGCCAAGAACCAGAACCAGAACAGCCACCCAGACCAGAGCCCCAGGAATTAGGTCCCCTCAATGGGGACACAGGTGAGTAGCCAGACCCACAAAGGCCCCAACTGCCATCTGTGAGGTTTCCTACCTTATAATCAACACAGATGATATAGCTACTAAAATAGCTCATGAGATCTTAGATAGGTTACCTTAATAGGAGTATTGTGTCTAAAATCAGGGAGGTAATAGTCCTGACCTGTGCTTCCCTATTCTGGGCTGTTGATACCACACCTAGAGTGCTATATATGTTTCTAGAAAGTACATTTTTAGAGGGATCCAGAAAAAAATTGAAGGGAGTACAATGGAGCAAGATCAGACTGGTGAAGAATCTGGAAAACATGTCCTATAAGGAGCAGTTAAAGGAACAGAGAATGTTCATCTGGAAAGAAGATGTGGCCATAGGGAGGGAGGGATGGGAGCAAGGGTTGAAAAACCGTTGGGTACTATGCTTAGTACCTGGGTGACAGGATCATTTGTATCCCAAAACTCAGCATCACCCAATATACCCAGGTAATGAATCTGCATACATACCCCTAAATCTAAACAAAAGTTGAAAAAGAAAATATATATATATATATAAAATAAGTTAAAATCAATTTTAATTTGTAATGGATTATCTGGGAACCTTCTAACTTAAATATGTAATTTTCTTTTTCAAATGAGTAGAGCTAAATACAATGAAATAATATTTATTTTATTTTGTTTTCTTTTCTTTGAAATTTGCATGGTATGAAAATAAAAATTACTACATCCAGAAAAACATATATGTTGCCATAAAACAACAGTTTTCTCCACGTGTCTGAAGTGCCCTAATGGAGAAGAAAGATGAGCCTTGTTTAGTGTGATACAGAGGTCGGTATTAAGGCCTCAGGGTAGCAGCAACATGCAGGCAGAATTCAGCTCATTCTCAAAGAATGTTTTGTGTGGTTGTTGATTTAAAACCGTCAGAGCTACCTGGTAATAGGAGGAGTTCCCTATCTCTGAAGGTGTTTAGTTACAGCCTAGAGGCTGTTGGGAATATCGTAGGTGAAGTTCAAGTACCGCATAAGTAACTGGACCACAAAATCCAATCTGATTGTACATAAGAATTATCCAGGCCAGGAGCAGTGGCTCTTGCCTAAAATCCCAGCACTTTGAGAGGCCAAGGTGGATGGAATGCTTGAGCCCAAGAGTTCAAGACCAGCCTGGGCAACATGGTGAAACCCTGTCTCTACCAAAAATACACACACAAAAAATTAGCCAGGCATGGTGGCGTGCCTGTAGTCTCAGCTACTTGGGAAACTGAGGTGGGAGGGTCACCTGAGCCAGGGAGGTTGAGACTGCAGTGAACTGTGATTGCACCACTGCACTCCAACCTGGGCAACAGAGCAAGACCCTGTCTCAAAAAAAGAAAAATTACCTGGAGAACTTCAAAGATGCAGATTCTAGGGACCTACCACAGACCAAATAAATAAAAATCTCAGTGGGGCTGAAGAAGCTGCATTTTTAGTTATATATATATATATATACTATACATATATTCATTTTTTATCTTTATTTTTATTTTTTTGAGACAGAGTTTCACTCTTGTTACTAGGCTGGAGTGCAGTGGCAGGATCTCAGCTCACTGCAACCTCCAACTCCCAGGTTCAAGCGATTCTCCTTCCTCAGCCTCCCAAGTAGCTGGGATTACAGGCACCTGCCACCGCGCCCAGCTAAATTTTTTGTATTTTTGGTAGAGACAGGGCTTCACCATGGCCAGGCTGGTCTCGAACTCCTGACCTCAAGTGATTCACTCACCTCGGCCTCCCAAAGTGCTGGGATTATAGGTGTGAGCCACCATGCCAGGCAAAGAAAGAAAGAAAGATTAGATAGATAGATAGATAGATAGATAGATGGATGGATAGATAGATAGATAGATAGATAGATAGATAGATAGATAGATTTCTAATAAGCTTCTTTTCAGTTGGGGTCGATCTGGTACTAATCTTGTGGACCAAAATCTGGGCCAAATGAATTGTGAGAACTCAGGGCTCTCTGATCTTAACTGTTGCCATCACCTGACCTCTGTCTATCTGCTCATGGCCTCTGGGACTGAGTGGCACCAGCTCACTCCTCCTGTCCTGACAGGACTGACCAGCATTGGGGTCATCCTCATCCTCACATTTCTTCCATATCCGTTGCCAGACCTTGCTTATGGAATTTTCTAATAATAATGCTAACATTAATAATAATGCCAGTAACACTAGTATTAGGCTCTAATGCTTGTCATGAGCACTGATAAACATTTAGAGAACATTTCTTGAATAATAAGGAACATTTATTGAGTACTTCCAAAGTGCCTGGGCAACCACCATGTTGCCCAGGCTGCTCTCAAACTCCTAGGCTCAAGCAATCCAGACTCGTTGGCTTCCCAAAGTGCTAGGATTACAGGCGTGACCCACTGCAACCGGCCTGCACCAAGTTTTTTTGTTTTTTGAGACGGAGTCTCTGTGGCCCAGGCTGGAGTGCAGTGGTGCCATCTTGGCTCACTGCAACCTCTGCCTCCCGGGTTCAAGCGATTCTCCTGCCTCGGCCTCCCAAGTAGCTGGGACTTTTTTGTATTTTTAGTAGAGACAGGGTTTCACCATGCTGTCCAGGCTGGTCTTGAACTCCTGGGCTCAAGTGATCCACTCACCTCGGCCTTCCAAAGTGCTGGGATTACAGGTGTGAGCCACTGTGCCTGGCCTACATTTCCTTTTGTGCACAAGCAAGCAGGATAAGGTGGTAGTTAGGAGTATTTGCCGTGGCAACAGATTGTGTAGGTTCATATCCCTGCTTCCTTAATTTTGAACTGGGTGACCTTGAACAAGTTGCATGACTCCTCTGAGCCTCAGCTTCCTCGTCTGTAGGTTGGGGGTAATAACATTACTCACGACTATTGGGTAGCTGTGAGGAGCAGGTGAGTCAGTCATCCCTCTGAGGTACTTGGAACAGTGCTGGACATGTTGCAGGCATGGTAAGTTCTCAGTCCTCCTACCCTGCTTTTGTTATTTTTATTGCCATTGTTTCCTGATTTAATCATCTCAGCCTCACTCATGTGGTAGGTGCCATAATTATCCTGATCCCATGTATTAGGTAACTGAGGCACAGAGAGGATGACCACCAACTTAGGTCATACCTAGCATCTGATAGACTTGGTGGTGTGGCATTGGCGGAGCCTGTTTTGGAGTTTCCTTAAGCAGAGGCTAGACTTCCTGGTTGTGTTTGCTTCCTGCTCTCAAGTAGCACCCTCTACTACCAGCTGAGGAGATGATAAAGGTGAGGGGCCACACGCTCAGATGCTCATGGGCCCCAGCAGGTAAAGCAAATGACATGTGGCCCTTTGTATACATTTTTAATAATAGCAGGAGGTGAAGACTGTAGCCAGCTGCAGAGCCACATCTTGGGCAGCCAAAGAGGAGGCAGCTGCTTCTGGCTCCAGCCCATGGTTGACATGAAGGCATACATTGCCAGTTCTTCTTTGGATTCTTCAAGAAAAATTGGAAATCAGAATTATTAAGTAAAAACTCCCCAGTTGTTAAGCATCAACAACTAATTTTTAAATTATTATTATCATTGTTTTAGAGACAAGGTCTTGCTCTGTTGCCCAGACTGGAGTGCAGTGGTGCAGTCATAGCTTACTGCAGCCTCGAACTCCTGTGCTCAAACCATCCTCCTGCTTGGGCTCCCTAGTAGCGGGGACTGCAGGTGCATGACATCATGCCCAGCCTTTTTTTTTTTTTTTTTTTAAAGAGACAGGGTCTCACTATGTTGCCCAGTCTAGTCTCCAACTCTTGGTCTCAAGTGATCCTCCCACCTCAGCCTCCCAAAGTGCTGGGACTACAGGTGTGAGCCATCATATCTGGCCAGCAACTGATTTTTTTTTAAATGGGATAGAACATGGAGACCGGGGACAAAATGAGACCATTGGCTTATTTCTTGAAAGAGGATCTCCAAATCCAAAGAGACTTGAGGGGCTGTTTCTGGAGACTGGTCCCACCTGAGATCATTCTTGAGGCAGAGACCAGAGTTCTCATTCCTTAGCCACATTTCCCACACTCTCTCTGCCAGCTCTGACTGTACTTCCACTCTGTGAGATTTTTTTTTTTTTTTTTTGCTTTTTCATCTCTAGCTATAACTGTCCAGCTCTGTGCATCAGAGGAGGCTGAGCAGCACCAAAAGGATATAACCAGAATTCTCCAGCAACATGAGGAGGAAAAGAAGAAATGGGCACAACAGGTAAGTCCAGGTGCCCCCACCCCCTGTCTTTCTCCTGCTCAGCTAACCTTGGTGAATCCCAGAGTGACTGCCTACCTTAGGTTTTTGTTGCTGTTCTAAGAGTCCCCTACTCATTTTGCCAAGAATGGAGTCCTTTATCCGTTGAACACATATTTTTATCAGGGCACTGTGTGCTGGGCACGTGGGTTAAAACAAGCAGGGCTGGCAGCTGCTTTCATGAAGCCGAGAGTTTATTTGGGAAGAGTAAAAGCTGTTGATGCTGCTAGATTAATTGCCTTTCTGGGCCCACCTCATGGTTGGGTGGGACCACGGAACTCATTCTGGCTGATGCATTGTAGAAAGAAGAACCAGTGTCACTTCTAGGGCAAGTATTTAGTTGCCAGTTCAAGGCCCTCAAGGTCTTTCTGTCTAGCTAAGTGACAGGACTGTTGGAATGGCCGCTCCATCAGCCTTATCTCTGGATGATTATCCCTGGATAATCCCTGGGCAGCAGAGCTCCCTGCCACACAAAATGGGTAGATAGTGAGGGCAAAATAAGCCTTTTGTCTTAAGCCACTGAGACTTTGCCATTGTTTGTTATGGCCGCATGATTTAGCCTATCCTGACTGAGATAGGACATCAGACGCTAAACACAATTACACAGAACTACTTATTGCAATTATAAGTGCTATGAAAAGTTTATGGTGCTGTGAAAGGACATAATAGAACCCTTAACCAAGGCTGTGGGATCAGAGAAGGCTTCTCTAAAGGGATGATACTGAGGCTTTAAAATTACCCAGAAATGAAAATTGAGGGACATTCTACAGAATTTCCCGCCTATATCAGTCAAATATCAAGGCCATGAGACATGAGGTAAGACGGGGGAACAATTCTAGATTGAAGGACACTAAGCGATGGGTTGACTGAATGTAACCTGCAGTCCGGGATTTCCTTTTCCTCATTCTAACTTGGTCACTCACCCTTCGCCTCTCTTTGCCTCCATTTCTTCCTTTACCAGAGAGAGTGGGTAGAGCAGCAGGAGAGATTTGGTGGTGTACACAAGTTTTCTCTAAATTTTCTTTAGTTCAAATTATAAATATGAAATATGTTCAGGTAAATATTCAAAATTCGGAAATTTAAAGTCACTTCTTCAAAATAGATCTGGGCCAGGCACGCCTATAATCACAGCACTTTGGGAGGCCGAGGCAGGCAGATCACCTGAGGTCAGGAGTTCGAGACCAGCCTGGGCAACATGGCGAGACCACCGTCTCCACAAAAATACAAACATTAGCCAGGCGTGGTGGCGCATGCCTGTAATCCCAGCTACTTGGGAGCCTGAGGCAAGAGAATCACTTGAACCCGGGAGGCAGAGGTTGCAGTGAGCTGAGATCACACCACTGCACTCTAGCCTGGGTGGCAGAGCAAGAATCCATCTCAAAAAAAAAAAAAAAAAAAGGCTCTGTAGTTATAAACTAATCACTCTATTAAATTGCATGGTTATTTATTACTAAAAGATTTTCTGCTAGATTTTATCCACTCAGTCGACTTGCTGGGGGAGATTACTGTGTGCAGGGAGGGTGCGGCCTCAGCACTGCCAGGGGTACAGGGAGAAATCGGGTCCAGACCCTGCCCTCAGGTGTTCACTGGGTGGAAAACTGCAGGGAGTGCCCCCACACACATTAAAATGGTCTTAGGTTAGACGCGTTGTTCAGAAACACACCTTTTATGAAAGGTAGGTTAACTGTATGCATCTGCCCGTCTTTAGTGTTTTGGTAGAGTTACCATGGTGATGTCATTTGGCCCTGACCATTACCTGTTGAATCCTTAACCTTGAGACTTGTGAGGGCCCTAGGAATTGTCAAGTTGAGTCCCTTCATTATACAGGGGAGGGAGCTCATTACACAGGAACTCAGTGGTATGCCGGGGCTAGAACCCCTTTAAGTCATGCCTTGCCTCTGGACATGCCCCATCAGCTGGACCTTCCAGGTGGCAAAGGGACTGGAAAACATCTCAAGTGCAGGACAGTGAGAATGGCTGGCAGGGTTCAGCCTGGAGAAGAGAAATGTTGGGAACACGGGCCACTGTGCTCAGATCTCTGAGGGGCTGCCTGGGTTGAGGGAACAGCCTGGCTCTGTGTGACCCCAGAGGGACGATCTGGGACCTGATGGTAGAAGTTGGAGGTCACTTGCAGCAGTAAGCCTTATACGAGCAGAGAAACACCATAGGAGGCTTCCTGCCTTGAGTAAGCATCAGGATTAGAATACTCCTAAATCCGGCCGGGCGCAGTGTCTCACACCTGTAATCGCAGCAGTTTGGGAGGCCGAGGCGGGTGGATCACGAGGTCAGGAGATCGAGACCACTCCTGGTTAACACGGTGAAACCCCGTCTGTACTAAAAATACAAAAAATTAGCTGGGCGTGGTGGCAGGTGCCTGTAGTCCCAGCTACTTCAGAGGCTGAGGCAGGAGAATGGCGTGAACCCGGGAGGCGGAGCTTGCAGTGAGCCGAGATCACTCCGCTGCACTCCGGTCTGGGCGACAGAGTGAGACTCCATCTCAAAAAAAAAAAAAAAAAAAAAAAAACTCCTAAATCCTTTTTCATGTAGATCATTCTATGGGAACCCCCTGCTAAACCCTAAAGAAGGCAAATTCTGCCATGCCTGCTGTGTCTTGGAAGCCTCGTGTCCTCTCTGGGCATGGCATCCCCGTCCCTCAGAGGAAGGGTTAGGACTCCAGTCACCAAGTTCCACACAGGCCCAGGTGAGTAGATAAGAGATGCTGTGCTGATCCTGCTCAACTTCAGTCCTGCCCGGGACTCTCTGCCCCCAGGTGGAGAAGGAAAGGGAGCTAGAACTTCGAGACAGACTGGATGAGCAGCAAAGGGTCCTGGAAGGAAAGAATGAAGAGTCCCTGCAAGGTAAGGGTAGAGATGTTCCACTGGCCAAGGTGTGGGAGGCGCTTCCTTCTGGCCCCACCTGACGAGTTCACGTGGGCACTCCCACTGGTCCCTCCCTCTCTGTCTGGTCCACAAGCAATTGACTCAAATCAACAGGATCCTTGGCCCTAGAGGGACGATAGACTTTTCCTTTGGGGCATGGCTTTAAGAAGCTGGCATCAAGCTTTCTTTTTCCTTATTTGAGAGGTGTTTTTTCTTTCCATTTAAAAAGCAATGCATATTTATTAAGGGAAATTTAGAAAACTCAGACAAATAGAAGAATTTTTAAATACACATATTCCATCCTCACAATGATGGTAGCTCTTATTTATTGTTAGATTGATTATTTTGAAAAATAACTTTCTTTCCTCTTATATCACCAAATGTAGTCATCATAGAAAATTTGGAAACTATAGATTAGACAAAAAGATCTTACAGCACAGTGGTTAAGATCTCATTCTTGGCTGGACATGGTGGCTCACGCCTGTATTCCCAGCACTTTGAGAGTCCAAGGTGGATAGATTGATTGAGCCCAGCAGTTCAAGGCCAACCTGGGCAACATAGCTACATAGCAACATGCTGTCACTATGAAAAATAAATAGATGATTGATTGATTGATAGATAGATAGATAGATAGATAGATAGATAGATAGATAGATAGATCTCATTCTCTAGAGCTCCAGTCCCTGGGTCTCAACTTCAGCTCCACTGCTTACCAGCTCTGTAACCTTGAAGAAGTTACTTTACCTCCCCAATAGGTTCTTTGTAAGAATTAAACAATTTAATGATAGATACACAGAGATAGAATTTAGAACAGTGCGAGATACTTAGCAATAACTTTTAGCACTGATTTTATTATTGAGAAAATTTACATCATAATTCCACCCAGAGTTAACCACTGTTACCCCTTTGATATAGATTCTTTCCGTTTCTTTTTCTGTGTATATACATAGAATATACATCTATACACACACACTTTGGTGAGGGGAGGTAAATTATTTTTTTCACTTTGTGTTGCATTACCATCCTCTCATTAAGCTCTTCTATACCAAGAGTTTTAGTAACTACATAGCATTCCAGTGTGTACCCCTTGTTCATTTAACTGAGTCCCTTTGTTAGGCATTTAGGTAATTTCAAGATTTTTGTCATTGTTTATAACAGCAATGATACTTACATAATGAACCCCGTTTTGTAAAATCTTTGTCACGTTCATTATTTCAGTTTTAGAATAATATCCTAGTAGAATTGGTGTGGCAAAGTTTATGTATATATATATTTTTTTTTATTTGGTAAAGTAGGCATAAGATTTACCATTAGTGACATTTAGTACATTCACAGTGCCATCACTCCAAAAGGAAACTCCCACCCACCAAGCAGTCACTTTTTTTTTTTTTTTGAGACAGGATCTCACTCTGTTGTCCAGGCTGGAGTACAGTTGCGCAATCTGACTCACTTCAACCTCCGCCTCTTGGGCTCAAGCAATCCTCCCACCTCAGCCTTCTGAGTAGCTACGGGTGCATGCCACTATGCCTGGCTAATTTTTATATTTTTTTGTAGAGATGGGGTTTGCCATGTTTCCCAGGCTGGTCTCAAACTCCTGGGCTCAAGTGATCCGCCACTTCGGCCCACCAAAGTGCTGGCATTACAGGCATGAGCTGCCGTGTCTGGTCTAAACAGTCAGTTATCTTACCAGTAGCCCCTGGCAACCACCAATTCACTGTCTTTCTCTATGGCCTTGTCCATTCTGGACACTCATATAAATGGCATTGTATAAACCGTATGATCACCCACATCTGACTTCTTTCACCTTGGAATGTTTTCACCTTGGAATGTTTCCAAGGCTTATCCGTGTTGCAGCATGCATCTATACTTTGTTTCTTTTTATGGCTGGGTAATTTGCCATTGCACAGACACACTACACTCTACCCATTCATCATTAGTTGATGGACACCTAGGCTGTCTCCACCATTTAGCCACTGTGAATAGTGCCACTGGGACAAGCACCTGCTTGAACAGCTGTTTTCAGTTCCCCCTGGGTATACACCCAGGAGAATTGCTGGGTCATACGATCATTCTGTGCTTAACTTTTTGAGCAACTGCCAAACTGTTTTCCTCAGGAGCTATACCACTTGTGTTCCCATCAGCAACCCACAAGAGTTCCAATGGTGGCACATCCTTGTCAACACTTGTTATTTTCTGCAACATTTGTTGCTATCCTAGTGCAAGTAAAGTGGTATGGCATTGTGGTTGTGATTTGCATTTCCCTAATGCCTAATTCTGTTGAACATCTTTTCATATGCTTCTTGGTGACTTGTGTATATTCTTTGGAGAAGGTCATGTATGTTACTGATGTTATTGAAATTGACCTTGAAAATGCTCTACTGATTTTTCCTTTCATCATCAGTATTTGCATGACCTTTCCTCAGAATTATTTATCTACTTAAAACATGGCTATGGCTGGGTGCGGTGGCTCATGCCTGTAGTGTCAGCACTTTGGGAGGCCAAGGCGGGCGGATCACAAGGTCATGAGTTCGAGATCAGCCTGGCCAACATGATGAAACCCTGTCTCTACTAAAAATAAAAAAAAAATTAGCCTGGTGTGGTGGTGTGCACCTGTAATCCCAGCTACTCAGGATACTAAGGAGGCTGAGGCAGAATTGCTTGAACCTGGGAGGCAGAGGTTGCAGTGAGCCAATATCTCACCACTGTACTCCAGCCTGGGGGACAGAGCAAGACTCCATCTAAAAAACAAAACAAAGCAAAACCAAAAAAAAATGGTTGTGATTATTTTATACATAAAAGTTTATATCCTATTCTTTTCATTTAACATTGTATCAAATATGTTTCCAAGTAATTATGCTACTAAAATTTTTATAAAGGCAAGACCATAAAGTACATGGCTTTCCTTATTTCTTGTGAGTCTAGACCTCTAGATCTCAAAACAGCTTTTGCATAATGTTGCCCATATTTCACATTGTGTGCTTTGATTTACCTAAATGGAATAACTAGAACAGAGGTCTGAATGATTTTAAGAATCTTGAAACATATTGCAACATTAGCACACATTATTGCAAACATTGCGAAATGGAATTGAAGTCCTTGCCTGGAAATTGAAGAATTGTTTTTGTGTGTGTGTGTGTGTGTATGTGTGTGTGTGTGTGTTTGTTGTTGTTTTTGTTTTGAGATGGAGTCTCGCTCTGTCGCCCAGGCTGAAGTGCAGTGGCGTGATCTCGGTTCACAGCAATCTCCGCCTCCTGGGTTCAAGTGATTCTTCTGCCTCAGCCTCCCGAGTAGCTGGGATTACAGGCGCCCGCAACCACGCCTGGCTAATTTTTATATTTTTAGTAGAGACAGGGTTTCACCATGTTGGACAGGCTGGTCCTGAACTCCTGACCTCGGCCTCCTAAGGTGCTGGGATTACAGGGTGAGCCACCTCGCCCAGCCAAAGAATTGTGTTTTAATAATACCATACCCTGTTGAACTGGGGCTATCACCCTTGAATCTCGGTGCAGTTTCTCTCTCTCTAAAATCTACCTTCCATACCTCACAAGACTTTATGGGAAAACAACTTTATTCTCCAAGCATTGCTTTGATATTATTTTTAGTGTTGTAAGAAGAATTTCCTATTGTAAAACCCAGGGGAGAAGAGATTGCCTGTCTTGAATTCTTCCCATCAGTCATAATTCTTCTATAGTTATTTTTAAATTGCTTGGCACATATTAAGTGCTACATAAGTCTCTAATGAATGAATGAAAGCATAGCATGGTGGAAATATGTGAGATTTTATACGTATGGGGAGAGGTACACAGGTAAGAGACTAGTGGTAGTCTTCCACATTCGAGGACCCTTTGTTGTCTTTTTTTAATTATCACATAGTAAAATTGACTGTTTTTGAGGGGGTGTGCATTTTCATAAATTCTAATGCATGTATCGATTCTTTTTTTTTTTGAGACAGAGGCTCGCTCTGTCGCCCAGGCTGGAGTGCAGTAGCGCGATCTCGGCTCGCTGCAACCTCTGCCTCCTGGGTTCAAGCAATTCTTTGCCTGAGCCTCCCAAGTAGCTGGGATTACAGGCACGTGCCACTATGCCCAGCTAATTTTTGTATTTTTAGTAGAGACAGTGTTTCACCATCTTGGCCAGGCTGGTCTTCAACTCCTGACCTCGTGATCCACCCGCCTCGGCCTCCCAAAGTGCTAGGATTACAGGCGTGAGCCATTGCGCCCAGCCACATGTGTAGATTCTTGTAACCATCGCCACAATCAGGATACAAAACAGTTTTATCACCCCCAAAAAGCTGTCTCAAACTACCCTTGCATTCACATCCTCTTCCCACCCTAACCCCTGGTAATTATTGATCTGTTCTCCATCTCTGTAGCTTTGTCTTTTCTAGGCCATTACATAAATGAAATAATCCGATATGATTTTTTTATATTGGCTTCCTTCACTCATCACAATGCCTTTGCCATTCATTCCAATTGTTGCATATCTCAGTAATTCATACTTTTTCATTGTGGAGTTATTTTCCATTGTTTACTTATTCACTGTTGCAGGACATTTGAGGCAATTATGAATACAGCTCTTCTAACATTCTTGTGCAGGCTTTGTGTGGACATAGGTTTTCATTTATCTTGGGTGAATACGCAGGAGTGGGATAGGTCGTATGATAAATGTATGTTTAGCTTTATGAGAAACAGCTAAACTGTCTTCCAGAGTGACCACTATTTTGTGTTACCATCTGTGATATATGAGTTATACTGTTCCTACTCCATGCCAATACTTGTTGTCACTGGTTTTTTATTTTAGCTGTTCTAATAAGTGTGCAGTAATCTTCATGATAGGTTTAATTTGCATTTCAGTAATGACTCATGTGCTTATTTGCTGTCTACATATCCTCTTTGATCAAATGTGTGTCCAGGTGTTTTTCCCATTTAAATTAACTTGCTTGTCCTTACTGTAGAGTTTTGAGAGATCTTTATATATTTTGGACAAGAGTTCTGTGTATTTGCAAATACTTTCTCCTAGCCAGTGGGGTTATTTTTTCACTCTCTTAATAATGTCTTTCACAAAGCCAAGCGTTTAATTTTGATAAAGACCAATTTATTTTTTTTCTTTGATTATACTTCTTATGTCATGTCTATGAACTCTTTGCTAAACCCCAGGTAACAAAGATTTTCTTCAATGTTTTCTTCCAAAGACTTATGGTTTTATATTTAGATCTAAGATCCATATAATCATGTGGTCTTTCTTTCTTTCTCTCTCTCTTTCTTCTTTCTTCCTCTTTCTTTCCCTCTCCTCTCCTGTCTTCTTTTTTTTTTTTTTTGCTTTTCTTTTCTTTCCAACAGAATGTCACTCTGATGCCCAGGCTAGAGTGCAGTGGTGCTATCTTGGTTCACTGCAGCCTTGACCTCCAGGGCTCAGGTGATCCTCCCACCACAGCCTCCCAAGTAGTTGGGACTATAGTGCACACCACCATGCCTAGCTAATTTTTTTTTTTTTTTTGTAGAAGTGGATTTTTGCCATGTTGCCCAGCCTGATCTCTAACTCCTGGGCTCAAATGAACCACTGGCCTTACCCTCCCAAAGTGCTGGGATTGCAGGTGTGAGCCACCATACCTGGCCTAGTTTTTCTTTAGATGGTTAATATAGTGGATCACATTGGTTTGAGTTTTCAAATATAGTTATCCCTAGGTATCCATTGGGGAATTGATTCTAGGACCCACTTTGGGTACCAAAATCTGCAAATGCTTCAGCCCCTTATATAAAATGGTGTATTATTTGCATATAACCTGTGTACATCCTTCCATACATTTTAAATCATCTCTAGATTCCTTATAATACCTAATACAATGTAAAAGTAAGGTGAATAGTTGTTAGACTGTGTTTTTATTTGTATTATCTTTTATTGTTATTTGGCATTTTTTATTTTTATTTTTTCAAATTTTTTTTATCCACACTTGGTTGAATCTGAGGATGAGAAACCTGCAAATACAGAAGGCTGCCTGCATTGAACTAGCCTTGCATTCCTGGCATAAGCTCCACTTGGTTGTGTTATATTACTCTTTTTATGTATTGATGAATTTGATTTGCTAATGTTTTACTGAGGATGTTTGTGTCTATGTTCATGAGGAATGTTGGCCTGTAGTTTTCTTACACTATCTGGGTTTAGTATCACGATAAAGCTTGCGCCATGTAGTAATGTCCTCTCATCTTCTCTTTCTGGGAGAGATTATATAGAATGGGTGTTCTATGATTTTTAAATGTTTAATAGAATTTTTCAATGAAATAATCTGTGCTTGGGCATTTCTTTCAAAGTGTTTAACTACAGATTCAATTTCTTTTTAATAGTTATAGGAATTTCAGGTTATGTACTTCACCTTGGGTGAGTTTTGGTCATTTTTTTTTGAAGAATTGGTACGTTCATCTAAGTTGTTGAATCTAGGTGCATAGGATTGTTCAGCATATTTCCTTAATATCATTTCATATATCTGCTGTGTCTGTAGTGATATTTCATTCTTGATATTGGTCATGTGTGCGTTCTCTTTTTTCTTTGTCAGTCTTGCTTGAGGTTATCCATTTTATTAATTATTTCAAGAACGAGCTTTTGGTTTCATTGATTTCCCCGCCCCACCCCCCTTATTTTACCATTTTCCATCTCACTGGTTTCTGTCATTTTTATTTCCTTCCTTCTGTGTGCTTGCTTTTTGTTTTTTGTTTGTTTGTTTGTTTGTTTGTTTGTTTTTGAGATGGAGTCTCGCTCTGCCACCCAGGCTGGAGTGCAGTGGCCAGATCTCAGCTCACTGCAAGCTCCGCCTCCCGAGTTTATGCCATTCTCCTGCCTCAGCCTCCCGAGTAGCTGGGACTGCAGGCACCCGCCACCTCGCCCGGCTAGTTTTTTTGTATTTTTTAGTAGAGACGGAGTTTCACCGGGTTAGCCAGGATGGTCTCGATCTCCTGACCTCGTGATCCACCCGTCTCGGCCTCCCAAAGTGCTGGGATTACAGGCTTGAGCCACCGCACCCGGCCTGTGTGCTTGCTTTATGTTTGGTTAGCTCTTCTTTTTTTTCTTTCTTTCTTTTCATTCTTTTTTTTTTTTTTTTTTTTTTTTTCCTGAGACAGGATTTTGCTCTGTCTCCCAGGCTGTCATGATCATTGCTCAGTGCAGCCTCAAACTCCTGGACTCAAGCAGTCTTCCCGCCTCAACCTCCTGAGTGGTTGAGAATATAGATACCCCACCACACCTAGTCAGCTAATTTTTAAATTTTTAATAGAGGCAGGTCTGTCTGTGTTAACCAGGCTGGTCTCAAATTCCCAGCCTTAGCAGTCCTCGTGACTCAGCCTCTTAAAGTGATGGGATTATAGGTGTGAGTCACTGGGCCTGATCCCTTTTCCTGATTTCTTCAGCTTAGAATATTGATTTGAGACCTTTCTCCTTTTCTTTTTTTTTTTTTTTTTTTTTTTTTTTTTTTTTTTTTTTT
>NC_045437.1:139523354-139551942 GCF_002776525.5 Piliocolobus tephrosceles
TTTTTTTTTTTTTTTTTTTTTGAGACGGAGTCTCGCTCTGTCACCCAAGC
Source organism: Piliocolobus tephrosceles (assembly GCF_002776525.5). Lineage (NCBI taxonomy): Eukaryota > Metazoa > Chordata > Mammalia > Primates > Cercopithecidae > Piliocolobus > Piliocolobus tephrosceles. Next base: position 139,523,405 of record NC_045437.1, read on the forward strand.
TGCAGTGCAGTGGCCGGATCTCAGCTCACTGCAAGCTCCGCCTCCCGGGTTCACGCCATTCTCCTGCCTCAGCCTCCCGAGTAGCTGGGACTACAAGCACCGCCACCTCGCCCGGCTAGTTTTTTGTATTTTTTAGTAGAGACGGGGTTTCACCGTGTTAGCCAGGATGGTCTTGATCTCCTGACCTCGTGATCCGCCCGTCTCGGCCTCCCAAAGTGCTGGGATTATAAGCTTGAGCCACCGCGCCCGGCCCTCCTTTTCTAATATAAACAGTTAAAACTATAAATTTTTGCCTAAACTCTGCCTTACCTGAATCCCACAAATTGATGTTTTTATTTTCATTTTGTTGAGTTCAAAATATTTTCAGTCTTATTTTCCTTGAGACTTCCTCTCTGGCATTGAATATGTAGAATTGTATTCCCAAGTGTTGGGAGATTTTCTGGTTCTCTTTCTATTATTTGATTTCCAGTTTGATTGCATTACAGTCAGAGAACATAGTTTGTATTTTGCTGCTTTTATAGTTCGTTAAGTTTTGTTTTATGACTCAGGGTATGGTCTATCTTGTTTCATGTATACTTGAAAGGAATGTGTTTTCTGCTATTGTTGGGTTGAGTATTCTAGAAATAAATCAATTAGATAAAGTTTGGTTGATGGTAGCATTGAGTTCTGTATTCTTGATGATTTTCTCACTGTTTTATGTGGAGTGCTGAGGAGTGTTGAAGTCTCCAATTATAATGCATATTTGTCTATTTCTCCTTTCAGCTCTTTATCTGAAAATAATATAGCTACTATGACTTTCTTTTGATTAGTGTTTCTTTTTCCACCCTTTTACTTATTACCTACCTAAAAGATATATTTAAACTGGGTTTCTTGTAAATAGCACATTGTTGGTGGGTGTTTTTTTTTTTTTTTTTTTTCCGACTTTAATTTTAGATTCAGGGCACACATGCAGCTTTGTTACATGGGTATAGTACATGATACTGAGGTTTGGGGTGTGAATGATACCATGAGGTGGGTTTTTAAAAACCCATTCTGATATCCTCTGTCTTTTATTTGGTATGTTTAAGCCATTTAATTTACTGTTGTTATTGAGAATGCTGATGTTCATAATGTTGGGTTGAGGTCTACCATTTTAGGATGTGTTTTCTGTTTGTTCTCACTGATCTTTATCCTCTGTTTTCCCTTTCCTGTTTTCTTTCAGAGTATTTAAACATTTTTTAGTATTCCATTTTAACTTATTTATTGTCTTACTGTATCTCTGTATTTTTTTTTAGTGGTTGCTCTAAGAATTACGATATACTTAACAATCTACTTAGCGTTGCTTTTTTTTTTTTTTGAGACAGAGTCTCGCTCAGTCACCCAGGCTGGAGTGCAGTGGCATGAGCTGGGCTCATTGCAAACTCCGCCTCCTGGGTTCAAGCGATTCTCCTGCCTCAGCCGCCCAAGTAACTAGGATTGCAGGCACCCACCACCAGGCCCAGCTAATTTTTGTATTTTTAGTAGAGACCAGATTTCACCATGTTGGCCAGTCTGGTCTAGAACTCCTGACCTCAGATGATCCACCCATCTCAGCCTCCCAGAGTGCTGGGATTACAGGTGTAAGCCACCACGCCCGGTCTAGAAATGCTATTTTATCACATCTCATGGAATGTAGAAAGCTTACCATCATGTAGATTCCTCTGTTCTCTCCCATTTTTGTTACATTTATCTTATGTATTACATCTACATACATCTAATGCCCCATCAGACAAGGTTATAATTTTTGCATTTAATCATCAATCATATTTTAGAGAGCTCAAGAGAAGAGGAATAGTCTGTTGTATTTACTTAGTTCTTTACCAGTTCTGTTACTCTTCCTACATTCTTGAAGTTTCAAGTTTCCCTCTGGTTTCATTTGAAGAATTTCCTTTAGTAATTCTTTTAGAGCAGGTTCGCTGGTGATGAATTCTAAGTTTCCTTCGTCTGAGGATGTCTCAATTTAATCTTCTTTCCTGAAGGATATTTTCACTGCATATGGGATTCTGAGCTTATTATTTTGGTTTTGTACTCCAGAAGAAAGCAGGAAAGGGAAAACAGAGGATAAAGGTCAGCAAGAACAAACAGAAAACACATCCTAAAATGGTAGACCTCAGCCCAACATTATGAACATCAACATTTTTCAGCAATTTTAAAATTTTTTTCTTCTGGTCTCTAAGGTTTCTGATGAGAAACATAGTTATTCAAGCTGTTGTTCCCTATACGTAGTGTACCATTTTTGTCTGGTTCCATTCCACACCTTTTCTGTGTCATTAGCTTTTGGAAATGATGTGTCTGGGTGCGGATTTTTTTGGGCTTACTTTGGAGTTCAGTGATCTTTAATCTGTAGGTTTATGTTTTGGAAAATTTGTGGAATATTCATTCTTTCTTCGATTTTTTTTTTATTTTTTATTTTTTTGGACTGCACCCTTTTTCCTCCGATTCTTTGACTGCGATGATAGAAATGTTAGATATTTGGGCATTATCTTACAGGTCTCTGAAGCTCTGTTCATTTTTTTTTTTTTTTTTCTAATCTTTTTTTCCTCTCTGCTGTCCAGATCGGATAATTTCTATTGATCTATTTTGAAGTTCACTGGCTCTTTCTTATCTCATCTCCATTCTGCCATTGATTCCACCTAGCGAGTTTTTATTTCACTTATTGTACTTTTTAGTTCTAAAATTTCCTTTTGGTTCTTCTTAATAACTCTATTTATTTCCTAAGACTTTCTATTTTTCTATAATTCCTAAAAGTATGTTCACTCTTACTTTCCTTTTCTCTTTTTCCTTCTTGCCATCAGTGGCAGAACACCCATACTTCTTGGAGTCTTTTTCTACTGGTTACTATAAAAATTCTGTTAATAATTCCTACATCTATAGGATCTCAGTGTAGGCATCTGTTTAATATCTTTTCTCAAGGGAGGTTTTTTTTTCTGCTTCTTTTTAGGCTGAGTAATTTTGTATTGTATGCTGAGAAATTTGGGGTTGTATCCTAGACATTTTTAATCTTTAAATACATGAGATTCTGGGTTTGTTTAAATCTGTCAAGTCAGTAGTATTTCAAATCTGGTCTTCTTACTCAGTCTGCTGCTACCATTTACTTTTCAGTCTGCAAATAACTGCAGAATTCATTCTGTCCAGGTTTTTTAGCTAATTCAGTAGGAAAACCAGGATAAAGTGTGCTTCCTTCATCTTACCTGAAACCAGAATCTGCCTGGATAGGCAAATTAACAAATTAGGCCAATATTTTTAAAAAGTTAAGGCTATAACTTTTTTTATATAACTATTCTTATCAATTTTTTACTACTCTACCACCATTATATCACTGAACATTATTTTTTTCTTTTTTTCTTTCTTTCTTTCTTTCTTTCTTTTTTTTTTTTTTTGGAGACAGAGTCTCTGTTGCCCAGGCTGGAGTGCAGTGGTATGATCTCAGCTTACTGCAACTTCTGCCTCCCAAGTTTAAGCCATTCTCCTGCCTCAGCCTCAGCCTCCTGAGTAGCTGGAACTACAGACTTGTGCCACCACACCCGGCTAATTTTTGTGTTTTTAGTAGAGACAGAGTTTTGCCATGTCGGCCAGGCTGGTCTCAAACTCCTGACCTCAAGTAATCCTTCCACCTCAGCCTCCCAAAGTGCTGGGATAACAGGCATGAGTCACTGCGCCCGGCCTTGAACATTATTTTTTTCATCACTGCTGTATACCTGGCTCTTTGGCTGTATTAAACTTTCATGTCTCCTCTGTTCTATTTCCCATTCTGCCCGTTGATTGTCATCTGCCTATTGTCTTCTCTCAGCTGAGACAAGGTTGGAATTTTCCAAAAGGAACTTTATGAAGGAGGTGGGATGATACATACAACTGTATGGATTTGGGGAATGACGATAATTTCAGCTGTGTACAGCACTGCCCTGTCTGTAAAGCCCTTGCACGTCCTTCTCATGTTATCCTCAAATGACCCCTTTGAGACAGTCCAACCCAGTTTATTGATCCCATTTCACAGCTGAGATAACAGGACTTTTAGATGTCTGATGTGATCTTCTCAAGGTCTCTCAGTTTTGGAAAGGCAGAGCCAGGACCAAGTGGATTTCCTAGCCACAAATCTAATGTACCTACCGCAGTTTTGTGCTTTAGTTTGACAACTAAGGATTTAATGATTTTGTGATTTGGCTAGTCCAGTTTACAAAGCCTTGTCCTCTGCATTTTCCATGGCCTGAGGTGGTCTTAGATGAACATGCTTGCTGCAAGATCTTTGGATCTTAGCCTTAGTGAGATGTGCATGGCACCCGCAATCTGGTAGGCTTCCCCCCAGGCTATAGTTTATTTCAATTTCCATGAGGTTTTATTAAATACCTAGTACATTTCTGGCACAGCCCCTAAGCAAGCCTAGGAGATAGAAGGATGAATAAGACCATTCCCAGACTCCTGGCCTCTATGGGCCCCAGGTAATCATCTGGACCTTTCTGACCATCAAGGGGCCTGCCAGAGGCTTTGGGGAGAGGTGTCTGAGTTTATGGAGTTCTCCTTTCCCTACAGTCATCCGGGCCTCATATGAACAGGAGAAAGAAGCACTTACCCACTCTTTCCAGGAGGCCAGTGCTGCCCAGCAGGTGAGAGGGGCTGGGTCATGTCAGTCTCGGGTGAGGGCAGGGGAGAACCAGTGGGAAAGCAGCATAGAGCCCCAAGGCTGCCAAAACTGATTACGTGTGCCTAGGAGTGAGGGGCTGAGGTGATTGTCTTCTGTGTATCCAGGCCCCTACATGTGGTAACCAGGCTATTAGCTCAAGAAGGCTGGGTTTGAAATTGAGTTGGGCCTATTTTCCCAGGGACTATTAGGAAGATCTTGGAGAGGCATGGGCCAGGTGCCACAGTGTGATAGATTCATGGGTGGATGCACATAGACCTGTGGAAGGATGCAGGGAAGCATCTGACTCAATGTGGCTGTGCAGAAAGATTTCCTAGAAGGAGTGAGATCTAAGCTGGAGTCTGAAGGATGGGTTGGAATTCTTTGGTAAAGAAGGATAGGAACGGTGCCCCAGGCAGAAAAAAAGCAATGTGTTCAAAGACATGGAGGAAAAAGGGAAAATATGGGATACCGGAGGAACTGAAAGATGTCCAGGATGCATGGGGCATGAGTTTCAGTGGGAGAGGGGACTAAGGCTAAGGAAGTGAGCAAGGGTCAGAGTGGGAGCTGGCGAGCCATCTTAAGGAGTTGTGCTCTATCCTAACGGTAATGATCACAGTTGGTTCAAGTAGAGGAAGTTCTTGGCAGTGAAACAGTTTGGAGATAAGAATGTACCCTGAAGCTGGGGGAGTATTGTGATGTTTGGCTGCAGTAGAGGGTGTATAGAAGGAGCAGTGAGGGGTGAGCTTGGAAAAATTCATTGAGCCTCATTTGGATGGGTTTTGAATGCCAGGCTAACAATGATCTTTTATACCAGGACATTGTCCCCTACAGTATGGGGAGCCATTAAAGGCATTAAAGCAAGAGGTGGGGTTGGTGTGTTCCTTTTGTCTCCTCTCCTTCTCCCTCTCCCTCCCCCTCCCTTTCCGCATCCCCCTCCCCCTTCCCCTCCCCTCTCCCTCTCTCTCCTTCTCCTCTTCCCACCTCCTCCCCTTCCCTCTCCCTGCCCTTTCCCTTCCCTCCCCCTCCCCTCCCTTCCACTCTTCTTTTCTTTCCTCTTTTCTTTTCTCTTCTTTCCTCTTTTCTTTTCTCTTCTTTCCTCTTTTCTTTTCTCTTCTTTCTTTCTCTTTCCAGCATGCAATTCTCACTGTAAGGGCTGGTAGATCTCAAGCAGTGGTCGAAGTATGTTGATCTTGCATTGTCTTATAGGGTAGACCAAAGACAGATAGAAGAATCCAAAACTGTTCTCCCTCTGGGATGTGGCGAAGTTCACCTATAGCCTTTATGAGGCAGGCTTTGATTGTCTCCATCCCACTCCCTGCTCCAGGAGACCATAGACAGACTGACCTCACAGCTGGAGGCTTTCCAGGCCAAAATGAAGAGGGTGGAGGAGTCCATTATGAGCCGAAACTATAAGAAGCATATCCAGGTAGGTGGCAGCACCCTGGGGGCTTTTCCTCCTTGAATCTCCAGGGAAGTCAGGGCCAGGCAACAGGAAACACCAGCCCCTCTTCAAGGACAAGACTCAGACCTGACACTCTTACCTACACAAGGGCCTGGAAATAAAAGAGTTCCCATTTCACTGATGGGAAAATTAAGGCCCAGAGAGCAGCATCTGGAATAGTAAAGTGCTCACATTCTGCATTCAGAGAGAACTAGGTGCACATAGCAAACCTTCCACTTAGCACAAGTGACTCAAACTATCCAAACCACAGTCTCCTCTGTGTTGCTAGTACATGTCTGTGGTGCTAGTACATGTCTCAAAAGGTGTTATTCGGATACAGAGATAAAGCATTTTAAGCACTTAACATAGGCTGAGAGAGGAAGGTGGGTGACTTGTGAAAGTCCAACTGAGTTTCTGGCAGAATGGGGAGGAGGGAGGTAGCATACTGGCCTAATGAGGTCACTCTCTCCCCGTCTAGGATTATGGGAGCCCCAGCCAGTTCTGGGAGCAGGAGCTGGAGAGCTTACACTTTGTCATTGAGATGAAGAATGAGCGTATTCATGAGCTGGACAAGCGGCTGATCCTCATGGAAACAGTGGTCTGTGGCTGGGAGTGGCTGGGGGATGCAGCCTCAGGCTCCCGCTTTCTGGGTGTTTCCTTTGTAAAGCGTGCAGAAAGGAGGTGGTTTAAGGAGGTCGCAGCCTGGTTCACTCCAGCTTTGACCTGCCACCTGTTCTGACCACTGAGCATGGTCTGTGGCCAGGCTGGGTCAAGCAGTGGCTCCTTATCATCTGAGTCCTGTGCCTTTCGAGGCTACTGATGTTGCTGTAGCTTGGGTGACACTAGGGCAGGTAGCATTGAGAACACAGGAGGACAGAAGCCTCAGAAACCCTAGGGTTGAATCTAAGCGGAGATTATGTTGCTCTGGAAGAAGTCTCCCTGGCCTCCTGTGTGCCATACAACTTATAATTAAAAAATAAAACTAAGGAATTAACAAAAAGCTGCTGACTTTTAATTTTGCCACAGGAGAATGTTAAAAAAAAAAAAAAAAAGGCCGGGCGCGGTGGCTCAAGCCTGTAATCCCAGCACTTTGGGAGGCCAAGACGGGTGGATCACGAGGTCAGGAGATCGAGACCATCCTGACTAACACGGTGAAACCCCGTCTCTACTAAAAAAAATACAAAAAAACTAGCCGGGCGATGTGGCGGGCTCCTGTAGTCCTAGTTACTTGGGAGGCTGAGGCAGGAGAATGGCGTAAACCCGGGAGGCGGAGCTTGCAGTGAGCTGAGATCCGGCCACTGCACTCCAGCCTGGGCGACAGAGCGAGACTCCATCTCAAAAAAAAAAAAATCTTACAGGCACTACCATCTCATATCACCATCAGTTCTTTTCTCAGGAAGGAAACAGGGTGGGAATGAGATGGGGAGCCAGGGTGTGTGCCCAGTGAGTCCTGGGGGCTTGAGTCACGTGCTCACGTTCTGGATTCAGAGAGAACTAGGTGCACATAGCAAACCTTCCACTTAGCACAAGTGACTCAACCTATCCAAACCACAGTCTCCTCATCTGTCGTGCTAGTACATGTCTCAAAAGGTGTTATTCGGATACAGAGATAAAGCATTTTAAGCACTTAACATAGGCCGAGTCACGTGACATGGAATCACCCACAGAGCTTTATTTTAATCAGATCATCTCAAACATTCCCTGTAGATTTTGTTCACCCATTTTTGTGGAAACACATAACAGACAAACTTAATTTTATTTATATAGATCATATCCTTCTGACTTTTGGAGAACAAAAAATATTCTTTCTTCCATGAACTCATGGTGATATGAGATGGTAGGGCCTGTAATTTTTTTTAACATTCTCCTGTGGCAAAAAGTCAGCAGCCCTTTGTTAATTTTTTAGTTTTTTTTTTCTAAGTTACCTTATTGCTCCATGAAATGTAACATATAGTCTAGAATGAATCAGTGCTTTCAGTGACCACAGATAAGAGGGAGGTGACAGCACACATCGTGCAGCATGAGTTTGGCAGCTTTCTGAGCTCATTCTGATGTGTTATAGAAAGAGAAAAATCTGATATTGGAGGAAAAAATCACGACCCTGCAACAGGAGAATGAGGACCTCCACGTCCGAAGCCGCAACCAGGTGGTCCTGTCAAGGTAGCTGTCTTCCTGCCTCCTTTCCTCCCGTCCCCACCCTTTGTGCCAAAATTTCCAGTTGGGAGAGTCTTAGAGGGACCTGAGGAATGGACTGACAGGTGGGCCCGGGGCCTATTTAGGGAATGTGGCTCCTCTTTCCCTGGGAGTCAGGAAACCCAAGGGGGCAGCCCTGCCCGGAAACCAAAGTCCCAATGCCTTGATGAGTATCTGTTTGTCTCCGTCCTGGCTGAGTGTACTCCATGGGAAAGCCCAATACAGGGAAGAGGAAACAGGAAACTGATCATGCACCAGGCCTAAGTGGAATGAATCAGTTCCTAGAACTTAGTATAAGAGCTAGTATCATGTGTCAGACATAATTTATTGAATACTGTACATATTTTCTCATCTAATCCTCATAATTACTCTAAAAGCTGGGTCCTATTCTTCTTCTTCTTCCCGTTTTACAAATGAGGAGCCTGAAATTTAAGAAGAATGAATAACTTGTTCAAGATTATATAGCTAAGTGGTGGAGCAGAAATTTGGAGCAGCTCAGAATGCCCGCCTGTCTGTGAGGCCCACGCTCCTTGGTCAAGAGATTGAATTGCCTCTTGTATACAGGCCAGCAAGGAGGGCGGTGGAGACCCTGCAGCAGGCTGCTGGTCCATCTAAGGAAGGCTCCCTGGGGGAATGGGTCGGTCTCTGTGGTACCTGCTCCCAGTAGGCAACCCTGGGCTCTGTGTGCATCCACAGGCAGCTCTCAGAAGACCTGCTTCTCACGCGTGAGGCCCTGGAGAAGGAGGTGCAGCTGCGGCGACAGCTCCAGCAGGAGAAGGAGGAGCTGTTGTACCGAGTCCTCGGGGCCAATGCCTCGCCCGCCTTCCCCCTGGCCCCTGTCACTCCCACTGAGGTCTCCTTCCTCGCCACATAGGGTGCAAGGCCTAGGCCTACCACGAAGCCTGAAGTCACAGCTCCTTCCAAGGTTTTTCTGGAGAAGACAGCAGGAGCCTCTCAGTTCTTTTCCAGGAAGGAACGAGGGTGGGAGCGAGATGGGGAGCCAGGGTGTGTGCCCAGTGAGCCCTGGGTTCTTGGGTTACATGGAATCACCCACAGGGCTTTGGAGGCCCCGAGAAGTGTCTTCCCTTGAGTTGGCCTAGGGAATAAGCAAGAAGAGACATTTCCTCCCTCCCCCGACACTCTGTCCCAATCCGAGAAGTTCCGAGGCTTTCCCAGGGGCAGCCTGTGTCACGTTGGCCATCTGACATAAAGGAGACAGCCCCAGGTCCCCGCCTGTCAGATCTGCTGCCAACTCACTGACTTGTCAACTTCCTCTAGGTGTTCCTACTCCACCCTGGCCTGCTCACAGCCTCAGTTTATCCCCTGCACTAAAATGGTGGGGGGACTACTCAAATGACTCTTCTGTCACTGCAGTGTCCCATTCTAGGATTGTCTGAAGGCCAGAGTAGGGGTTGGGGAGGAGTGTGGACAAACACGGCAAATCAGAGTGGGAAAGGTGAGTGGCAGGGTGGGGGTCTCTGAAGGCCCTTGGGGCTGACAGGGCCAGGCAGCCTCCCCACCTGAGGTTCTGTTCCTGGGCCAGAGTTGGGTCTACTAAGGGGCAGTAGCCAGAGCTCCTCTTCCTTTACCAGGCAAGGCACATCCCTTCAGCGCTCCTGGCCCTTCAGTCTTGGTGCCACCTGGGCACAGTGGCCAGCTTGGTGGTTCTGAGTCCATTCATCTGTCAGAGCTGGAACCTCATCCCTGCACAGATGAGGAAACTGAGGCATGGAGCAGTTCCCAGAGTCAAATCTAGATCTCATCTGTCATCCAGGTCTTATCCTTTGCTCTGTTTTTCTCTTCAGGCTCTGGAAGATCAGATCTGTAACTTAATCTTCCTGACTTAATCTTCCTCTCCCTGGCCCTCACCCACTTAGTTTCTTTTTCACTCCTGCTGTCTGCCTTAACTCTTCCTCCCACTGCCCCTGATCCCAGGCCCAGGCTTTTACAACCTGGCGCTCAGCTTCCCCATCAGTGACAAGGGGTGGCTAGAGTAACTAACCTCAGCAGGCCGACCAGTCCTGATAGTCTGTGGATTTCAGATCCTTCTCAGGAAGCTTCAGGTCTACTGGAGACTATAATTATAACTCCTGTTCTGCATAGAGCATTTGCATCAAAGACTTTCCATGCCCCTCCCTCCCCTGGTCCTCATAAGATCCTTGAAGCAGGTTCCTATTTCTCATTGGCAACAGGGCAAACAGATCACAGGAGTCAAAGGGCCTTGCTCAAGGTCCCCAGCTTCAGCCCCAGGCCCTAAGCCAGCATCAGAACAGTCAATCTGCATTTTTCATCAGTCATTCTGTAGTGACATTATCCGAGACTGCCTTCTGTATTCCCCTGTGTACAGTCTCCTTCTGTTTCTAGGTTTAGAAGTTCAGAGGTGACTGTGTTTCTCCATTTCCCCAGCCAAATCGGGGAAGAGGTGAGGCTAGGGCAGTGCGGTGCCGATTTTCCAGCCTTGGTCAGACAGGTCACCCGGGAGCCTCGAGGAAAGCTCTGGAGGGAATCACATTACTTTTTCATGAAGCTTTTTGCAAAGTACATCTAAGATACACTAGTTTATTGGACTAATGTCCAGGAGTAGACACGATTGGTGGCCAAGTTATCTGGGGACACCTAAACAGGTCAGCAACCTGCATGACTTCTCGGAACCTTTAATATGCCAACGTGTGTGACAAACTTACAAGGAGGGAGCTGAGTATCCAGCCTCTCCCAAACCTCTTTGAGCAAAGCTTCTGTCCCTCCCACACCTCTCACCTCACAGGCACATCAGGCTGCAGAATGCGCTTTAGAAAACATTGTTGTAATTGAGAGGGGCAGAGCTGGAGAAGGAGCAAGCTGTGGGGAGCCAGGCTTCCCTCATGCAGCCTGTGGTGGATGTGGGAAGGAGATCAACTTCTCACTCTGGGACAGACAATGTATGGAAACTCAACAGAACATGCAGCACCTTATTTACATGGCTTCTGTGTTTTTCTGGGAGAGCGGGGAGGGGGGTCTTCGCTGAGGACTTCTGCCAGTGGCAGGGATCTCTGAAGAATAAATCCTGGGGCCTGGGTAGCCCACTCATGGTTCTGGGCACCCTCCTCAAGTACCAAAGCCCCACTGGCCCTTGCTTTGCCCTAACTGTGGATGTGGGGCCTGGGGCTAGGGTGAAGCCTGGATTAAAGGATGAGCTTCAAAATAGACCAAGGCTTGGAGTGAGGCTGAGGTTGAAGTGAGCAGTGAAAACAGAGTGATGGGGTGGGGGAGTGTGAGGAATGAATGAGAAGCCACCTTCTGCACTGCGGGGCCCCTCTTTGGCATCAGAAACACTGAGGTTCCCACAGGTACCTACCCCTGATTCTGCCTATTGCTCCACATCCAGATGCCTGTGGCCAGGGAGGGAGCTAGGAAGGGGTAGAGGAGACACCAGGATCTCGAGTCATGTGGACATGGGTGGTGGCCAGACCAGTGCCCTGAAGGTTGGTGGCCCAGCAGGTTTAGATGTCAGCATCCCTGGCCCAGGTCTCCTCCACATACAGGGTGCCCTCTGCCTCCTGCTGTACCTGGCCCTCCCGGTGTACCACAAGAGCCTGTTCATTGATGTAGAGCGGTCAGCCTGATGGTAGGGGATAAAAATGGACTCCACATTAGCTGTCCCAGGTGCATCTCTGACTCACACACCAGGGTCAGGTAAGAGGCACTATCCCTTTGGGGAAAGGAGAAGTGACTTGCCCAAGGTCACACTTTGGCTTGGTGTCAGAGGTTCTTAAAGGCCAGGTTCTTTGTGAAAAATGTTAAGTTTCTCAAGTCTGCAGAGAGAAGCTGGGGTTCCCTCCCCTACTCAAAGAATGTCCAGAGGTAACTCAGTCCAGGGAAGCACTTCCCAATGTGGGTTTTGTGGCCCTCTGCTTCTGTAGGGATGCTACCTCCTCAAAGGGGAGGAAGGGGAAGAATTTTGTTAACAAAAGTGTTTGAGAAACATTAAGAAAAGCAAAGTGAAATTGGGTAGACTCCAACCACTGAGTCTGTTACATGTACACATGTATTTTGAATCTCCACGACAGGTAATCGTTATAAAAGGAAGTGGGGTAGGGTGGGAGGGAACTTTCTGGTATTCCACCCTTCTAAATTAACATGTTGGAGAAATCCTGGTGGAGCCAAGCCAGTGTCTCCCGACCATCTGTGTGTTCCTTTCCCCTTATTGGGTCTCAGTTTCCTCTTCTGACAAGTGGGAGAATGATCCCTTACCCTTTCCAACTCCTAAGGCCTCTGTGGAGTTCACCTTTATCACATCTTTGCAGCCACTGCAGGGAATGGGGAGATGAACTCGAGAAGTAGCTATGTGCTAGCTCAGGCTACACAAATGACTGGAGCGAGGTGGAGCCAGAGCATTTTAAGTTCAGGGGGAACAGGGCACCCTCACTGGGTTCCACTGGCCTCCTTTTCAGGGCTGCTGAAAGTGGTGATCCTATCAAGTCACAGCTTGCAGAGCACCTTGTTTCTCTATCCTATACTTTTCTTAAACGGCCTCCAGCTGGGTGATAGCCCCTCACGGGTCTTTCTGACCACTCTTTCCCTGGGACCCATACAAGATCAGCTCACTGCTCAGACGTCATTGATGGCTCCCGGGAGTCTCACGAATGATGCTTGAGTTCCTGGGCCCACATGCTCCCTGCATTCTCCACAGGTGGCAGTGGTGGGACAGATGAGTCTCTGGGTCTCATGTGGGTGTGACATGTTTGCCCTTATTCTTTCTCCTAGTATCACAGGTCTGGATCCTCCCCCTCCATCTCCCTAAGGCTCCTATCAAATTCCAGCTCTTCCAGGAAGTCCTTTTACAAATTCCTCAGGTCCTAGATGTTGGTAACATACCTTTTAGCACAGCTGTTCTCCAGATGTTCGAATTTCATGGGAGTAGGTTCTTTGAGAAGAAAGAACCACTACCTCTCCAAAACCACTTGGGAAGGTCTGATCTCACAGCAGATGCCAAGGAAACAGTTGCTAACGTTCATCTCCTGTTACACATACACACCCAGCCAAAGAACCTGAGCATTTGCTCCAGCCCCATGTTGGTGTGACTGAGGCCAGTCTGGTCTTGGCTTGAATGTCACCTCGGAGATGACTCCCTAACCACCATATCTTAGGTAGACCCTATCACATTGCCCTGTTTTATGCTCATTGTAGCATTTGGCATTGTCTACATGGTCACTTTTGTCCATATTTCACTTCCTCCTTCCTGCTTAGATGATAAGCTTGCAGATAGCAGAAGCCATCTCTTTTAGACTCATCCTCGTAACCTTCGTACCTAATCCAGTGTCTGGCATGTGGCAAGTGCTCATTTTTGGTTAAATTAAGAAAGGAACAAATTATGCATTCTTACACAGTAACCTGAGAAGTTACTATTTGACAGATGAGGAAACTGGGGCCCAGAGAAGGGAAGTGATTTGCCCCAGGTCACTCAGAGAAGCAGCATCAGAGTTGGGACCAGAATCCAGGTTCATCAGATTCCCAGTCAAGCAGTAGCTCCATCCCACCATGATTGCTCTTGGTCCTAACTAACCCTTCACTCACACCTCACTGCCCCAGTACTCCGCCACCATGTACACACATACACACAGCCTCCATTACCCGCTGCTTACCTTCTGCCCTGAATATCACCAGCTAAAGTTCACAGCAATCTCTGGCTTGCTTAGAACCATTCAGGTCACACTGAAGTTTTCTCCTAATTATACTGATGTTGCTGAAGTTTGGATGGTGGGTTTGAGGGAGGAGGATGTGTCTGCCACGGTTAAGAGGGTAGAGAAGTTAGAGACAAACATGCTGACTTGATTGTTAAAATTGTTGAACTGATGGTAGATAGAGGGATGGAGAGATGGATGAATAGAATGAATAGGCAGAATGGCTAAATGGGTAGAGGGTGAATGATGGAGGTGGTTGAATTGATGGAGGGTGTGTAGATGTATGAATGGGTAAAATGAATTAAGGGAGTATGGGTAGGTGATGGAATGATTGAGTGACGGAGGATTCATGCATGGAACAGTTTGACTTGATTGTGAATAGGTCAATGGATAGAAAGGCTGAGCTGATACCAGCTGGTTCCATGGCTGACCAGCTGGCTGGACAAAATGACTGACTACATGGGGCATTATTGAAAACTGACGTTTAGAGCTCCATGATCCACAGAGCCGACACCAGAGGTTCCTGAAGAAGGTATATCTCCCCATATCCTCCCCTTCCCTGCCCACCCAGAGCCCCAGACCCATGTGCAATTGATACAGACCAGCATGTACTTGGTAGAGATTTGTCTCATGCCGCCTAGGCTGGCCAAGCAGAAGAGGGAGCCAGCCAAGGAAGCCTGGGCCTGGTGGATAGTGAAGCCCTTCTTCACATCAAAGGAGATGCCTGTCCCCCACTGGGACCTCCTCAGTGGGGAACTCTCTGTATAGTGTCATCTGGGCCAGGGGATTTTTAACTTGGAAGGGAAGCAGGGCTGGATGATGAGTGCGCAGCTGTACCACCTCGTAGTAGTTATCTGTAGGGACAAAGAGCTCCTCAGGGTCTGGGAGATGTCGGGGAAAGATGTGTTGCTTCCCAGTGGCTCTACCACCACCCAGGAACATGAGGTCTTTCTTGGGGACCTAAAACCTCACTTTCTCTTCCCATCCCCATTCTCTGTGCTCTTTTCTGTCTCATAAGGAAGGGGTCCTGGACTGAGGATGCTGAAGACAAGCCTCCTAGTTCTAGCTCTGTCATTAGTTTGCTGTGTGTATTAAAGAAATCTTTCCCTCTCTGCCCATGCAATGATGCACAATTCAAGGATTCAGACTGCTTGATCTTTAAGGGCCCTGCAATGTAAAAAATGCAAAATGATTATAGGACGGCCAGGCACAGTGGCTCATGCCTGTAATCCTAGCACTTTCGGAGGCCGAAGCAGGCGGATCACAGGGTCAGGAGTTCAAGACTAGCCTGGACAACATAGTGAAACCCTGTTCCTACTAAAAATACAAAAATTTGCCAGGCATGGTGGCATGTGCCTGTAGTCCCAGCTACTTGGGAGGCTGAAGCAGGAGAATTGCTTGAACCCGGGAGGCAGAAGTTGTGGCGAACTGAGATCACGCCACTGCATTGCAGTCTGGGCAAGAGAGTTAGACTCCGTCTAAAAAAAAAAAAAAAAAAAAAACGATTACAGGAAATACTGAACTTCTTGAAGTCAAGGTTTGACTCCCAATCCTACCACTTGCTAGCTGTAGGACCGTGGTTCTCAAATGTCAGCTGGGAGCAATAATCCCATCCCAGCCTGCTTTGTAGAACTGATAAGAAGCAAATGAGATATTGGCTATGAGCATGAGGCCCATGGGACAAAAACATTCATTAAACTCTATCAAGGGACTTTTTATTTTATTTTTTTGAGAAAGAGTCTCGCTCTGTCACCCAGGCTGGAGTGCAGTGGTGCCATCTCGGCTCACTGCAACCTCTGCCTCCCAGGTTCAAGTGATTCTTGTGCTTCAGCCACCCAAGCAGCTGGGATTATAGGCGAACGCCACCACGCCCAGCTATGTTTGTATTTTTAGTAGAGATGGGGCTTCACCATGTTGGACAGCCTGGTCTTGAACTCTTGACCTCAGGCGATCCACCCACCTTGGCCTCCCAGAGTGCTGGGATTACAGGCATAAGCCACCACACCCGGCTTTCAAGGTACTTTTTAACAACACAATCTCAGGTCAGATTCTTGGGTACACTATGATATAATGAGCAGGATTGGTCTGGGGACCAGCTTTTTAGAGTGGTGCTATCCAACGGAACTTTTTGTGTTGATGAAAATGTTCTGTATTTATGTTGCCCAATATGTAACCACTCAGCATATGTGGCTCCTGGGCACTTGACAGTGCAGTTGGGGAACTGAACAATTAATTTTCTTTAACTCTAATTAACTTAAATAGCCACATCTGTTTAGTGGCTGCTGTATTGTGTGAAGCTGGAATCACCTGAGGTGCTTTTAAAATGACCAATTCCTGACCCCCAGACCAAGTGAATTAGAACTTGCCTTGGGGGAAAGGAGATTGGTGTCTGTGCTTTTAAAGTTCTACAGATGACCCTAATGTGCAGCCAGAGTTGAGAAGCACTGACCACGGGTTCCCACAGCTGTCTGAAGATTGGAATCCCCTGTAGGGTTTTTTGACATGACAGGTGCCCAGACTCCACACAGTCTTAATGGGAGTGAGGTCCAGGAATCTGTGTTTTCAACAGGCTCCCAGGTGATGCTTGGTCATAGGGGATCATGAACCTCTAGATAGGGCCAGGCACAGTGGCTCATGCTTATAATCCTAGCACTTTGGGAGGCCAAGACAGGAAGATAGCTTGAGCCCAGGAGTTCAAGACCAACCTGGGCAACATAGTGAAACCCCATCTCTACAAAAAATACAAAAATTAACTAGGTATAGTGATCTATACCTGTAGTCCCAGTTACTTGGGAGGCTGAGGTGGGAGAATTACCTGTTCTCAGGAGGTCAAGGCTGCAGTGAGCTGTGATCATGCTACTGCACT
Organism: Piliocolobus tephrosceles; assembly: GCF_002776525.5. Taxonomy (NCBI): domain Eukaryota; kingdom Metazoa; phylum Chordata; class Mammalia; order Primates; family Cercopithecidae; genus Piliocolobus; species Piliocolobus tephrosceles. Next base: position 139,540,201 of record NC_045437.1, read on the forward strand.
CCAGCCTGGGCAGCAGAGTAAGACCCAGTCTCAAAAAAACAAAAGCAACAACCTCTAGTTTGGATAATTATTACCATTTTGGTTGCATTTGCATAAGAGACATTGCTGACTGTGAAAAGTGCTGTGTTTTCTCTGTTGGACAAAGCTGACTCTGTGACTACTCGGTTCTCCATGGAACTAGCCATAGAATCTTAGAATGTCCACGAAGGATCTTGGAGGACTACTACACTCCCCTCATTTTATAGGTGAGTCTAAAGAGAAAGCCTGAAGAAGGTTATGTTTGGAGCACTTTCCTGGACGCAGGTTCTTAGAGACCCTGACTCCAGGGCACCTGTGAAGAAGATGAAGGTCTTTACCTGGTGGGCCTGGCACTCGGCACATGTGCCATCCTGGCAGTGCGGAGTCCAACAGCTGTATTCCCCAGTGTCCACGCCAGTGGAGTTCACCAGCAGCAGCTGGCTGCACTGGCTGAAGTGCTTGATTCTGAAGACAGATGGTAGGGGCGGGCCAGGCAGGTGATGGGGATGGCCTGAGCCTCCTAGTGGGCAGCGTTTGGTCCACTGATAGTCCTCCCTCTCATCACTGACTCTCATCACCCACCCACCCAATCTTTCCCCCTTTCTCAATGGATCTGTTAGGATTTGCATTGGCCCCACCCCTAGTTTCTGATTGGCTCACCTAACCTGCCGGCCTCATGCACAACTTTTAATTGGTCCACCTACTCCTTCACTTTGACTTTGCACTTCCCGAATGGAATACCACAAGCGCCATTGTGCTCCTCGGCACCTTCCTTATGTTTCTTAGTGCAAGCCAGCAAATGCTTTCCATGCACCTCCACCCACAAAGGAGGCAGAGTTCCAGGAGATCCCATCTGTTAAGATGAGAGTGAGAGAAGATAGGCGAATGTTTGGAACCCAGTTTTCTACCCCAGCCTCTGCCTGGTTTCCTTCTGGATTGGCAGAGGGAAATGCTGGTGGGGTCAACTTTGCTTTCATTTTTGGCCCCCCTGTTATGGTGTCCTTGGCAGAAGAGTGGTATCCAGCCTGCCATCCACCACAGATACGTCAGACAGGCAGGCAACCTCTTGCCTTTCCATTGGCACCTCTCTGCCTAGAGGCACTATTTGTGGCCTGCCCCCTACCCCAATTTAAGTAGCCCAGGATTGTGGGGAGGTTGCTTGTCTCCTACTCTGTTCATACACTATGCATCTGATGGGGCTCGTGGGCCCATCTTACTGTTTCTTTTAGGTGCCTATGGTTGTACATAACAGGATGCCCAGTATGGGTCCTGAGCCATCTTAATCCCTGTAAACTGTTGTCACTGTGCTTGTGAACTGCTGCCCAGCATCCTCTGACACACTCCTGGGCCCATTAAAATTTTGCCAGAGTTCTTCCACCCCATACCTCAGGCGTCCCTCGCCCTCCTCCTCCAGATACACAGGCACCCTCCAGCAGACCACCTTCCCGCTGCAGTGCAGTTCCAGGGGCTCGCAGGCCCGCAGGCTCACAGAGTCCCCCACCTTTGGGAATCGGCCCTTCCCTAACACCTGGGTCAGGATGGAGGGGGGTTAGGGGCTTGGGGTTGCAGAGGCCATAGCCTCCATGGGGGTCTTCATCTGCATGGACTTCTGGCTCCTGTCTGCTTTGTGTTTTCTCTGGCGGGTGGCTCCTGAAAGCTTCACCTCACTGGGGCCAGTTGCTTTGGAGCCCCTCATTTTCTGAGCCTTTGGAGTTCTGCCATGCTCCGGGATTTCACCTGCAGAGAAGACAGGGTGGGTCTGGGATCACGAGCCTTCACTTACCTCAGTGGAACCTCAGAGTTCTGTCATCTTTTACATTTATTACTACCACAAATAATTCTTACTCAGAGAAAAAACTATACAGTCGACTGGGCGTGGTGGCTCACGCCTGTATCCCAGCACTTTGGGAGGCCGAGGCGGGTGGATCATGAGGTCAGGAGTTCGAGACCAGCCTGGCCAACATGGTGAAACCCCATTTCTACTAAAAATACAAAAATTAACCAGGTGTGTTGGCTCATGCCTGTAATCCCAGCTACTCAGGAGGCTGAGGCAGGAGAATCACTTGAACCCAGGAGGCGGAGGTTGCAGTGAGCTGAGATCATGCCACTGCATGATCTAGCCTGAGTGACAGAGAAAGACTCCATCTCAGAAAAAATAATAAATAAATAAAAAAATAAATTATACAGCCAAACCAAGACAAAGGATTAAATTTCCTTGGAAGCTTACCATCTAGAGATAACCACTGTTAATATTTTGAAGCATATTTTTCCAAGGCTTTCAAATGCAAATATTTTAAATATTTGCCCCACCCCTAGTTTCTGATTGGCTCACCTAACCTGCTGGCCTCATGCACAACTTTTTTAGTATATGTGCTGCCGAAGCGAGCAGTCATGCACAACTTTTAATTGGTCCACCTACTCCTTTGACTTTGCACTTCCTGAGTGGAATGCCACAAGCACCTTTTGACCTAAACAAAAAATATAAGACATATTGTTAATCTGCATTTTCACTTAGGAATATGTTATGATTGTCATTCTATGTCAGGAAATACACGTGCACCAAATTTTTATTTTATTTTATTTTATTTTTTGAGACAGAGTCTCACTCTGTTGCCTAGGCTGGAGTGCAGTGGCACTATCTCGGCTCACTGCAACCTCTGCCTCATGGGTTCAAGTGAGTTCATGCCTCAGCCTCCTAAGTAGATGGAATTACACCACACCCTGCTAATTTTCGTATTTTTTATAGAGATGGGATTTCACTAGGCTGGTCTCGAACTCCTAACCTTAAGTGATCCACCCACTTCAGCCTTTGAAAGTGCTGGGATTACAGGTGTCAGCCGCCATACCCTGCCTACACCAACTTTTTTTTTTTTTTTTGAGACAGAGTTTCACTCTGTCACCCAGGCTGGAATGCAGTGGTACGATCTTGGCTCACTGCAACCCCCGCCCTTCAGGTTCAAACAATTCTTATGCCTCAACCTCCCACTGCGTCCAGCTAATTTTTGTATTTTTAGTAGAAACAGGGTTTTGCCATGTTGGTCAGGCTGGTCTCAAACTCCTGACCTCAGGTAATCCGCCCACCTCAGCCTCCCAAAGTGCTGGGATTACAGGCATGAGCCACCACACCTGGCCCTGCACCAACATTTTAAATGACCTGCATGGTATTTTATGGTAGGGATGTATCATGTTTTATTTCTTCATTGTTGAGTATTTAGGTTATTTCATATTCTTAACCGAAATAAACAATTCTGGAATAAACATCTTGTGTATGCACCTTTGAACAGATCAATTCCTTAGAATGAATTCCTTAGAAGGAGAACTACTGGTGGGTCCTGGAAGGGATTTTACACATCGTTTTTTCCAAGTTTCTACCAAGATTTCAAAACCTTCTAGAACATGCTACAAAAGAGGTCATTCAACAAGAGGTTAAATATGTCTAATGATAGGGAACTCAGCACTTAACAATATCAAGAGCTATCACTGGCAAAGCCTACAGTATTTCTGGGACAGTACTAGCCCCTTAAAATACATTTTCTTATTCCACTCTCTTAATGACTGCAAAGAAGGTATTATTCTGATTTTACAGGTGAGGCACCTGAGGCTTGTAGAGACTAACTTTTCCAGAGTCTCTTGTACTGTGCCAAGAAGGAGGCCCAGAACTCAAACCCAGGCCAGCCTAACTCCAGAGCCCATGGCAGTCCCATCTGTGGTCTTAGTGCAGAATGGGTCCAACTGCTAGGAAGCCCTTTTAGATATTGACCTAGTGATCTCATTTTTCTTCCTTGTGGAAGAGGAAGAAAACTTGTCCTTAACTTTTACCCACTGATCTCATTTTTCTTCCTCATGGAGGAGGAAGCAATACTGTTCCATATGCCTCTCTGCCACCCCAGCCCCAAATCATCTCTGCATACAGAGAAGGTTGCACAATTTGTGCCAAGTCCTGAGGCTCTTTCTTGTCCTTCCTAATAGTTCACAGAGGCATCCTTTTCTCTCCATCATTACTGCTAACACTATCTGTGCAAGCCCTGGTCAGATCGCATCTGGACTATTACATTAGCCCCCTGTTTGTCACCTGGCCTCTAATCTGCCTTACACACAATATCACATGCATCTTTTTTTTTTTTTTTTTTTTTTGTAGCAACTGAGTCTCACTATGTTGCCCAGGCTGTTGCCCAGGCTGGTTTCAAACTCCTGGTCTCAACTTTCATTATTTTTTAAATGCTGCATTGTACTCTGAGGCTGGGCTTTACCACAGTTTATCCATTCCTTTGCAAAAAGAAATTTAGATTGTTTCAGTTTTTTTGCTACTGGAAACAACACTGCAAAATGCAAGAACTAGCATTTCGAGGCTCAAATAGCTATATTTTCCTTGAAGAAAATGTTTATTAAATGAAAGAATGCTATTCAACCCAAACATGTCACCTGATGTATTTTCCCTCATGTGTGTTTGTGTCCTAAGTAACCACCAGAGGGCAAACCCCTCCAAATGTAGCTGTAAGATTCTTGCCCTCCTGCAGAATGTTGTCTATGTCCTAGCTATTGCTTGTAGCCAGTGGAACACCTCCCAGGTTCTGGTCGAAACAGTATTCCCTCTATAAAATCAATGACCAATCTTGGAACAAGGGAGGTAGGGTAGAAAGCAGCAGAGAATGGGGCGCTGGGGAGCTTGGGTTCTCGTTATCGCTTTGCCCCTTGCTGTGTGACCTTGCACAGCCTCTTCTCATTAGGCCCCAGTTTCCTGGCCTGTTCAAGGAGAGTGTCGGGCACCTAGAGTTCCGGCCTTCCAGGGCTTTACCATTCTCTTTTCAGTGACCAAGTCCACTGAAAAGGAGGGGAAGGGCTTTGAGAGGTGATTGCTTAGCTTCCAGCCTCACAGGATTATGAATTTCAAGGACAGTGCTGGGAGCGTGGCAGGCCACCACCTTGAACCCAAGTTCTAGCTGATGGTTTCCCAGGGCAGAGATTCCACAAGAAGAGTATCCACGTGTCTCAGATAATGCTCATGTAGGACCGGCCCAAGGCCCCGTTGTGCCCTTGAGCCCAAGGTCCTGGATCTAGACTGTGAACTGTTGTATGCTCTCAGAGCACCCTGTTCCTCTCTGTCCCACAGCACTTACCATGGTTTGTAATTTTATGAGAATTCGTGAGATTGAGTCATGAATGTCTGCCTCTGGGCTTCTAGGCTATGAGCTCTCCAGAAGCTGGGACCGGGTCTGCTTTGCTCATGTTTTGTCCCCAGTACCTTAGCACAGCGCCTGGCACTTTGTGGGTACTAGACAAATATATGCTGTGAATGAATAGCTGCTGCAGGCTGGTTTCAATAGCAGAGATGTGGCTCAGCCTTCTCTTCTAATCCAAGGCATCCCAAAGAGGCCAATAACGGAGGGGTGGGAAACCAAGCAGGCAGGGCACACAGGGTCCAGGCAACATTATAAACTGGAAAGATCCCTCCCTTCCCAGGTGTCAACTTTGAGGTGGGGCAGGTGGTGTGGAGTGTTTGAAATAGATGACCTTGGGAATAAACACTCATGGAATCTTTGAAATGAAGAATTCATTCATTCATTTATTTTCATTCAGCTAATAGTTATTATCTACTTTACCAAGCAATGGAAACATAAAGAAGACAGGCATTAACCAAAATCACATAAATAAAAATATAATTACCAATTAAGATCTGTACAATCATGGAAAAAACAGAATTTTAGGAAAGACAATGGGAAGGGGTGCGTAAAGGACCATTGAGAGGCTGAGCACAGTGGCTCACGCCTGTAATCCTAACACTTTGGGAGGATGAGGCAGGCGGGTCGCTTGAGCTCAGGAGTTCAAGACCAGCCTGGGCAACATGGCAAAACCCCATCTCTACCAATAAATAAATAAACAAAAATTAAATAAATAAAAAAGGACAGTGGAGGGCTGGACACAGTGGCTAATACCTATAATCCCAGCACTTTGCGAGGCCAAGGCGGGCAGATTATTTGAGCCCCTGAGGTCAAGACCATCCTGGGCAACACGGTAAAACCTCATCTCTACAAAAAATACAAAAATTAGTTGGGTGTGGTGGCACATGCCTGTAGTCCCAGCTCCTCAGGAGGCTGAGGGAGGAGGATCGTTTGAGCCCAGGAGATGGAGGTTGATCATGCCACTGCTCTCTAGACTGGGCAACAGAATGAGACTCTGTCTCATAAAAAATGAAACAGAATAAAATAAAAATAAAAGACATAGGAGGATGAATTAGGAAGGAATTTCTGAGAAGGGCTGTTTAAGGCGAAATGTGCAGTAAGAGCTAGTGAGGCAAGCTCTTCTAGGCTTGGAAGAACTTTCATTCTATGCAGAGGGAATAACTTGTGCAAATGGAGCCTTTCGGTAGAATTTTGAGTGAGTTATAGAACCCTGGAATTCCAGAAAGAGGATCTCAGAGTCATAGAATCTTGAAACAGGCTCTTCAACCAGGAAATGGACCCTTAGATGGTTAGAGACTCAGAATCATCATGTCTGAACACAAAAAGAATCCTAAGACATAATTCATTCTCATTCGCCTCTCTGTACATATAGAAACAAAACTCAAGAGCAAGGTAATAGAACCCAGTTAGAACTAGCTCTCACCTCTTATGATGAATAGGCCAGGACTTCATCCATTAAATTAATAGTAATAGTAATGCTTATATTTATTCTCATTATTATGTGCTAGTTGCTGCTAAATGATTTGTTGTCATATCAGTGCATTCCATAACAATCTTACAAGGTGGATACTTGTATAGTACTCATTATTATAACTGAGCTAACAGAAACTCAGACAAAAAAAAATAAATGGTTCACAGTCACTGAGCTAGGACGCTGTGGAACCAGAAGCCCAGGGCTTTTTCGTTCATTTTCTTTTAAATGTAAAGGCTGTACTGTAAAGCATTGTACTACCCTGCTTTTTCTAATTACAGCTGTTTTCAGGCCTATCCTTCTCCCAGGGGCTCCTGCCATCCTACAACTTGGCCTCCCATTGCTGAGACCGCATAGTAGAAAACAATCTGTTTCATGCCAAGTGGTTAGAATCTCCTTATTTTCTCTTATAAAAACAAACAATCCTTAACCCTTATGGAGGAATTCCAGACACCGAGAGAGGTCTTAAGGGGACTTTGTGTGGAGGAAGCGGGTGTTCCAGGTCGTCATTTGAGCAGTATCCCTTGGGGCCCCTTCCTCTAGTGAGCTTAAAGTGAGACCCATCTCTGGAAACATACACCCTCTTCTGACGGAAGCCAGGCTGAGCTGCAACTTGCCAGCAGGTGGCAATATTTGACCATTTCCAGCTTCCTCAGTGGGCAACTGGGAGATCTTGAACTTTCTTCTCCTATAATCAGAGAAACTATAGCCCTGACAAGGGAAGTGAGAAAATCTGGAATCTCAGTCCATTGTTCCAGCCCAAATCACAGCATCATGCCATCTCCTTTACAGACACCTGTAGACAGGCCACTCCACAGAGGAAGGGGCCTGCGAAGTGCCAAAAAGATGTCATCTTCACGCGTTTCCAGTGCACATATGCTTCCTTCCAGGGTTTGTTTCCACCTGGAAGCAAGGCTGCGTGACCCCGGCTTGCTTGCAATTCCACAGCTCCTGGATGTGTAGGCTGTTTCCCTTTTGCACTTCAAAAATATAGTGTTGCTGCCAGTGGGGGAAGGTAAACTAGTACAACCACTATGGAAAACAGTGTGGAGATTCCTTAAAGAACTGAAAATAGAACTACCATTTGATCCAGCAATCCCACTACGGGTATCTACTTAGAGGAAAACAAGTCATTATATGTAAAAGACACTTGCACACACATTTATAGCAGCACAATTTACGATTGCAAAAATATGGAACCAGCCTAAATGTTCATTGACCAATGAGTAAATAAAGAAAATATGGGCTGGAAACAGTGGCTCACGCCTGTAATCCCAGCACTTTGGGATGCTGAGGCGGAACACCTGAGGTCAGGAGTTCGGGAACAGACTGGCCAACAAGGTGAAACCCTGCCTCTACTAAAAAAAAAAAGTACAAAAATTAGCTGGGAGTGGTGGCAGGTGCCTGTAATCCCAGCTACTCAGGAGGCTGAGGCAGGAGAATCGCTTGAACCCGGGAGGCAGAGGTTTCAGTGAGCCAAGGTTGCACCGCTGCACTCCAGCCTGGGTGACAGAGCAAGACTCCATCTCAAAACACAAACAAAAAAAGAACATGTAGTATATATACACCATGGAATACTACTCAGCCATAAAAAAGGAACAAAATAATGGCATTCATAACAACCTGCATTGGAGTTGAAGGCAATTATTCTAAGTGAAGCAACTCAGGAATGGAAAACCAAATATCATGTGTTCTCACTTATAAGTGGGAGATAAGCTATAAGGACACATATACATAAGAATGATATATGTAATGGACTTTGGGGACTCTGGGGTGATGGGGGAGAGATAAAAGACTACACATTAGGTACAGTGTACACTGCTTGGGTGACAGGTGCACTAAAGTCTCAGAAATTACCACTAAAGAACTTATCCATGTAACAAAAAACTACCTGTTCCCCAAAAACTATTGAAATAAAAAACAATTTTAAAAATACAGTGTTGGATAGTGAAACCTCATCTCTACAAAAAAAAAATGAAAAAAATTAGCTGGGTGTGGTGGTGCACACCTGTAGTTCCAGCTACTCCGTAGGCTGAAGCGACAGGATAGCTTGAGCCCAAGACGTTGAGGCTGAAGTGAGCTGAGATTGTGCTACTGCTCCAGCCTGGGGGACAGAACGAGATCCTGTTTCAGAAAAAACAAAAAAAAGTTGGGCATGGTGGCTCACATTATACCAATGCTGGTGTAATCCCAGTATTTTGGGAGGCTGAGGCAGGAACACGGCTTGAGCACAGGAGACCAGCCCAGGCAAGATGGCGACACACCATCTCTACAAAAGATATAAAAATTAGCCTGGCATGGTGGCACACACCTGTAGTCTCAGCTACTTGGGAGGCTGAGGTGAGGGGATCACCTGAGCCTGGGGAGGTAGGTCAAGGCTGCAGTGGAGCCATGATCACACCACTGCAGTCCAGCCTGAGTGACAGAGTGAGACCCCGTCTCCAAAAACAACAATAAAACAGTGCTGGGCCTACAGCTTCCTCTGTATTTTAGGTTATTCTCTTAGGATTGATTCTGGTAAGTGATGATTAGCTCAAAGAGAATGAGCAGTATATTAGTATTTAGTCCTAATTGCTGCTGCAGCTCAGGAATTAAGGCCCTGGGCTCTGCAGTCAAGGGAATCTGGCTTTCAAGCCTGCCTCAGTCACATGGGCTGAATTTGGATAAAGTCCAAAAATTTCAGTTACTTTTATTGCAAATTAAGAATAGCCCTAACTTTGCATACTACAGCCCATTCTGTCTCCAAACATTGCTGCAGGAATTCTCCCTTCTCTCTCCTCCATCGATTTTTTTTTACTTTCTGTCGGATAATTCCCACCAGCATACAAATATGCTGTTATGTCTTCAGTCTTTAAAAAAAATCAAACAAAAGCCCTTCTCTTGACACCAATTCCCTTGCCAGACACTGCCTCATTCCCTTGCTGGCCTTTGCAGCAAAACTCCTGGAATAAGTAGTTTACACTTATTATCTTACACCAGTTCCTATCAGGCTTTTACCCCCAACATTCTGCAATTCACAGCAAGAGATATGTTGGCTTTCACATTGCTAAACTCAATGATAGATTTGTAGACCTTGTCCTACTTTACCTAAAAGCAGCATTTGACACAATTGATCACTCCTTTATTTTTCACTTTGCTACCACATTCTCCTGGGGTAGTTTCCTCCCATCTTACTACAGTCGCCTTCCCAGTCACCTTTGCTGAATTCTTTTCTTCTCCCCACCTCTTTTTTTTAAAACTTATTTTATTTTATTTTTTTTGAGAGTCTCACTCTGTCCCTCAGGCTGGAGTGCAATGGTGCCATCTCAGCTCACTGCAATCTTCACCTTCTGGGAGTGATTCTCCTGCCTCAGCCTCCCAAGTAGCTGGGATTACAGCATGCACCACCACACCCAGCTAATTTTTTGTATTTTTAGTAGAGATGGGGTTTAGCTATGTTGGTCAGGCTGGTCTTGAACTCCTGGCCTCAAGTGATCCACCCACCTCAACCTCCCAAAGCGCTGGAATTTCAGGCATGAGTCACCAGGCCTAGCCTCTCCCCAACTGGTAACATAAGAGTGTCTCAGACTTGGTCTTTGGTGTCATAGATGATCAGCAACCATTTGGGGCTGGTGGTACCGGCAGGTACCAAGGCAGTTGTAGGTAAAGAAAGGCAGATTTATTAGAGAAAGTATGAAAATACGTTGCTGCCAGGCATGGTGGCTTACGCCTATAATCTCATCATTTTGGGAGGCCGAGGCGGATCATGAGGTCAGGAGTTTGAGACCAGCGTGACCAACATGGTGAAACCCCATCTCTACTAAAAATACAAAAATTAGCTAGGTATGGTGGCACACACCTGTAATCCCATCTACTCAGGAGGCTAAGGCAGAAGAATCGCTTGAATCCGGGAGGCAGAGGTTGTGGTGAGCTGAGATCGCGCCACTGCACTACAGCCTGGGTGACAGAGTGAGACTTCATCTTAAAATAAATAAATAAATAAATAAATAAATAAATAAATAAATAAAGGAAAAGAAAATATGTTGCAAGGGTGCAATGGGCAAGTTAGCAAAACAGAAGCTAACCGCAAGAAAACAAAGTCTGGCTAACGATTTTATAGGATGGTGCTTGTGCTGTGTGCTGGAGGGCTTTGTGCAGTACCGATAACATCAAGGGTGCAGGGAGCTTGCGTGCATTTTTCTATCAGCCGAGGGTCTGGTGATAGCTGGGCGCAGATAAGATTGTGAGTTATTCGCACAGGACGGCTATGCATCGTGGTCCACGAAGAAAGGCAGACTTAGAGCTATCTGCTTTCTCTTTTTGCTTTCCCTTGGTCCCACCAGCCTGATTGCGTTTCCCAAATTAGGACTCCATATTTAGTTCTCTTCTCCATTAAGGATCTCATCTCTTGAACTCCAGACTTGACTAGCCAGCTGCCTACTTGACATCTCCCGTCAGGTGTCTAATAGAAATGTTCAACAAACTGGTCAAAAACCGAACTCCTGATCTTTTCCCCACTCCTAACTCCCAAAATTGCTTTCCCTGCAGCCTTGCTCATTTCAGTTGATGTCAACTCCATCCTTCCAGTGGCTCAGGCCAGGATCCCTGAAGTCATTCTTTTTTTTTTTTTTTTTTTTATTATTATACTTTAAGTTCTAGGGTACATGTGCATAACGTGCAGGTTTGTTACATATGTATACTTGTGCCATGTTGGTGTGCTGCACCCATCAACTCGTCAGCACCCATCAATTCATCATTTATATCAGGTATAACTCCCCAATGCAATCCCTCCCCCCTCCCCCCTCCCCATGATAGGCCCCAGTGTGTGATGTTCCCCTTCCCGAGTCCAAGTGAGCTCATTGTTCAGTTCCCACCTATGAGTGAGAACATGCGGTGTTTGGTTTTCTCTTCTTGTGATAGTTTGCTAAGAATGATGGTTTCCAGCTGCATCCATGTCCCTACAAAGGACGCAAACTCATCCTTTTTTATGGCTGCATAGTATTCCATGGTGTATATGTGCCACATTTTCTTAATCCAGTCTGTCACTGATGGACATTTGGGTTGATTCCAAGTCTTTGCTATTGTGAATAGTGC
>NC_045437.1:139552342-139609919 GCF_002776525.5 Piliocolobus tephrosceles
ATTCTCTTTGAAGCAATTGTGAATGGAAGTTCATTCCTGATTTGGCTCTCTGCTTGTCTGTTACTGGTGTATAAGAATGCTTGTGATTTTTGCACATTGATTTTGTATCCTGAGACTTTGCTGAAGTTGCTTATCAGCTTAAGAAGATTTTGGGCTGAGACAATGGGGTTTTCTAAATATACAATCATGTCATCTGCAAAAAGGGACAATTTGACTTCTTCTTTTCCTAACTGAATACCCTTGATTTCTTTCTCTTGCCTGATTGCCCTAGCCAGAACTTCCAACACTATGTTGAATAGGAGTGGTGAGAGAGGGCATCCCTGTCTTGTGCCAGTTTTCAAAGGGAATTTTTCCAGTTTTTGGCCATTCAGTATGATATTAGCTGTGGGTTTGTCATAAATAGCTCTTATTATTTTGAGGTACGTTCCATCAATACCCCCTGAAGCCATTCTTGACTCTTTCTCCCCTCCCAACTGATCCTTCGGAAATCATGTTCAACCTTCAAATACATCCCATCTCCAACCACTTCCCCCACCTGCATTTATACCAGGCTGGCTGAGCCACCATCATCTCTTGCCTGGATTACTGCAAAATCTCCTAGAAGATCCCTTCTTCTACTCTTCCCCCTAACAGTATTCGGTATTCTCAACACAGGAGACTTCAGTGACCCTTTAAAAAATACGTCTTGGCCAGCGCGGTGGCTCACACCTGTAATCCCAGCACTTGGGGAGACCAAGGTGGGTGGATCACCTGAGCTCAAGAGTTCAAGACCAACTTGGCCAATATGGTGAAACCCTGTCTCTACTAAAAAAAAAATACAAAAATTAACTGGGCATGGTGGCTGCTGCCTGTAATCCCAGCTATTTGGGAGGCTGAGGCAGAAAGAATTGCTTGAACCCATGAGGCGAAGGTTGCAGTGAGCCGACGTGGCACCACTGCACTCCAGCCTGGGCAACAGAACGAGACTCTGTCTCAAACAAACAAAAAAACACCAAAGTCTTATCCAGAATATATAAAGAACTCATATAACTTAACAACAAAAAAGACAAACAACCCCATTTAAAAATGAGCAAAAGGCATGCATAGATATTTTTCCAAAGATGTACAAATAGCAACCAATGAGCACACAAAAAAGATGCTCCATATCATTAGTCAGAAGGGAAATGAAAATCAAAAACACAATTATAGGTGCCATTTCATAATGACTAGAGCACAAGTTTTTTGTATTTTAGTTTTTTTGAGACACAGTCTCACTCTGTCACCCAGGCTGGAGTGTAGTGGTATGATCATCGCTCACTGCAACCTCTATCTCCCAGCTTCAAGAGATCCTCCCACCTCAGCCTCTCCAGTAGCTGGGATTGCAGGCATGCGCCACTACATCTGGCTAATTTTTTGTAGAGATGAGGTTTCGCTATTTTGTCCAGGCTGGTCTCAAACTCCTGGGCTCAAGCAATTCGCCCACCTCGGCCCTCCCAAAGTACTGGCATTACAGGCATGAGCCACTGTGCCTGGCTGGATACAAATTTTTAAAAAATAAAATACAAGTGTTGGCAAGGACATGGAGATATTAAAAGCCTCATACATGACACGGCTGATGGGAATATGAAATGTTGCAGCCACTCTGAAAAAAATGCTTGGCAGTTCCTCAAAAAGTTAAATGTAGAATTACTATATGACCCAGCAATTTCATTCCTAGGTAAATACACAAAGACAACTGAAAACAGGTACTCAAATAAGTATTTGTATACAAATATTCATTAGCAGCACTATTCACAATCAGCAAAAGGGGGGAAACAATGCACTATCCATCAACAGATGGATGGATAAACAAACTTGTGTACTTACACAATGGAAAAATATTCAGCCTTTAAAGGAATGGAGTGCTGGGCGGGGCGCCTGTAATCCCAACACTTTGGGAGGCAAAGGCGGGTGGATCACCTGAGGTCAGGAGTTCGAGACCAGCCTAACTAACATGGTGAAACCCCATCTCTACTAAATACAAAAATAAACTAGCTACGTGTGGTGGCACATGCCTGTAATCGCAGCTACTCCGGAGGCTGAGGCAGGAGAATTCCTTGAATCCGAGAGGCGCAGGTTGTAGTGAGCCGAGATTACGCCATTGCACTCCAGCCTTGGCAACGAGAGTGAAACTCCAACTGAAAAAAAAAAAAGTAATGGAGTGCTGATACATGCTACAGTCTGGATGAACTTCAAAAACATGCCACATGAGGCCAGGCGCGCCTGTAATCCAGCACTTTGGGGGGCTGACGCAGGTGGATCACCTGAGGTCGGGAGTTCAAGACTAGCCTGACCAATATGGAGAAATCTCGTCTCTACTAAAACTATAAAATTAGCCAGGTGCGGTGGCGCACGCCTGTAATTCCACCTACTCGGGAGGCTGAGGCAGGAGAATCGCTTGAACCCAGGAGGCGGAGGTTGTGGTGAGCCAAGATCATGCCACTGCACTCCAATCTGGGTAACAAGAGTGAAATTCTGTCTCAAAACAACAACAAAAACAAACAAAAAACAAAACAAATAAAAAAATGCCACATGAAAGAAGTCAGACAAGAAGGGTTGCATATCACGTGATTCCATTTATATGAAATATCCAGAACAGGCACATCCATAGCAGAAAGCAAATTGGTGGCTGCCAGAGACTAGGGGTAAGGGGAAGTCAGGAGTGGCTGCTTAATGGGTATAGGGTTTTCTTTTTCCGTGATGAGAATGTTTTGGAACTAGATAGAGGTGGTGGATGCACAACATCGTGTCTGTACAAAATGCCACTGAATTGCTGACTTTAAAATGGTTAATTTTATGTTACGTAGATTTCACCTACCCAAAAATAACGGGTAGGTGGATTTCATCTGCCCAAAAATAATGTCCTTCCTTTGCTAACCTGCAATGGCTCCCCAGTTGACTCAAAATAAGAGACAGAGTGCCTTCAAGGACCCCGGAGGTCCCACCTGATTGGGTCCCTCTTATCTCTCCTCTCCCTCCCACTCACTCCATTCCAGCCACACTGGCCCCCCTGCTGATCCTCGGAGGCGCCAGGTCGCCCCCTGCTAGGAGCATTTGCTCCAGCAGTTCCCTCTGCCTGGAACACTCTTTCCACAGGTATCTGTCCAATTCTTCTAACTTCCTCATCTCCTTACCAATACCCTGGGGACAATAATTCTGTTTCCTCTGTATTCCGTTTATCAATTTTTCCTGTTCTAGTGCTGGATTACAACTGCTGGTCTCCCTGCCTGCCTTCCCCTGCTTCCCAGAGCACGAAGGAGCGTGCCTCCGCAACTCACTATTTGTGTGACCTTGGTCCAGGAACTGGACTGGGCTTTCCTCCTGAAAGTGGGTAAATAATGTAACCGACCTGATGAAGCTGTTGAGGCATGGAATCTGACCTGGCAGATAAAGTGCCCCTGGCAAACCTCAATTTTCTGTTTCTCAACAAAGCTTTGGCGAGTTGTAAGGATTTGTGGGAAAGTGTCCAGAACCGGGAGTCAGGAGCCCTGACTTCTTAGCCCTGAAGGGCCGCGTGACCTTGGTCAAAGCCCCTACTCCTTCTCGGTCTCCGGTCCGGGGGCTGGGAACTGAGGAGGTTCTCCCAGCGAGCCCCTCTGGCTAGGGACATTCTCAGATTCCAAGAGCAAAGGAGCTGGAGGGGTGGAGTGGAGGAGGGAGGCGGGCGCTCTGGATTGGCCTCTGCGCGCCACGTGTCCGGCTCGGAGCCCACGGCTGTCCTCCCGGCCCGCCCCGCTCTGCGGCTGCTGCTGGGCTAACGGGCTCCTATCCAGCGAGCGCTGCGTCCTCGAGTCCCTGCGCCCGTGCGTCCGTCCGCGACCCGAGGCCTCCGCTGCGCGGTGAGTGGGCTGAGGCTGTAGAGGGGAGTCGCTCTGGGAACCCCTTCCCTGGGGCTGCAGGGACACAAGCAGTAAGCGTCCCGTCATCGGCTGATCCTTGCACCGCGCCTGGAACGGGGACGTGAGGGCACGGTAACCTGAGAGTGTCGCGGACTGGGTGTGTCTGGGGGGCGCAGCGGAGCAAATCTGGGGCCGGGGCGGAGAGGCGTGGGCGGAGGGCGCCCTGGCTGGGGGAGGGGAGGGGAAGGGAGGGAGTCCTGGCGCTGCAGAGGGTCTGGTTGAGGGTGGGGGCGCTGGGGCTAAGCCAGGGGCTGGTCCTGCCGGCCTTAACTTGGGGGGGCTCAAGAGACTTTTGAAGGTCCGGGGTTGAGTCAGCTGGACGCCAGTCAAAGGATCCGCAGAGAAGGGTGTGGTTGAGGCCCAAGGCTGAGAGCTGGAGCGTTGGACCCTCCAGCTGCTTATAAAATGGCTTGTGTGTGGTGTTGGGGGAGGGCTGTCTGCGTGCAGACAGCTGAACGTCTGGCCGTACATACCTCAAGGCCTCACGGACCCCATCCCCTTTGGGCCACTGCTCATCTATGAATGCCGACTCCCAACGGGGCTCTGAGTCTTCCTATGGTGAGGCAGGGGCACTACCCTTCTTTCTGCTTCCCCTAAGAGGTCTAGGCCTTCCCAGAGTTTGGGGGCTTCAGATGATTCCCCATATACCAGCATGGGAGCGAAATACCCTGAATCGGAATCCCAGCCCCTCTTGCAGTGTGACCTTGGGCGGTGGCTTTCCCTCTCTGAGCCTGGATTTTCTTCTCCAAGTCCGTAGTTGAGAAACCCAGTCTCTTTCAAAGGAAACAATGGCTTTGCAAATTGATTTGTTTGTCAGCTGTATGGAATGATTGCAGGTTTGGGAGTCTTGATTATAGGTTTGGGAAGCCTGGCACAACCCTTGTAGGCCCTACAAGGGGAAGGGGCAGGAGGTCCTTTGGGACAATTAATCTGGCCATGGCTTCCTGCCTCCTCCTTCTTTTCCCTAGATTCTAGTGGGTCTTCTCTGACAATTCCAAATTTGGACATATGGCTCCCGAGTTTGTGAAAGGACTCTGGTTTCCCCCCAAGAGTCCGCCCTTTTCCCTCCATTATTCCTTCCCCTTGCCCAAAACGTGCTTGGAATTGCTCCCACTGACCCAGACAGGATATCCTGACCTGCTTAACCCTTCATGGTGAAGGGAACAACTGCCCCAGTTTCAGCCCCTGTGGACCCTGACCTTCAGCCATGCAGAGGGCACTGGCCTGGGGTCAGAGGAAAGCCGGGTTACAGTCCAGGTGTGCTGGGGCTTCTTGAGCAAGCCCTTTCTCTAAGCCTTTGTGCCCTATCTGGAGCAAAGTCTGCTGAACTGCCTGCCATTTCCAGTGCAGACATTCTAGGGTTCAACTGTTCTAAGATTTAGGATTCTGGGAGTTGGGTGGAGCTGGGGAGGGCAGGAGGCAGAGGCTTTCATCCCCCTCTGCAGCTGTGACAATCATTCATCCATCCTTCTTTGCCTTATCTACCCTTTGTTCCTAAGGCAGCATCTGCTGAGATACAGAAAATATTTGCAGTTTCTGGATAAGGGCCACAGCTGTTGCTGGGGCAAAATGTAGACGTGAGTGTGCAGAGGAGGGGCCAGGGAAGCCCAAGGCCTGGCCTCTTGAGACTGACTCCTGGGATGAGGCGGGGGAGACTGCAGTGCTGGGTAGCTGCCAGTGACTGGCACATCTGCACTGCAGCACCCAGAGGGAACCCTGGGCCGCCAGGATCCAGCCTCAGACCCAGCCCCTGCCCTGCCACTAACCAGCTAGGCGCCCTGGGCACACCTACTACCCCTCTGGGGCTTAGCCCTTTCCTCTCAACAGGGATAGGACATATACGCAGGACACCCCCACTGGTATTATTAAAATGGGTTGGGTCTGAATGGTTCTTGCTCTACCATTCTAGGATTTTCTGGGGAGGCCCAGTGGAGTCACCAGCCTCACCCCACCCAGCCCCTCCGACATACTTCCTGGGTGGCGACAAAGCACAGGATGTGGTCTCTACCATGATTCCTGAGCTTGCACGTACCCCTTCTCCTGCCGGTAGAGGAGAGGAAGTTGGAGGGGTGTCTTTATGCCTATAAACTTGCCTTGGAATCCAGCCTCATTCCCTTTCCTCCTGGAGTTGAGAAGCCCCCACAGAGACTGGCTATGGAGGAGTGACTGTCCATAGGTTCCTTGGACGTCCCGCCTATCTGCAAAATGAGAATGAGATTGATACCTTCATGAGGCTGTAAGATGGCAGATATGAAAGTGCTGTGTTATCTCAAAAGTGTGTGGTGCTTGAGAAGGCTGGTGACCTGATTGAGTTCCTCTTCTGAAAAACCCATGTCCTGGAGGTCCTTAAATAATAGCAATAAAATGGTAACCACTGGGGGACATCACACACTGGGGTCTGTCGTGGGTTGGGGGGAGGGGGGAGGGATAGCTTTAGGAGATATACCTAATGTAAATGATAAGTTAATGGGTGCAGCACACCAACATGGCGCATGTATACATATGTAACAATCCTGCACATTGTGCACATGTACCCTAGACCTTAAAGTATAATAAAAAAAAGAAAAAAATATAAACAGAGATGAATGAGATATAAAGGTGCAATTTTCTTGAACTGTATTAAATACCTGATAATTAACAACAACAAAAAAAATGGTAACCACTATTATCTCTCAAACTCTTAAACTTGCCAGGCCCCGGCTGAAGCCTTGATATGTTAGATGCTGTTATTAATGCCCATTTTACAGACGTGGAAACTCCAGCCCTTAAAATTTTAAGGAAGAAATAATAATGACAAATGCTTATAAAATATAGTGCTTCCTGTGTGCCAGGTCCTCTTCTAAGCTCTACACTTGTCTTAATTTTTTTTATCCTCATCATAACTCCTATGAGGGAGGTGCTATTTTTATCCCATCATTTTTTTTTTTTTAAGTATGAAACAGGCACAGAGAGGCTCAATACTTGCACAACACTACACAGCTACTAAATATCGCCCTCAGGCTTCAGTCTCAGGCAGTCTGGCTCCAGCCTCTACACTGTGAGACACTACTTTGCTGCCTCTCACAAGAGTGACCTGAGCTGGAGTTCAAACCTAGGCTAGATTAGTTCCAATCCTGAAGCAGACAGGTATCTCCTAAGGTCTTGTCCAGCCCTAGGATCAATGGTTCTGGGTCAGGAGAGGAAAAGACATTGCTCTTTGAGAAAGCCGAGTGCGTCAAGCTGGGGGGTATGCCCACGCACAGAGCCCGGGGATGGCATTTACCCCAGCTTCATCATAATCAAGGCTCCTGGAGGGTTATGGAGCGCGTCTTGGGTGTCTTCCTGCAGACTGGGGGAGAAGCCATTAAGAAAGGGGAAAGAGGGAAGGATCTAGATTTTATAGGCCAGGGGCATTCTAAGTGGAATAGATATACCCCAGGAGTCACTGAAGATGATCTTTTGGGGGTACAGGAAGAAACTATTGGACTCCTTATTAAATGTACTTTCAATGTCATATTTTAAAAGTATATTTCTGTTTATCATGGTAAATACTGAATTTTTCCTTGGTTATGGGTTGGGTATAGGATCTATGTGTATATACTGCAAACTGCTGTGTAACATCACCACGTCACCAGCTTTGTGGGGCGAGGAGCCTTGTCTGTCTCATTTTCTGTTCAACCCCCAACTCCTACCAGTGGGCCTAGTCTGCAGGAGGTGCTCAAATAAATGTTTATGGAAAAACATACCCCTGCTTGATGACTGATTTTCTTCTGATGTTGGGTAAGTGACTTAACCTCTCTAATTTATCTCCTGGCTATAGAAAGAGGAGTAAAGCACAGTTTGAAAACCAATAGTAGATGGTTCCATTTGCTGAGGTCACTAAAGAAAGCATGAAAGTCATTTAGTGCATTTTACCCCCAACCATCCATAGGAGCCACGCCCTGTGGGAGGGGGTGCAGGAAAGAGGCATATGCAGTAATTTTCTAAAAATGGTAAAATTATGACTCATACAGATACAAAAATGATCATGTGCTGTTCTACTTATTAATCAATGACCGCACCAGGCAGATGTTGTAACCAGCTCAAAAGACACCTTTGTATTGAAAGCAATGTGCAATTAGAGACAAAACTGGTTTTTCTACCTGAGGGGGTGGGAAATCAATTGGACCTTTAGCAGAGAGGGCAAGGAGTATATATTAGAAGTACTTTGTGTTACCATCAATTATCTGCAACTTACTGACCTGTAAAATAGCTCAAAGACAATGAAAGTCTAGAGTCAGACAACCTGGAGGGTTTTCCTTTGAAGTACAGATTTTTTCCCATGATACCTTGGAGGCTAGTAGCCCTTATCTAATGGAGAAATGATAAATCCACAGTGGTTGACCAAAGCCCGTCAAATCAAGGTGGTTTCAGAGCACCGGAGGGAGGAATACCTTCCGGCTTGTTAGAAAAGGTAGCGTTTGAATCCAGCAGATAACAGTGGTTCTCAGCCTCCTTGGTTGCCATGAAAATCACCTAGGAAAGTTTTTAGAAATTACCAAAGCCCAGGCCTCACCCCAGCAGTTGAGTCAGAATCTCTAAGGTCTGACCTTAAATCTTTGGTAATTTTGAAAATTTCCCCGGGTTCTATTAGTGAAGCTAGAATTGAGAAGCACTGGTATAGATTCTGGAAAGCTGGATTAAAAATGTTGGTGGAAGGCATTCCTGGTTTAGCAGGGGAGAGAGGGCGAAGAGGAAGGTGGTGATGGCAAAGAAGTCAGGAAGGAGAACCAAGGGCCTTGACTGCTGAGCTTAGCAGCCCAATATTAAGGGGCACCATTGGAAACTTGTGAGCAGAGGAGTACAGTGGCTCAGGCTGTAGTCCCTCAGGCACTCCCCTGAGGCAGAGGTCTGGGTGGGTTTTTTGTTTGTTTGCATCATTTTCCATACTATTTCTTTTTTCTTAAATCACCCTCCCACCACACCTGGTTTCAACCCCTTACGCTCAACATCTCCTTTCCCTCAAAAGTGCACTCTGTTCCCCCACAGCCCAAGCTACCTTTCAAGGACAGAAATGCTTTTTCTTAGCCTGGTGTTACTATTCTTCCTGGCATGCCCCGCCCCGATTCCATTGAATCCAGATTTTGACTGTGCACCTCTATCAGCCTGCACCCCTAATGTTTTCTTTAACTTTATACATGTGTAACAAATAAAAATGGAACATAAAAGGGCAAGATTAAAACATTTGGAAAGTGGTGATATTCTTGTCCTGCACCCCAGTGGATTGTCATACCCATCACCCCACTTTGGAGACTACCACTGTAATAATGATGATTGTGACAACAGAAGTCACCGTTTATTAAATACTTAATCTGTACCTGGCCATGCTAAGTATCTCACCTGCCTTATTTCATTGAATCTTCACAAAAACCTTAACAAGAGTGTCACTTCAGAGATGAAGAAGCTGAGGCAGAGAAGTTCCGTAACTTGCCCAAGTTACTAAGCTCGGAATTTGCATGGTCAGGATTTGAACTTGGGCATTGACCACAAAGCCTGCATTGATTCTAATGCCACATTGCCTCCATTGTAAATGTTTGGGCTTATCATAATAAAAGCCACCATTTCTTGAGCCTTTACTGTGTGCCAGGCACTGTGCTAAGTGTTTTCCACCTGTTATTTCATTTATTTCTCAGTATCTGTAGGTATTTCTGTCTGCATTTTGCAGGCATGGAAATTGAGATTCAGTTTAAGTAACTTACTTAAATAAAAAACTGCTTTGCAACATCTGTGCCTCAAAGCCCATGCCTTCACATGACTTGGACAAAACCCTTCCCCTATCCACATCTCTGTGGTTGAGCCGTTCCTTCTAGAGTCAGCCTGGAGCTCTCAAAAGGGAAGGAAGAAACATGATTGATTGCAGGCAAAAGGATGAGACAAGGGGTGGCCAGAGCAGCACAAAGCCACCCAGGCCATTCATTCTGCTCCTGTGTGGGTTTTAGGAATGATCAGTCATGATAAGTCGTCACAATGAATCTCATCTAGATCTGAGAGAATCAGGGTTCCTGGGAGGAAAGAGGCACAGGTCTAGAATGACCCTGTTTACTAGTCTTAAAACAGCTCTTTCAATCACAATGATGAATGATGCATATTGGCCAGTGGAGATGGGGAGCAATCCTGGGAGATAACCCTCCTAGGACTGATATTCTGCTGTGAAAATCCTGGGTTGGAATCTCTAAAAGCCTCTAACGATAGATCCTACCAAAGAGGGAGTGATGCGTTGTTCCCACTTTAGAGATAAGAAACTAAGGCTCAGAGAGGGATCTGGCTTGCCTGGAGTTACATGGGGGCAGACTGGGAACCAGAACCGGGGTCTTGTTCTTTGGACTCTTCCTGGTGTCCCATTGCAGCCAAGACCCACAGTTGTGTGGGCTGCTAGGCAGAGATGTTGGCTGCTTCCTGGGCCCTGGCAAGTCACTTTCCCTTTCTGAGATGCCTTTACCCTGTCTAGAGAATGAGGGACTTGGAGTCATGGATTATTAAGGGCCTTTCTGGGATTCTGAAATGCTGGATGTAAAATATTCAGCCAATTTGAGCAGTATGGTCTGGGTTGCTCTGGAAGGGATCAGAAGCCATCTTAAAGCCAGGGTAAATGGTGTGTTTATGATTAGCTCAGGGGCTTCCCAGAGCCCTCAGAGGAGGGGCTGTGGAATCAGCAGGGGGACTGGCCCTCAGAACTGCAGTCTGAACATCTAGTTCTGGAAGGAGCTTGCTTTTTACATATGAACCGTGCACTCACACAAGGCACATAGAAACTGCTCTCAGAGCTGAGAATATCTTCCCAAAAAGTAGGAAGCACCTCCTTGGAGCCATCTCTCCTTGGAAAGGGGTGTTCCTCCAGATAGGCCTGGGCTGCAGCCAGCAGCTGAAATTTCCAGCAACAAGCCCAGAGGAAAGTGCTTCAAGGCTGGAGGTGCAGGTGACAGGCCTCAGCCCTCCCTCTGCCTGTGTCAACTAACTTCCTGGGTCTCATTCAGTCCCTGGTTCTCTGCTAGCCTTGGGCTTCCTTCACTGTCTCCCCCTACCATCCCCCAGGTCAGAGGAAACCCAGAGCTGGCCTCCAGCCTTATCCTGGGGTAGATGTGGGCCCCCCTCCCCCCAACACACACTGGAAAGAGGGTACAGTTTCCATTTCCTGGTGAGAGCTGCACAGTTGTACCAACGGGCCCCTGGTTGCCAGGGAAACTGCAAGGCTTCCTCGAGCTGAGCTGAGCTGAGCTGCATTTATTTGCAGGCAGATCCGTCCTCTGCCTTTCACTTCCAACCCCATCTGATGACTGTCCTCTACTGACTGCAGCTTGGGGGACTCATAATCAGCCAGTGGGGACACAGAGGCAACACAACAGAGCCCCTGTCCTCAACTTCCCACCAGCACAGTGAATATCACCATTTACTAAGAGTGGGTCTTGTGCCCGGGCCTCTTATGTGCTGCCTTTGACACAGCTTAGGTCTTATCCTCCAACAACCCTACAAAGCAGGAAAGAAAAAGCTTCAGTTTTGTGCTTGAGATCGCCTTGAACTCAAAAATGAGCAATAAGCCCATGGTCACATGGCTAAGGTTTTCCCTTAGTCTTGGGGGAACAGGGAATATGTGGAGAACTGGAAGGCATTGAGCTGAAATGTCTCCATGATTTCTAGTCTCCTAGTTCTGTTCCTTTTAGGTCTTACTGGGTAAATCTGATTGACTTTGTTATGTTTACCTTTTTTTTCTTTTTCTTTTTTTGAGTCAGAGTCTCACTCTGTCGCCTAGCCTGGAGTGCAGTGGTGCCATCTCTGCTCACTGCAACCTCTACCTCCCTAGCTCAAGTGATTCACCTGCCTCAGCCTCGTGACTAGCTTGACTACAGGCACACACCATCACACCTGGCTAATTTTTGTATATTTTAATAGAAACGGGGTTTCGCATGTTGGCCAGGCTGGTGTCGAACTTCTGGTCCCAGGTGGTCCTCCCTGCTTGGCTTCCCAAAGTGCTGGGATTACAGGCACGAGCCACTGCTCGTGGACTTTGTTATGTTTACTTTTAAAAAGCAATGCATAGACATTGTTAAAAGACACCAATAATCCCAGCACTCTGGGAGGCTGAGGCGGGCAGATCACAAGGTCAGGAGTTTGAGACCATCCTGGCCAACATGGTGAAACCCGTCTCTACTAAAAATACAAAAATTAGCCAGGCATGGTGCCATGTGCCTGTAATCCCAGCTACTCAGGAGGCTGAGGCAAGAGAATTGCTTGAACCTGGGAGGTGGAGGTTACAGGGAGCTGAGATTGCACCACTGCACTCCAGCCTGGGTGATAGAGCGAGACTCCATCTCAGAAAAAAAGAGATCAAATTGCCCAGAACTGCTTACAGTGGAAAGTAGTGGTCCTTTGTTTCTCTTCTCCTTGTCTTAAGAAGATTGTTAAACTTTCCTCTGTTGCCCTCCTGAGTGCTCATTAGTCAGCTCCCCACCCCCTTCTTTTCTTCCCAAATCAGTTACATCTCTTTTTGCATTTATTTTTACATATCATATCTTTGTTCCTTCACTGTAGACCCCGTCTCCTGATACCTCCACCCCCATTCCTTATCCATTTTCAATGAGATATGTGTCCTATTTTCCTGTGTGTTCCAGTCTTTTTTTTTTTTTTTTTTGAGACAAGGTCTTGCCCTGTTGCCCAGGCTGGAGTGCAGTGGTGCAATCTTGGCTCACTGCAGCCTCCACCTCCTGAGTTCAAGCAATTCTCCCGCCTCAGCCTCCCAAGTAGCTGGGACTATAGGAATGTGTCACCACGTCCAGCTATTTAAAAAAAAATTTTTTTTAATAGAGATCAGGTCTCAGTATGTTAACCTAGGCTGGTCTCGAACTCCTGGGCTCAAATTATTCTCCCACCTCAGCTTCCCAAAGTGCCAGGATTACAGGCATGAGCTACCATGACCAGCCTGAAAAATCCAGTCTTTATGGTGGCCGCAGGCACTGGTCCCAGACCCTACATCCTACCACACCACTCCCTGCTACCACATCAGCCACACTGAGCTCCTGGTGGTTCCTCACTTGCACTGCCCCCTGGTGTGCCCCCAGTTGCATTCGTGAGATCCTCTGACCCCCTCCACCCGGGACTACACCCCTTGTCACTCTCCTCACCAGCCCTTGTCTTTTCTCTGTAGTTCTTATCTCAGCCTGATGAGTGCATTTGTTATTCATTCCCATTACAGCATAAGCCCCAGAGAAACCGAGTCAAAAAAAATCTCTCATAGTTTCTGTATGCACAGTGCCCAGAGCAATGCCTGATGCGGAGTAGGTGCTAAATGAGTGCATATTGACTTGTTCAGGAATGACAGTCCTTCAGATACTGCAGCAGGTGGTTGGAAGCCCTTTGAGTCCTGTCTGCAGGCAGTCAAGCTCTGGGTTCTGAAGCCATCCTTGTTGACTTGAAAAGAGGGCATGCATGGTGCAGATAATATAGACTCTGGGATCTAGAAATTGTTGAATTCAGTTCTAAGCTGTGTGATCTTGGCTCATTTATTGTGATGCTCCAGCCTCAGTTTCCTCTCTATAAAAAAGGAGAATCTGATGTGTGGAAGGATTTCTGTGAGTATTAACTGAGACAGTGGTGAGACAGGTACCCTGCCTAGTCCGGAGGAGTCAAGGGGTCTGTGGTGGGTCAGTGCCATGCCCGCCCTCCCTCGGGGTTCCACGTCCCTTTCCCATACTGCTGTGAATGTCTGGACACCATCTGGTCTGTCCATTGTCTTCTGAAAAAAATGCGATCGGCCCTGAGCTGGGTCATTGGTCTGATTTAACCTGAAGGGCTGGGGGCAGCTGGAAAACAGCAGAGGGAAGAAATGTAAGGGAAAGAAAGGGGCTGATTAGATCTGGGGGGAGTCTCATATGCTCTCTTTCTTTTCCACAGTGGATTCTACTGCAGAACCGGAGACCATGGCCAAACCAGCACAGGTAAGGGGCCTCTCTTTCCTGAAGGTGGTACTCTGCTTTCTCTGGGCCTGGGATCCTCCTGGAGTCACTAGGCCTGCTGCAGAGACCCCTGGTACCTTCAGCTTGAAAGAAGGAGGAAAGGTTCTTAGGCTTTGCTTGTTCCTATTACAAGTCACGGCTCTTCAGATGCAGGTCACCATAATGTAATATCACCCACAATATCCTAAGCAGAAAAGGATGTATGTTGGCTTACCTGACAGAGAGGCCCAGGGCTTCAGGTCTGGTTGAATCCAGGGGTTCAAATGATAGTGTCAAGATTCTGCCTATGTGAGCTGGGCTTCTTCTCGTGGCTTCATTCTTGGGTAGGTTCTTCCTTGCATTGACATGGTAGTCATCAGCAGCTCCAGGCTTCCACTCTGCTGTCTTGGCAGCCCAGGGAGTAAACAACGTAACTCACGCCCACTGATTCCAGGGGAAGGCCCAGGCCTGGTTCTCATTGACTGGGCCTGGGTAACCTGTTCTTTCTTGGAGCAAGGAAGTGGAGTTGGTCCCACCTGAACTGTTTGGCCTGAGGAAGGGAAATAGAAACTTGACAGGCAAAAAGGCAATAGAGGGGTTTCTCTCCTCTGGATATGCAAATGTTCTCTGTCACACCCATTTGGGATTGAATTTCCTTGGCTTGGGAGACTCTCACCTCAGTCTTTCAGGTCTGACCACTCTGCTGGGCAATAGAATTGGAGGCACATGAGAACTTTTACTCCCATGTGGCTGAGACTGGGTTCTGGCCATGGTCAGAGGTAGGACTCTGACCTCGACTCTACTCTGTTGAGGCTGGGCATGGTGTCTCTAACCTATAATCCCAGCACTTTGGGAAGCTGAAGTGGGCAGATCACTTGAGCTCAGGATTTCGATACCAGCCTGGACAATATAGCGGAACCCCATCTCTAGAAAAAATGCCAAGGTGGCATGTACTTGTAGTCCTAGCTGCTTAGGAGGCTAAGGTGGGAAAATCACCTGAGCCCAGGAGATTGAGGCTGTGATGAGCCGGGATCATGCCACTGCACTCCAGCCTGGGTTACAGAGCAAGTCTCAAAAAACAAAAAACCCCACTCCACTCTGTTGGGGTTTGCCTGAGGGTGCTGTCTGTTGGCTGGCCTTGGAGAAAGTGATGCAGTCAGTGTTATGATGGGATTGGCAGGTAGAAAAAACTCAAGGATCTTGAAGAAAATCATGGGACTTGGCCCTGTTGTCCCTTACTCCAACCAACCCAGAACTACTGGCCACAGAATGCACAGACGGAAGCTGTCTGTGAGGTGTCTGGGCCTCATGTTCCCCGTACGGAATGGTTGAACTCAGTAATAACAAAACTCCATCCATCCTTGACATCATGACTGCCCCCAGTGAACCTGGGCTTATAGGATATTCACAGTTTCTGAAGAGCACAGGATGTTATAGGATCAGTACCTTCAGAGAAGTCCTAGCTGTGGCCTTCATCACAGCCACTGAGGAGTGCACTGTGTGTACAAGTGGCCTCTCTGCCTAGAAGGAAAGACTGTTACTGATTATGGGCAAAAATCCAAGGTGGAACTTTCACTGTTCCCCATTTCCTATGTATAGTCATACTAGAGCTACTTCCTGAAAGGCATTTGAATTACAGGATTCTAGATGATCGAAGTGGACAGGACAGGCCCTGGGAGATCAGAGAGGCCAGGACCTAGGGTGCAGATCTTTGGACCTTGGTCCGGTGCTCTTGGGCCATGCATTCTGCCTGGCTGATCTGTGGTTTCTTGTTGCCATGGACCGGGGGCCAGCAGACCTCCTACAAGCAAGTCCCAGGGTGGCAGGGCCTTAGGGAACCCTCCTCCTTTGGGGTGAGTTGGCACCCTCCATGCACAGTGTTCTGGGGGCAGTAAAGGAGCTCTGGGGCACGCAGGAGGGCACCCCACCTAGGTTGAGGAGAGAGGGGAAGTTGCCTAGGGAGAGCTACTCAGGGGAAGAACAAGGGGGCTGAGAGTGGTCTAGGTAGGGACAACTGGGACAGGCTAGAGGGAGAGTAAATGCAGCGTGCTCAGGGGAGTAAAAGTAATTTGGTGTGCATGGGGTGCAGTGGTTTGGGGGAGAGGAGGGTTGCAGAAGACAATAACAGAGAAATGTGAGAAAAGCCTCCCTGCCGTTGAGCTGAAGTTGTTGCTTCCAGTTTTTAGCTGGGTTTTTAATTATTAAATCTGGTGTCCTCCAAAACCCCAACACACGCACTCATGCTTGCATGCATACACACATATGCATGCACACAGCAAACTGCTCCCTCTTCTCTGGCCTAGTCACACCCCCCAGTTCCTTCCACTGTGGTTATTGTGCTGTTCTTCCTATCTCTCTTTTTGGAAGAGTAGAACTTGAGGCCCAAAGACATGAAAAAATAGGGTGGTGTCGTGGAAGACCCAGGAGGCATGGCGCTGGGACTTCCATTTCACAGAGACGTTCTGGGTTTGAATGCAATAATGAACATAAAAACACCTTGAGGACAGGGCAGGATAGGCAGGTGCTTGTGCCTGGGACTTCTGGGAGCTGCGGAGGTGAGGCCTGGGTCAGGACCGGCCAACGCAGCTCTCAGCTGGACTCCTGGCTATGTACCTGTCTCTCTGGGGACATCGCCTCTGCTCCCAAGAGGCCACCAAGACTCCTGCTCCAGCAGCAGACTGGGTGGGGCCCAGCCCTGCAGAGCCCCAGGGCCCGGCTGCTCACCATCTGGCACCAGGACCTGCTGAATATTTCAGGGTGGAAAGTCCCTTCTCTGCTGTCCCCTGCCTTGATCATGGGTTCCTGCAGCCAGGTGCGGCAGGCAGTCGGGGTGGGGTGGGTGAGAAGCCTGTGCAGCTGCGCAGGTGGCGCTTAGAGATGCAGACTTCACGAAGCTGATGTGAGAATGACACGGTGGGAAGCCTGGGCCTGGATGATTTGAGGGGCCGTCTCTGTGTCTCCAGATGTGACCAGTGCTAAGCCCCCTACATTTGCTTCTAGTGGCTATGATCCTGGGGGGTCCCAGGACAACTGATCTAGTAGGTCCTCACTTGGAAGATCTTACTAGTCCTGTGCAAAGAACGGTGCAGGAGCCCAAGCTTGCTGCTCGAGAAGCTTGTCTCTAAGTGAGCGTTTTGATCAAGGCTTGTATAGGTCATTAGGCACCCTTCCCTCAGCATGGCACTTCAGCCCCTTCCCCAGACACTGCTGTGACCACCCACATTGTATGGGGGGAGAACAGTGGAGGAGGAGGAGCGGCCATAGGAAAGGGGGTCTGCGTGCTGCCTCATCCCCCGCCCTTCCTCCTGGGGACACGCTTCCCTCTTCTCCGCAATCTTTCCCGGCAGCTTACAATCCCATGACCTTAGCGACTCTGGGCATCTGACCGGGAGCTCTGAAGAAAATGGACTCACACTCTATCTTGGTGCTTGTCACCACCAGCACACCTCCACCCCAGCAGACGGGTTAAAATAGTTTCTAGATGCTACATATCAACCAGACAGGTATTGATTTGAACCATTTGAAATCTGCTGCTATTTGACTGTTTTTAATCTACCTACAAGGCAAGTTACATGGCTCAACCTAGTAAAGAATGCCAAATACTAGGGACAGGGTTTTGAGTGGCCAGCTTTGTTTAATACATAAGGAAAACAATGCCAGGGTGCCAGAGCCTTGCCTTACCCAGATCCTGGCTTAGGTGTTGTGCACAGGCTAGCCCAGCAGGGCTAGAGCTGCCCTTGCCAGCATTACAAGAGTCTGAATTGTTTATCCCCATCATCTTCTTCAGCCTCATCTCTTTGCCTTCCCCGCTTCTAGTGGATGATCTTAGTGACACCCGGTGTCTGCTCTGAGCACTGGAGACTCTGGGCTGGCTTTCCCAAGTGCCTCTTGCTTCCCTCCAGGCCTTTGCCATGTGTCTCCTCTGTGTGATGCCTTCTTCCTCTTCACCTTTCCCCTCCCTCCTCTACTCCTCAGGGCTAGCCTGTTGCTCATCCCTCAGGACTCAGCGTAGACATCACCTCCAGAAAACCTTCTCTGATCTGCTTGCAATATATGCACAGTCATTCATCCATCCATTCATGAAACAAATATTAAGTGAGTGCTTGATTGCTCCAGGCCCTGTACTTGGTGCTAGAAATGCATCAGTGAGCAAGAGAGACACAGTCCCTGTCCTCCCAGAGCTTCTAAGGGAAATATCTCCTAGCTCCCGTGCTGCCCTTAGCCTCGTATCCACCACACTGTCTTGTAGTTGAAGTTGTCATGTATCTCTCTACCAGATTCTGAGCTCTTACTGGTCCTTGGTCCTAAGCATCTACTTAGTAGACTCTCAGTAAATGTCACTTGCTTGCTTGATTGATTGATTGAATGAATGGTAGGGTAGCCCTAGCTGCCCTGGAAGTGTGAGTATCTGAGTGTGAGAAGCACTTAGGATGCTGTAGATTGGACAGCATTGCTGCCTTTTTGTAGCCTTGAATATAGGGTCAAAATGGCATAGAGGCAATAACTCAAATGTTTCAGTATTCAAGGAGAGGGCAGGCTGGTATGGTTGACCAGGAGGAAGCACTGGGCTGTGTGGTGGTTGCCCCTTCTTATCTCCAGCTCTGGTTGATATGTGGGATCCATCTCCCACCCAGATGGAATCTGAGGGGAAGGGAGAGATTGGTCTGTTAGAAAGAGCCTTGGATTCCCTTCCTAGCTGGGCCTCTGACTTGCTGTGTGGTCTTGACATGTCACTTGCCCTCTCTGTTCTGGGTCTTCTGGGACACAGGTTTAACATTGAGACCAACTTTCCTCATTTAGTTCCCAGCTTGTGGTTCTCAAAGTCCTTTCCCTCTCTTTTTCCAAGTGAGCCGTGGGAGGGACATCCTACTACTGAGGTGGATTAGAGGCTGGTGCTACTATGGATTAGGACAGGTTGGTCCAGACAGGTGGAAGGAAAAACAGCCATGAATCATGGCAACAGGCCAGTCTGCAGAGGGCCCGGAGAGACCCTGGAGGACCTGCCCCTGGTGGCATCTTTCAAAGCTTCATATTTCCACACTGGTCCCAGGAGGCCCTGGCATTGGAGACAGCATTGCTAGGGATCCAGTGCCAGGGAGGTCTCCCTTCACCGTCTTCCCCTTCAGCGTCCTCTATCTCAGAGCTTGGGCCATCATGGGTGTCTTCATTCCATTCATTCAGCCCAGTCACAGTTCCTTCCGGCCTCTGTGCCAAGCCTGTGCTAGAGCTGGGACTCCACAGTTCTTCTTAGGCAGAATGATTTGTCTTATTCTCAACAGTCTCTGTTCTCCATGGACTCAATAACTGAGTGGGAAGCTGAACCGAAAGGTCTTTAAGGATCCTTGCAAAGAAATAATTTTGAGCCTCTGAGCCTTCTTGTTTCTCTCTCTCTCATTTTTTTTTTTTTTTTTTTTTTGAGACAGAGTCGGTCTCATTCTGTCGCCCAGGCTGGAGTGCAGTGATGTGATCTTAGTTCACTACAACCTCTGCCTCCCAGGTTCAAGTGATTCTCCTGCCCCAGCCTCCCGAGTAGCTGGGATTACAGGTGCCTGCCACCATGACTGGCTCATTTTTGTATTTTTAGCTGAGACAGGGTTTCATAACGTTGGCCAGGCTGGTCTCTAACTACCGACCTCAAGTGGTCTCCCGCCTAGCCTCCCAAAGTGCTGGGATTACAGGCGTGAGCCACTGCGCCCAGCCACCTCTTGTTTCCGCATCCATCTGAGAAGCTAATCTTGTCTGCTGTACTTGTTTGATGTTGCTGGGCTAGAGGTGTCCAGAAAGAAAGAGAAAAGAATTTAGAAGTGAAATTCCTGGAGGGACCCCAGTTGTTCCGTGTTCTTGTTCATTTATTCATGTGGCAAATACTTGAGTGCCCCCTTTGGTCAGTCTCTGTGCAGTGGGCAGAATGGATCTGGTATCTGCTCTCAGAGGTTTCTGGATCAAACTGCCTGCTGGGGTGGAGAAGGCAGCAGGAATGTCTCAGGCTCCGGTTGTGAGGTCTGAAGTAAGGCCAAGGGGAGCGCTGGCAGTAAAGCCCCCATCCTGCACTCACTGAGCTCCTTTCAAGGCGCCCTGCCCTGGGCGCCCTGCTCTGGGGGTATGTGTTACTCTTTAAGTCTCTACCCAGGGGCGTGATCAGGTTGCAGGGCATTCCCAGGTGGCAGGAAGACAGCTGTGTTCCTTTCTGGTCAGAACTTTAAATAGTAACTCCACGCCCATGCACGCATACCTCAGAGGAGCCAGCCTCTGCAGACAGAGACCAGAGAGCCTCCAGAGGCCTGGCCAGGGTCCTGCAGTGCAGACACTGGGAGGCACGGAGACGGGGAGACCGGGAGGCGGGGAGACGGTCCAGTCCAGGTCCAGGTCCAGGGCTCGTTCTGCTCCACCTCTGCCTCCCTGAAGGCAAGGTCTATGTGGACCGCCCTCAATTCCCTCTTTTTTGGATTCTTTCCTGATTTCCCGCAGCTGGATCAGCCTCTACTGTTTTCCCACATTACCTTATTTTTGTCTTAGTGTATTTACTATAAGGTTTATAGTAATTGATGTGCTTGTCTGTCTCTGCCCCTGGGCCAGGAGCTCGTGAAAGACAGGAATTGGGTCCTCTTTTTCCCTAGTTCCTCAGCCATTAGGGTAGGGCCTAGCACAGATGAAGTGCCTTGCCACTGTGCTGTGTGCTCAGTGACAGGCTCTGGCATCCTCCACTCTGCCAGCTCTCGGCTGCTCTCCCAGACCCCCCACTTCTCAGTGGCATGTAACTGACCCACATCTGACTTCTCTGTGAACCAGTCCCATTGTGCATTCAGGTTCAGGTTCGATATCTAAGATCCCCTGGCTCTCTGCTGCTTCTCTCCTTCCCCTCAAAGGCCAAGCCAGCTTGTCCTCAGATGCCAGTTCACAGCGCAGGTTACTGGGCCCAGGGGGGCAGCACCTCATCTTGGCATTGAACTGAGAGTGTCTCTGGACCCCCTCTGCCCAGGACCCCACCCTCAGTAGCTGACACCTGCAAGTTTCCTGGAGCTGGAGAGCAGGGGGAAAAGGTCTGGGTTCTGTGTGACCTCCCACAAGTGGCTCTTCTTTGGGCTTGGCTTCCGCAATAGAAATAAAATTAAGAGCGTCTACAAATGGCTACACTAATCACATTCACAGAAGTGAAAGTGTAAACATAAAATGCTGTACAAATATGAGGGGCTGGCTGCGTGCACTGGCTCATGCCTGTAATCCCAGCACTTTGGGAGGCCAAGGTGGGAGGAATGTTTGAGGCCAGGCATTCAAAACTAGCCAGGGCAATAGAGTGAGATCCCATCTCTTTATCTCTTTAAAATATATATATGTGTGTGTGTGTGTGTGTGTGTGTGTGTGTGTGTGTGTGTGTGTATGACTCTTGCTATTTTTGCAGGCATCATTTTCATCTCCTACACTCAGCCAGGTTTTTTTACCCTCTCCTGGATGCTTTGGAAGGTGGTACAGGGCTGCAGGCCTTGGACAAGCCCCTCTCCCTTGGGGAAATGGCGGTGTCCTTTGGGCGGGTTGCAGCAGGTGGTATGGGAGAGTCATCCACACCGCTACCCAGGGTGTATGTGGCCAGCACTCGATTTTGCAGGGAAAGGAGCTCGGCCTGGACCAGGGTAGGCATCTGACCCGAGGTTGAGGGACTGGGTGCTTGGTCTCAGTCCGGGGTTGGCAGTTCACCGTCTACTTTTCTCTCCACAGGGTGCCAAATACCGGGGCTCCATCCATGACTTCCCAGGCTTTGACCCCAACCAGGATGCTGAGGCTCTGTACACTGCCATGAAGGGCTTTGGTGGGTGCCAGGCTTCACGGGAGCTTGGGGGGTATCCCCCAAATGTAGACACAGCCCAGAGCCCTTCTGGTGGTGCTGGTAGGATCTGTGAAATGGTGAAGTGCACTTATTCATTGTTTTTGGTCTCCCCTTTTTATTAATTTTCATGATGTTATAAGAAAACGTTTCAGAAAAAAAGGTATAAAGAGTAATAGAAATTTCATCCATAGATTTACCACCAAACTTAAGAACTAGTGCTTCATTAGAGTAGCTGAAATTCCCGTGGTAGATCCCCCTCCTGATAATGCCGCCTGCTGCCTTTGCCCAGAGATAGCCACAGTCTGAAGGTGGTGCTTATATTCTTCTTTGTCTTGTGGTGAAAAGAACCCTGTACTGGGTGTTAGGACACCTGGGTTTTTTAAGCCAGGTTCATTGTGAGACCTCGGACAAGTTCTTTCCCCTCTCTGGGCCTTAATTCCCTGATTTGTGCAGTGAGGAGCTGGATCAGGGTCTTCTGAGCACAGATAGTATGTGTGCTGTGTCCGCTTTCAGTCGTGACTTAATAAGTCCGCACTGACCCTCTCCCCTGACAGCAGCACCTGATGAGTGGAAGGCTCATGCTGAGGCCTGCAGGGAGCTACTAGGCCTATGTCCAGGGAAGGAAGCGGCCCTGGTGGGCTTCCTGGAGGCAGGGTGGGTAGGATGATGATTGCTGTCCCCTATTCCAGGCAGTGACAAGGAGGCCATACTGGACATAATCACCTCCCGGAGCAACAGGCAGAGGCAGGAGATCTGTCAGAGCTACAAGTCCCTCTACGGCAAGGTAACCACGGCAACCAGAGGGCCCATGGGGTGGGGGCGGTGGAAGAATGATTTCATTCACCCGTGTGCTCATTCAG
Source organism: Piliocolobus tephrosceles (assembly GCF_002776525.5). Classification (NCBI taxonomy): domain Eukaryota; kingdom Metazoa; phylum Chordata; class Mammalia; order Primates; family Cercopithecidae; genus Piliocolobus; species Piliocolobus tephrosceles. The sequence goes on from NC_045437.1 coordinate 139,574,886, forward strand.
GTTATTTCATGGATATGGCACTGCAGGTCAGCCTATGGGCTGACACCTTACCCTGCTCTTTTTCTTCTCATCAGCTGGGGTTTTTCAGCCTTTCATACACCCACAGCACCTGCTGTATGCTGGGTTCATGCTAGGGGTTAGGGCTGCAGTAGTGAATAAGATGGTTGAGGTGTCAACTCTGTGGACTGCCAGATAGTGAGAGAGAGACACGGTAAACGAGGAAGCAGACAGCGGTGGGGAGGTGGCACAGGGCTGTGGACTTGGCCCTGCACCGCCGTTTGCTAGCAGCATGACTTGGAGTAAGACCCCTGTTGTCTCTGAGCCTGTCTCTTAGGGTTGGTAACAGTACATACCTCCAAGGGTGACGATTTAATGAGATTACTTAGCCCAGCACCTGCCAGAGTAGGTGCTCATTAAGTGTAATTCTTACCATTGTAACTACTCTTCCTCTTTCCTCTTCTCTCTCTTTCTCCCCACCCGCCAGGACCTCATTGCTGATTTAAAGTATGAATTGACGGGCAAGTTTGAACGGCTGATTGTGGGCCTGATGAGACCACCTGCCTATTGTGATGCCAAAGAAATTAAAGATGCCATCTCGGTAAGAAGTGGGGGGTGTATGTGTGTGCTGGGGTGGGGATGTGGTTAATGGGAAGATTCTGGGCTCTTCCAAAGGCAACTGGTGAGCCCCATAGCCACCCAGTAGATGTGAGATGTGTCCTGCTTCACAGACACATCTCAGTTTATCCCAGAGGAGCATCCCGGTCTTCACACAGACAGATGCAGACCGATGTCAGTGTGATGCACACCCCATGAAAGGGGCCCTTGGCACAGACCCCCTTACTAGGAGCTTGTAGTCCAAGGATACAGGTTATAGGGACATGAAGACAAATTGTGTCTAACACTCCTGAGGCCAAGGGCACACTAAAAGTAATCAACACGACCCTGGGCCAAGGGTTGTTTGAGAGGGCATCTTAAAGGATAATAGGATCAAGTTAAGCCCCAAATCCCAGAGAGGATTTGGTGGATAGAAGTGTCAAGGTCATTGCAGGGGGTAAAAATGGCAGGAGAAGTTGTGGTCCTGTGTTTAGGGTATGAGGAGTAGCTCAGCCTGGTTGAGGTAGAGGTAGAGAATTGCCCCCTAGAAAGAAGAGAGACAAAGCCCTTTAGGTATATCTAGCACTTTACAGTCTATAAAGTGCTATGATCTTTGTCTTCTATGAGCTATTAAGCATGAGTTCATTTTATAAACTGCTGAACTTAGCAATGTGAGATTATTATCTTCTCCTTCTCCCTGTGAGTTTGGCAGAGCAACTAATATCATCTACATTTTACAGATGAGAAAACTGAGGCCCAAAAAGATAGTTTCTGAAGAGAATTCACAAAGCTGGAAGAGGCAGAACTAGAACCTATGTGTTTTAGTCCATTCTCATAGTCCTTTCTTATTCATAAGTCCATTCTTGTTGCTATAAAGAAACACCTGAGATTGGGTAATTTATAAAGAAAAGAGGTTGAATTGGCTCCTGGTTCTGCAGGCTGAACAGGAAGCATCGTGGCTTCTGCTTCTGGGGAAGCCTCAAGAAGCTTCCAATCTTGGTAGAAGGCAAAGAGGGAGCAGGCATCTCACACGGTGGGAGCAGGAGCAAGTGGGGAGGTGGGGAAGTGCTACATACTTTTAAACAACCAGATCTCACAAGAACTTATGATCGTGAGAACAGTAGCAAGAGGATGGTGCTAACTATTCATGAGAAAGCGCCCCCATGGTCCAATCACCTCCCACCAGGCCCCACTTCCAATATTCAGGTCTACAATTCGACATGAGATTTGGTGGGGATACACATCCAAATCATATAACCATGTCTTAGGAGTCTCAGGGCAGCAGTTCCCAATCGGTGCCTAAGAGCTTGATAGGAGCCTCCTGAGTGCTGGGGTGTCATAGCCCTGGCTATGACCTGATCTCAGCCTGTGTCCAGTGGCCTCCCATCCCTGCCCTTAACTCATGTGCTCCTTTTCTTCTCCCAGGGCATTGGCACTGATGAAAAGTGCCTTATTGAGATCTTGGCTTCCCGGACCAATGAGCAGATGCACCAGCTGGTGGCAGCATACAAAGATGGTGAGATGGGCAGGAGGGGCCACTTAGGATCTTCGGATACGAAATGAGGATGATTGCAAGAGTGGGGACACTAAGATTCTAGCCATCTACCTTCTCTCCTCCTTTCTTCTGATCCATTTGTCCACCCATTCATCTATCCAATAAGTACTTGCTTTGTGCTGGGTGATGTGCTAGGTTCTCAGGATATGGTGGTGGATAAAACCAAAGGGGTCCCTCTCTCTTAGACCAATGAGATAATGAGATAATGAAGGAGACAGACAATAAACAGGTAAACAGATAAACATAATGATGATGTATTTTAGCTAAGTGTTATGAGGGAAACAAGGTAACAAGAATCAAACTTTTACCAGTGAGGTCTTGGGAGGAAATGAGGAACCAATTATGTACAGAATAGAGAGAAAATCTTTCCAACAAAGGGCACGGCAAGTGCCAAGGCCCTGAAATAGAAATGAGCCTGGTAGCTGGTACGAGGCTAGACGGGTAGAGGACAGGGCAGGATCACACAGGGCCTGCAGGCCAAGAGACAGATGGTGTTTTATTCTGAGTCTAATGAGAAGTTGAGGAGTATCATGATCAGTTATGGGTTTTAAGACAGCCACCCTTGTTGCCATGAATTGTAAAGGCATTGAGAATAGGGGAGGAGAGAACCATCAGAGAACTATAGCCACCGTCCAGGTGGGCCATCATGGTACAGGTGGGGTAGAGAGAGCGGACAGATCCCATTTCATCACATCCTGGTCAGTACGAAGAGCTGTGAAAATACACCCTGGGTCTTGCCATGATGGTCACGTAGACTGGGTTTGGGAATTTTTAAAAATATCTGATCATTTTGGGGGCATCAGGGGCCTTTATCCTGGATCCCTGAGGTCTCTGGGGATGAGACTAGAGCTTGCGGTCCTTTCTGCAGCCTACGAGCGGGACCTGGAGGCTGACATCATCGGCGACACCTCTGGCCATTTCCAGAAGATGCTTGTGGTCCTGCTCCAGGTTGGTTCACAGCCTGTTTTTTTCCTCTGGCGTTTGGGATGGCTTCTGTCTGGCTCACCTGGGTGTAGATCTGAATGTCCAGGGGTCCGGTCAGCTTCCCCTGGTTTGCGCAGGCAGGTGTATTTGGCTAATGCGCTTTGCCTCTGGCACACAGTCCTCTCGTGCCCAGGAATATCTTCTGCTGTGCCTTTTTTGCTCTCTCCACACTCACTCCTCCCGCTCCACTCTGGGCCTCCTTCCTGCCATGGCTTCTGCAGCTGCACATGCAGCATTTCTGGACCCCAGCATTCCTGGGGCTGCTGTGTGGAGTCTCCCACGTCTGAGCCTTATTGTCTCCTCACAGCCCGCCCAAAGTATATCACAAAGAGACTATTAGGAGGCTACAAATTGGTGTCTATGGCTGAATTCAACCTGCCAAGTTGGATTTTTTCCCCCATACAATATGTTTTAAGAAAAGCAAAGCAAAACAAGTTTGAGTTAGTTGCTAACATTTGGAAATTGTGAGATTTTGCTCAAAAACCAGATTTCTGTATTATGTTGATGTGTTGAAAGTTGTGGTAGCAGCAGGTCTGCATTCTGCATGACTGCAGTGGGCTGGAGATCATATGCCTCCTGCCCGCTTCTCCATGAATCTTATCTACCTGGCCCTCTACATCTCTCTGTGACCACAGGCACAGTGGGAATGGGCGTTGAGATGTCTCAAGCTCAGCTCCAAGGACTAGATGGTTATGAAACTTTGTATATAAATTAAGCCACCACTATGTTTCCTCTGTCCCCCATTTCCCATTTTATACCAGCTCCTCCCAACTCTGTTCCTCTCATTGCCGTAACAATCCCATATTAACCAGCTGGGGAATGATCAGGAGAAACCTCAGGAGTGAGATGGTGTGACCTGTGCCCCATTTTCAAAGTTGCTTCTTCTGGAGAGGAGCGTCGTATCCCTGTATCTTGGAGTCAGGCATTTTGTATCCTCAAGGTCGGACAGTAAGCAGCAGCGTGGCACATGTTGTAAGCTTGCCAGCCTGTCTTCTGCTCAGTCCCAAAGAGAACCCAGGGGATTTGAGATCCTGGAATGCACAATCCAAGGGAAGAAGGGATGGCCGTAGACCTCTCCAGGCCACCTGCAGACCTCTGCCCATGTAAGAAGGAGTTGAGTACTGCTCTCCCCTGTTCCCTTTGTGCATCCTCCTCTATTTGTAAGCCTCCTTATCAGGTGGGGCAAAGGGCTTGGGCAGAACAACAGAAGCACCGTTAGGATTTGGTGACTTTGTAGCTTGTGAGCTCAGATCTTGGGCCCAAATCCTTGTTGGTGAATTCTTTAAGTTAGGCATAAGAGCTCCTAATAGAATGCAAATGTTCAGATCCTTTGCCCCTGTGGAATCATTGCTGGAGGAGTGTCATGGGCCATGCCAGGATCTGTGGCAGGGACCGTTGAGAACCTGGGGCCCTGTCCTCAGAGATGTCCTCAGGACAAGGCTCTGCCTACCTCTGGGCTGGGGACACCTGGAAGAACCTTGGTTGTTCTTGGGACTCTCCTGTGTGGACCCAGCCCTGATGATGAAGGGAAAGGCCAGAGGGAGGGACCCTTTCATTGCCTCACAAAACAGATACTGTGGTCTTCATGCAATAGCAGGCACTGCTTCTGGACACATCTGGGCCACCAGGTTTTCCTGCTTTCCCTGTCTCCACCGCTGGCATCCAGGCCTCCCTCCTGGCTTGGCTTTGCAGTGTTTGAAACACATAGTGTTTGTCTCTCTGCCCAGGGAACCAGGGAGGAGGATGACGTAGTGAGCGAGGACCTGGTACAACAGGACGTCCAGGTAAACAAGCACCATTGAAAGTCCCTGAGGCACAGCAGAAGAGCCTCTGGAGGGGAGAGGTTGGGGCCCTGGGAAGGGCTGGAGGTGAAGTCATTTGCATCAAATACCAGAAATAACCCAGCCACAGCTATCATGTATACTGGTGCTTTGTTGAAGAAAAGATATAAGTTATCTTTCAAAGGTACATCCCATATGTAATATTGGTGAGATGTACTTTGGAGCTTTCTTTATTCATTCAGTTATTTAATATCATTGAAGTTAAATACCTAGTATGTGCTAGGCACTCTGCCAAGCGTTGGGAAATCACTAATGAACAAAATCAAGTGGTACCGGGAGAGACAGGCATACATTAATCACACAAACACCTTCTCTATCAATATATTGTACATTGCAGGCGTTTTGAGTACCCAGTACATGCCAGCAGCACTACAGGGGCAGATACAGAGAATGCTATGACATAGTCCCTGTTGTTAAGGAGCTCATACAATAGTGTGGAGATAGACATGTGAAGAAGTCATTATCATATACAGTAGATCAAAGTGATAAAGAAGCAGAAAGCTGTGGGAGCCTAGGAGAGGGAGGAAAGGAGGGAAACAGAACTCTGCCTGGGAGCATCAGGAAGTACTTTGAGAAAAAATGGGATACTTAATCTGGGCCTTGAAGGTTGAGTAGGAGTTTCTCCAGAAAGAAAGGAAGAAAGGCATATAGGAATAGTCATATACCACGTAATGACGTTCTGGTTAATGATGGACCACATATATGATGCTAGTCCCAATAGATTATGGACCACATATATGATGCTAGTCCTATAAGATTATAACCCCATATTTTTACTGTGCCTTTTCTATGATTACATGTGTCTAGGTACACAAATTCTTGCCATTGTGTTGCAGTTGCCTATGGTATTCGGTAAGGTAACATGCCAAACAGGTGTGCTGACTAGGAGCAATAGGCTATACCATGAAGTCTGGGTGTGTAGTAGACCATGCCATCTAGGTGTGTGTACGTGCTCTACGATCCTCACACAATGGCAAAGTCGCCTAACAATGGTAGTTCTCAGAACGTATCCCTATCATTAAAAGATGCATGACTGTTTTATACACAGAGGTCCTCAGGCTACCAATTACTGGTGTGTTCAGGGATCAGGCAGCAGTTCTGAGTGGCCTGGTCAGCGTGTCCTGTCTCCTGAGGTTTCCTCTTTCAGTCAAGTGCCACCTCTTCCCCTTTAGGACCTATACGAGGCAGGGGAACTGAAATGGGGAACGGATGAAGCCCAGTTCATTTACATCTTGGGAAATCGCAGCAAGCAGCATCTTCGGTTGGGTAAGCTCCAGAGAAGACCTAAAGCTGTTCCCTTGGGTTTATGCCAAGAATTCCTTTCTTTATCTCTTTTGTTTACCACTAACGGAACATGACAGCTACTTCAGTCCCAATTCAAACTCTAGTCCTGAGTTTATTAGGTTGTTGCGAAAGTAACTGTGGTTTTTACCATTACTTTAAAAAAAAAAAAAAAAAGGCAAAAACCGCAATTACTTTTGCACCAACCTAATATTAGACAGTGGTTTGTACAGTCCCTCAGCAAAGTCATTAACAGGATGCTTGGCCTTCCATCTCCAGTGCCAGTCCTGTCTCCGTATTAGGGGATGAGGTGCAGTCCCTCACCAGCTATGAAGCTCATCTGCACAACGCTGGTGATGTGCGTGATCTCCCAGTCGCCTCCATCAGAGCACCAGCCCTAGCTTCATGGTGGACAGTCAGGTCCTGGCCACTGCGCCCCCCTGCTCTTGAAGTCCTCATTTCTTCTCAGGGTTACAGAGGCACTCTCAAACCTCCCTGTCTCTCTGTCTGACGCAGTGTTCGATGAATATCTGAAGACCACAGGGAAGCCAATCGAAGCCAGCATCCGAGGGGAGCTGTCTGGGGACTTTGAGAAGCTAATGCTGGCCGTGGGTATGTCCTGACATTGGATTCCTGTGGGTTTTAGGGGATTCTGGAACACTGGCCTAGGAACAAGGAGCTGAGAATGGAAAGGGGAATTACATGGTATAGAATTGGGAAGGAGAAAACCAGGTGGGCCGTGAATTCTAAAGTTTCTCCAGGGCAGCATGGCTGAGGCTGGGGAAGGGAAAGGGGTTTGAGCCTCAGGTACTGACTTCCTCCAGCTCCCTTCTCCACCATGGCAGGTGACAAAGAGCTCTGAACTTGGGCTGAGGATAATGATGATCCTAATAGTTGACTTTTGTGGAGCATCTGCGGCGTGCCAGGCACTGTGCTGAGTGTGTAATCTTTATAAAAGACCCAGGAGTGGCCACTGCCATGATCTCTATTTCACAGATGAGGAAACTGAGTCTCACCAAGGCTGATCATTTGCTGAGGGATAGTTTTGTAATGAGTTGGGGGTACTGAGAATGTGAGGATGTGAGGAGCTGGCTACTCAGTGGTGGAGCCAAGATTCAAACCAGGACTTCTCCCAAATTGGCTTGGAGCAAGTCATTTCTGCTTACTGGGCCTCAGTTTCCTTATCTATTAAGTGGGGTGGGGGTGGGCAGGAAGGATGGACTGCCTTAATTGCCTCCCCAGAAGCCCTTGCAATTCCAGCATTCCAGCAGTTAGCATGTCTGAGTCAGGAATATGTTGTGTGTTTGTATTTCTTGGGGGAAACCTGCAGCTCCTTTATTGTCCCTCCCAGAGCCATCCCCTGCCCTCCCTGTTTGAAGTAGTCAGCCAGTGGGACTCAGTGATTCAGTGGGATTCACAGTGATTCAGCTGCCAATACCTTTCTGGTGTAGCAGGTCTAAACAAATGCCTTTTCCTCCTTCACCCCAGACCCTTCCCCCACCCCAGCTCAATTCCCTGTGAAAACCAAAAGGACTAGAAAGATAAAGGGGGTCTGTCTTTGTGATGGACTTCAATAGGATTATTTCAACAAGATTATTTCCTGTTTATTCCCTGGGTTTGCGGTTAAAGTGGGTTGGTCTGGGGTGCTCTGGGGCTGTGAGCTATCAGGAACCACGGTTCTTCCTGTATTGAGCTAGGTGGTCCTCAAGGAACAGAAACAAAGAGGGAGTCAGGCCATCCCATCCCCCTTCAGAGGAAGCCAGAATAACTCTACCTCTTCCTCCCTCTTCACAGTGAAGTGTATCCGGAGCACCCCGGAATATTTTGCCGAAAGGCTCTTCAAGGCTATGAAGGTGCGTGGCGGGACTGAGTGAATGAGGTTTGGGGAGAGGACTATTGGCACTCTTTGACAAGTCCTTGGGATCCAGTGGCCAAAGAGAGCCCTTCAGGGATGGCCACAGGGCTGACCCTGGTGAAGGTGCTCCATCCCAGGTGAGCTCTAGGGCCAGGAATGCTGCTGGTCACATGTCCTTCCATCTGCACACCTGGCTGATGTCATGAATCAACAGATGGACTTAGGGTGGCAGCCTGCACCTGATCCCTCCAGCCAAATGGGTTGGCAGCTCGGACTTTGAAAAAGTATTAACCAGAATGTTTATATACAGCGTATGTAGGCAAGACCACTTTGGCCTTGCCTGCTAAGACTCATCATGCTCACCCTGTGACAGTTCCACTCTGGGTGTGTTTCTGAGAAAGCTTCCCAGGCTTTTACACATATGACGCACAGAGAAACTAGTATTTTTGTGATGCACTGGAGGAAATGAATGCAGTCATTTGCTGCCAGAGGCCTGAGGCCTGAGACCCAGGAGCTTGGGCCTTCCTGGCCCTGGTTGGCCATTCCAAAAGTGCAAAGTAGACTGTCGGCCATTCTCTGCCCACCAGTGTGCCATAATGAGGTGGGGCAGCTCAGCCCTAGAGAGATGTTTGCCTATATGCATGAATTCATAAGAATGCCCATCACAAGGCTGCGTGCATGCAGTGGCTCACACCTGTAATCTCAGCACTCTGGGAGGCCAAAGTGGGAGGATCACTTGAGGCCCAAAGTTCAGGACCAGCCTGGGCAACATTGTAAGACCTTTGTCTCTACAAAAATAAGAAATAGAACTAGCCAGGGGCTGTGGCACATACCTGTAGTCCTAACTACTCGAGAGGCTGAGGCAGGAGGATTTCTGGAGCACAGGGCCCATAGGTTTGAGCCTTCAGTGGATGCAGTGTGCCATGTGATCGCACCACTGGACTCTAGCCTGGAAAACAGAGTGAGACCCTGTCTCTTCAAAAAAAAAAAAAAAAAAAAAAAGGAATACTTAAAACAGTATTGCCTATATTAGGAAAAAGCTAGAAACAACCCAGTGAGTGACCATCAAGAATAGCATGGCAAAAAAATAAATGCACAGCAGTATATTTGCAAAGTTCCAAAATGTATAAATCTAAGTGTATTGCTTAGAGTTACAAAGCTATGGTAAAATTATAAGGAAAATCAAGTGTGAAAATTATACATGAAGAGAGAAGAAGAGGTTTGTAACAGTGAGAGGGCTGGGTGCGGTGGCTCACGTGTGTAATCGTACCATTTTGGGAGGCTAAGGCAGCCCTTGAGGCCAGGAGTTCAAGACCAGCCTGGCCAACATGGCAAGACCCCATCTTTACTAAAAGTACAAAAATTACCTGGGCGTAGTGGCAGGTACTTGTACTCCCAGCTGCTCAGGAAGCTGAGGCAGGAGAATTGCTTGAGCCCGGAAGGCAGAGGCTGTAGTGAGCTGAGATCACACCACTGCACTCCAGCCTGGGCAACAGAGTGAGACCCTATCGCAGAAAAAAAAAAAAAAAAAAAAAGCAATAAGAGGAGCATAGATAGAGCTTCAACGGGAATGGCAACGTCTGCTTCTTTTGCTCTAATTTTTAACTTTTTATTATGAAAATAGAATTTTCAACTAAGCTGGGAGCTATCGGCACTCTAGCCTCCTCTCAAGTCCATGTTCCCCAAACCCACTTGTCTTGCAGGGCCTGGGGACTCGGGACAACACCCTCATCCGCATCATGGTCTCCCGTAGTGAGCTGGACATGCTCGACATTCGGGAGATCTTCCGGACCAAGTATGAGAAGTCCCTCTACAGCATGATCAAGGTCAGCAGAGCTCATGGGGGCAGAGAAGGGAGCATGGAGCTTTTTGCCAAGACAGAGGGCTTAGGGACTATTCCCAGGGAAAGGAAATGTCCCAGGAAGTGGGAGTCTCTTGGATATTCCAGGAGCCCCTGTCTTGTGGCTCATTCAAGGAATTTAAGGATATTCAACAGAAAAGCAACTGTTAGGGGTGTTTGTAAGTGGTAAGGCTACAGACCGAGGCAGGGGCTGGGTCATGAAGGACACACAAGCTGAATTAAGGGAGAGGACTCTGCCCCAATGCCCCAAGGGCAGTGAGAGTTCACAGTCTCCCGGAGGAAGGCTGGAAAACACCGAAGAACACAAATGAGGGTTAATGGGGAACCTTTGGCCTGGGCCGGGTGATTGGTGATGACCCTGGGACATCCGGCCCCTGAGGCTTTATCAGGAGACATATGTAAAGTTAGGGAAGTTTTCCCTTTTTTTTTGGATTACTGAAATAAAGCTTTATGGGGTGATAGAGAAAGAGATCCAAGTTGTGTTCTCCAAAGTATGTTTCCAAAGGGTAATTTTTTTAGGTGTTATGTGCAAAATGTTCTATGGGAAAATAAGTTCGTAACAAACCAGAATAAGCAAAGATAAATAAGCCAGTTTCTTTACCTCAGAGCTTCTCACAGCCTTTCATATTTTGAAGTCCATTATGAAGCCCCAAGAGGGATATGGAATATGCATCTATATGGATATGTGCATCTGTGTAATATATATATTTGTTTAATTTTTTGCATTTCCCAATGTTTTTGCTCATGGAACCCCATTCCCATGCATATTTCACGTGGAAGGGCTGGGCTGGGGACTGGTGGCACTGCTGTGCTGGGGCACTGGCTTGAAAGGGCAGCTAGCGTCTCCTCTCAACTCCGCACATTGGTTGTGAAGTCATATTGGTAACTTGAAATTGTCCATTGCTGGAAGTATTTACACCACAGAAATTGGCAAATGCTATAAATTAGGGCTTCCCCCAACCTCCTGCTGAGAACCAGTTATTCAATATTAACCAGCACAGGAGGGTCAGGGCTGCTATGAATAAGTGTTCATTCAGCCTTCCCCTCTTTTAGGCTGTGCAGAACCTTCACCTCCTTGCCTGAGAGGAGCCCAGGGCTGGATGAGAGGTAACCTTTCTTTCTTTCTTTCTCTCCAGAATGACACCTCTGGCGAGTACAAGAAGTCTCTGCTGAAGCTGTGTGGGGGAGATGATGAGTAAGTGGCTTCTTGGCCCCTGGCTGGAGGGCATGGCCTTGGGGTGGCAGGCAGGGACTCTCCTGGCTCGCATCCTGATGGGTGAATTGGATGAGCTGGGGATTCCCCTGAGCCAGGAGTGTCACAAAAGTGAAAGGCGGCCTTTGCTGGTACCTTTTGTGCTTGTGGATCTGTGTGTCTGAGCGTGTGGTGGTCTGAACGTGAGCGTGGTCTCCTGTATATGGAGATGTCTGCTCCTATGAACCTGGAAAGTCAGTCTGGGGTTGTGGACCAGGAACCAGATTATGAGCATCCAAGCCCTGCTATTTCATAGCGGTTTTTCGGTTTCATCACCTGTTAAATGGGAAAAGAAAACATTCCTGCTCTGCATATTCATTTGTGCAGCATATATGTGTTAAGTGCCTTCTGGGTGCAGACCCTGTGAGGAAGCCCCTGATGAAGGCCATAGCCCAGAAGGGGATATAGACCAGTTTCCAGAAGGGAGCAGTCCTGTGCTGGGGAGAACTGGCTGTGCCATGTAGAAAGCGTATATAAAAGCACACAGAGATGCCCTAGCCCAGACCAAGGGGAGACTCTTTGGAGATACACGGTGAGACCCAAGGAGGAAGGGGAAGAGCCAGGTGAAGAGAGGGTCTGGGGACAGTGTTTGGGTGGAGGAAATCACCTACAGAAAAGCCTAGGAGTGAGAAGGAGCAGCCTGATTCATTCATATGTCCCAGGTCATGCATTTATGGAGTACTAGGGAGAGAAATAAGGCAGAGAAGTGGGAGGACCTGGGGGCCTCTTCCCAGAGTATTAAATTGGGGCATTACTTGACCAAATTTGTGTGCTGGAAAGGGAACAGGAGGCACTCTGATTTCCTTTCTCTGGGACTTATAAAGATCCAATTACAGAAGGGATGCAAGAATTTCCTGTGAACCTTTGGTAAGGACCATAGAGATTGATGCAGTTCAGCAGATATTACTGAGTTGATACATCCAGGCACTTTGCAGGAGGAGATGTAGGGCTTGCATGGCCATAGCCTGCTCATTGGCCTGTTTGAGAGGGGAGAGTTGGATAGAAGACACTCAAATTCTAAGGAAGAAAGGGGAGGCTGAAAGATTGGAAAAATCCTATCCTGCTTGGACCCTGCAGCCAGGAAGGCTGCCCTTAAAAGCCAGCATTGGTTGGGCGCAGTGGCTCACGCCTGTAATCCCAACACTTTGAGAGGCTGAGGCGGGAGATCACCTGAGGTCAGGAGTTCAAGACCAGCCTGGCCAACATGGTGAAACCCCGTCTTTACTAAAACTACAAGAATTAGCCAGGCGTGTGGCCTGTAATCCCAACTACTCAGGAGGCTGAGGCAGGAGAATCGCTTGAACCCCGGGGGCAGAGGTCTCAGTGAGCTGAGATCACGCCACTGCACTCCAGCCTGGGTGACAAGAGTGAAACTCCATCTCAAAAAAAGAGGCAGCATTGCAGGGGGTGTCGAGAGATGGAAGGTTCTCAGAAATGGAGGGAGGACCCTGGTGAATGGAGGAGGCATAGGCTGGAGAGAAAGAAAGCTTAACATGTGTGTGGTGTGTGCACGTGTGTGTATGTGTTGGGGGGTGTGTGTGTGTGTGTTGTTGTGTGGAGTGTTGCCCGTGATGACATTCCTTCCTGTCCTCTCCCTAAACCCCTCCATTCCAGTGCTGCTGGCCAGTTCTTCCCGGAGGCAGCGCAGGTGGCCTATCAGATGTGGGAACTTAGTGCAGTGGCCCGAGTAGAGGTCAGACCTTCCCCTTCTCCTGCTTGACCTCTTGACCACAGCTTTTCTGCTTGCGCCTTCCTGCTGCTCTGGTTGGCACCCAGCTGCCCCCTGGCGGCCAACCCGACACGTTGATTCTCACATCTGAAGCTTCCTTTTCTCCCTTGGAGTGATGAATCGGTGGAGGGGCGCACCTGGTTTCTGCATTCGCTTCTGACACGCTGGAAAGGGTTCTGGCCCACTTACTAACAGGGCTTGCTGAAATGGAGACCTGGCTGGTTCCATGGAGGGGCCTGTCCCACCCGGGGTCCAAAGAGTTGGCCTCAGAGACACGAAAGCTGAGAACAGATGGGCGTCCCTGGGTGCACTGGAGGATTTCAGGTTGTCCTCCTGAGCATCCTGAGACTGGGGGTCCACAAAGGACAGGAATGAAAGGTTTCACTAAAGTACTTTAGGCAACCATTCCAGAGACTGTCACGCTTGGCTCACACAAAAATGTGTAGGACCTTGGAGCTCTCTGTTACTCACTATGTGACCTTAGGAAGATGCCCCTCCCTCTGGGCCTCTATGTCTCCATCTTTAAAGTGAGGGGTTAACATGGCAATCTCGGTGATCTCTTAGGGCTCTTGAGCTCTGATGTTCCAGGACAGCGTTCCCCAAATGATAAGTCAAGAGATCTTTGCAGATGATCATAGGTGATGTGAGAAGTGAATTTAGTTTGGCAGGGTTGAATAACGCAGAACTCCACATAGTGAATGAGAAAGGCACTCCTTTTCAATTTCATCAGCGTTTCTGATTATGTCAAAGAGGAAGTCTTGGTTTGGTGCCACCATCTCTGCAACACTTGCTGATTTTCCTATTTCACAAAGAGAAAGCTGAGAGCGCTCGCTTTAAGTTTCAGAGCTTCTGGCAAGCAGAGGCATCATGTTCAATTTCATGGTATTTCACCTCTTTTGTTTTTATTACATTGATTTTTGTGGTAAATTGTCAGTTTATGATACATGGTATCAACTTCCTAATTCATAGTAGTAATATAAAAGTAATTTCATCCTTTTTTTTTTTTTTTTTTTTTTTTGAGATAGAGTCTCACTCTGTTACCCAGGCTGGAGTACAGGGCCATGATCATGGCTCACTGCAGCCTCCCCAGGCTCAGGGATCGTTCCACGTTAGCCTCCCAAGTAGCTGGGACTTCAGGTGGACACCACCACACCTGGCTAATTTTTGTAGAGACAGGGTTTCACCGTGTTGCCCAGGCTGGTCTTGAACTCATGGGCTCAAGCGATTCTCCTGCCTTGGCCTCCCAAAGTGCTGAGATTACAGGCATGGGCCATTGTGCCAAGCCTCATTAATTCACTTAACAATTATTTTTTAAGTGTGCCTATTATATGTCAGACACTGTTGTAGGCACCTGGGATATATAACAGGATAAAACAGATACAATTCCTTGCCCTTTGGGAGTAATTTTAAATGCACTTCAAAAATGGATGTATTTAAGTCAGAAAAGAAGTTGAATTACATAAAACCATTAAGAGATGGCATAGCGTGTGTGCTGATTTGGAAAAGTGAAAGTCCTTCAGGAGTGACTGAAATTTGGGAAACTCTGTTCTGGTATTTCAGAACATTTCTGCTGCCTTTTCAGGGGGAATGACTCTTTAAGAGGCAGAGGGGGTCTCGGGGGCAGAGTAGGATTCAGAAGAATTGGGGCGGCTCCGGTGGAATAAGTAGCCAAGGGGCACTAGAACCGAGGCAGATCCTGTGGCAGGCAGGAGCCTAGCCAATTTCCTTTGACCAGGACTTGCCCTGCCCCCAGCCCTGAGTCCCTCTCTCCCTCTCTCTTTCTGTCTCTCTCTCTCAGCTCTTGTGCAGGGTCTGTCTGCTGTGGCTTCACCTCTGCCTCTTTCCCCACCCACACCACTTGGTTTGGGCTCGTGGGGAGAGCTTCCCACCCTCGCATGCTGTCTCTCAGCCTGGCCCCCAGGGGGGCCTTCAGACACCTGCTGAGTCTCTTTCTGCTTCTCACAGCTGAAGGGAACTGTGCGCCCAGCCAATGACTTCAACCCTGATGCAGATGCCAAAGCGCTGCGGAAAGCCATGAAGGGACTCGGTACGGGGGATGGGAATGGAGCAGGGTTGGTCTCAGGTCAGCAGGTGTGGTGGGTTCAGCCATGGGCTGGCAGAGGACAGAGTGAGCTTTCAAATTAGAGTCTGCAGGATGAGGAAGACTTGATCTCAAGTTTCCACCCTCCTGGCTTCTGGAGTATAAGGAGGAGGGGCAGGAGAGGGTTCATAAGGAACTTGACAGAAGCCCTTCCCAGGGACCAAGGTGTCCCCCAGCCTCCTGGGAGCAGTATTCTGGCACTGAAGAAAGTACCAGATCACAGAATTGGTGTGGTGCCCCGGCTCTGCTGCCGACTCACCATATGACTCTGGGTGAGCCTCTCAGCCACTCTGGGTCTGAATTTCCCCACGTGTAAAATAGGAGTGTGGACCCTGGAACCCAAGAGCCCCAGTTCTATGGTGGGAGTGTGCCCTGCTGGGCAGGTCCTTCAGACCTACATTTGGCACCAGTGGGAGGAGTACTGCACCCACAGGTTCAGATCAGCTGGGCCTGTGCTCAGAAAATCCAGCCTGGGACTGGCCATCTAGGGTTTGGCTTTCTTTGCCTTTTCTGCCCTGTTTGTCTGACAGCAACTCCCAGGAGGCTTTAGGTTAAGTCTATCACCTCCTGGGCTTCCTTTCCATGTGTCTCATGGGAATGATGGTATCTGCCAAGCTCGCCCGGGACTGTAGGATGATAGAGGTAAAAATGCCATGAAGGACCCCCGTGCTGGGTCTGCGGTTGATGGCATTAATCTGAGAAGCAGGAAGTGGTGTCCTAATGCCTTCCAGAGTCAACCTGCCGTGGTTAGAGGGACTCAGGGTCCAGCTCCCAGAGAGTTGAAGAGAAAGGACATAGAGTCGCTAACAGGACTTGGACTGTCAGGGTTGGAAGGATCCCTTGGTAACTACTCCAGCCTCTTCATGTTACAGATGTGGAAACCAAGTCCCATCAGGGGAAGGGGACTTGCCCAGGGTGGGTAGCCATTGCCAGAGTCAGAACTAGAACTCAGAGGCCCTGACTCCCAACCCAGTACTCTCTACCTCCCAGCTGTCCTTGTTCCTCAGCGTGTCAATAGGAAAGGGAGGGAAGAGCCCAGCAGAAATCAGTGGCCTGAGCCATAGGCAAGCAGACTGCAGAGACTCAGAAGCACATGTCCGCCTAGCCAGGCTTCTACCCTGACAAAGATTGACGAGGGACCATCAGCGGGCGGTGTATGGGGAAAGCCGAGAGCCACAGGCCTTCTTCTGAGGCATGTGGCTTTGGTGACTCAGGGACTGACGAAGATACAATCATCGATATCATCACACATCGCAGCAATGCCCAGCGGCAGCAGATCCGGCAGACCTTCAAGTCTCACTTTGGCCGGGTAAGGACCTCCTCTGGGCTCTGGGTGCGACATGCATGCACCTTGCCTGACTGAGCTCAGCCTGTCCCCATCGGTTCTGCACAGTTGGGCACCAGGGTCTTCATGGCAGTGGGACCCTGTGTGGTTGTGTGATCTCAGGCTGTCTCCAGCACTGGGTTTGGGCAGACGTATCTTTCCATTCCCCAGTTCCTTGTGATGGGCAACACGTGTGTGAGATGCTCAGCGGCCTCAGAGGCGCAGCATGGGGCCAAGATCAGGGCTATGAGTTGTTTTCAATGTGCTTTGGGCGTCTTGCAGTTCCTCTGCACGGAGAGAGCTGGCTTCAAGGCCCCAGCTGAGTGTCCGTGATTATTGCACATTGGTGGCATCTGGCTTAGGTGGGTGCATTTCCCCCGGATGGAAACAGTGTCCTTCAGCACTGCTCCCTTCCTGTTCCTGTCTCCTGTGTCAAGGAGAGTGGGTCTTCCTCCTGGTTGTTTTTTCCCTACCCTCTTTGGCTTCATCTAAATAATAAGTGCAACATCAGCAAAGACAGACACAAGCTTCCACGATCCCTCATGTGGGACCCCTGTTTTCTCTCTCCATCTCCTCCATCCTGGGTCATGTGTGGGCAAGTGTTGATGTTGGCATGACTGGGGCTCTGCCCTTTGCAGGACTTAATGGCTGACCTGAAGTCTGAGATCTCTGGAGACCTGGCAAGGCTGATTCTGGGGCTCATGATGCCACCAGCCCATTACGATGCCAAGCAGTTGAAGAAGGCCATGGAGGTACAGTTGGCACCAGAGGGTCTAGTGTCTGCCGGTGCCGGTGGGGATACAGGTGGTCCTCAGAAGCCCAGGTGGATTAGCCATAACCTTTTGGTAGCACTCCTCCCACACTCAGTTCAAACTGGCATAAACACAGAAGGAGATGTTGGCTCCTATAACTGAAAACTACAGGACTAGATCTGAGTCCAGAGACTCAAATGATGTTCTGTGGACCCTTGGCTCACCCCTGTCTCGGATCTGCTGTCCTCTCTTACGGCTTCACTCTCAGGCAGCCTTTCTCCCCAGGCAGCTTATGTCCATCCTGCCAGCTAGCAGCTCCAGCAGAAAGAGTTCCTTCTTCCTAGGAGTTCCAACAACAGTCTTGGCATTTACTCCAAGTTGATTCAGCTTGAGTCACATGCCCACTGGTGTCAGAAGAGTCTTGTGGAGCCTCTGGAGGAAGTGGGGTGGGTCTCGAAGGAAAGCAGCGGCAGTTGGAGTCTGTACTCCAGCCCAGCCCTGCCACTCATTCATTGTGTGACTGGGCCATTCCTTACATTTCCCAATCCTCTGTGCCTTCATCTGGGAAATGGAAATGGTCACCTCTGCCCTTCAAACTAGGACAGGTCAATCAAGGTCACAGGTATGAAGGGCATTGTTAACTCTGAAGACCTGACCCTACATTAAACAAGAAAGCATTATGTCCTGGCCCAGAAATTGCTAAAACTGCTTTGCTTCCCAAGGTACCAACTGTACTAGTGGATACTGTTTGTAAGGAGCATATGGTAACTACCCAGGCTAGGTACATTTGTTCAATTAGTTGTCTCCTCAAGCCACAAGGCAAGGCTCTTATTTTGTCCCCATTTTACAGATGAGGAAACTGAGACTTGGAGGTTAGTTTGCTTGGTCAAGGTCATAGAGCTATGAAGTAGCAAAGCTGAGGTTCAGACCAGTCTGTCTGACTCTAGAGCCTGTCTTGACAACCACATAAAACCAGTAGTGCTTTTGGCCCCTTGGGCATTAAGAGGAAGGCAGCAATGGGGAGCTAGAGGACTTCATAAAAACATTGCCTAGGCTAAGCAGATTAAGATGATTGTTTTTTAAAATACCTAAGCCAAAAAGCAAATGATCTAAAGACATGGGGTTCAGAAATAGAAGAGATCAACGAGCTAACCCAACTCAATCCTTTCCGTTTTTGAAGTTTTCAAGTGGGAAACAGAGGCTCAGAGAGTCAGTGAGTTAGGGGGAGACCAGGGCTAGACCCTAGTCTCGGCACTTTCTTGATTGCCTCACCACACACCTGCTTCTAACAAAGAAATGATTGAAGATCTCAGTCAGGATGAGTCTCCTAGGATCTGAGAAGGCAGGATCATTAGTAACCTCTTTGAGGACAGAGAACATGTCTTGCCTCTTGCCTTTTTTTTTTTTTTTTTTTTTTTTTGAGATGGAGTCTCGCTCTTTCACCCAGGCTGGAGTGCAATGGTGTGATCTCGGCTCACTGCAACCTCTGCCTCCCAGGTTCAAGCGATTCTCCTGCCTCAGCCTCCTGAGTAGTTGTGATTACAGGTGCCTGCCACCATGCCCAGCTAATTTTTTTGTCTTTCTAGTAGAGAAGGGGTTTCACCATGTTTGCCAGGATGGTCTTGAACTCCTGACCTCAGGTGATCTGCCCGCCTCAGCTACCCAAAGTGCTGGGATTACAGGCGTTAGCCACCATGCCTGGACTTTTTTTCTTCTTTTTGGTAGCTGTAGCCCCAGCACCTTGCACAGTGGCTAACACATAATAGGTGCCTTAACAAGTATTTGAATGAGTGAATTAGTCATTGACTCAATCAATCAATCTTGCCTGCCTTCTCTCCTCCCTGATAGTTTTCCCCACTTCCCTGTATGCAGATATTTGCATAACAGGTCCCCAGGCTGCGGTAGTCCAGGGCGTGTAATGTCTCAATTCACAAATCACTCCTCAAATCCAAGAATAAACATGTAAGCCAGCCATGGTGGCTCATGCCTGTATTCTTAAAACTTTGGGCTTGAGTCCAGGAGTTCTAGACCAGGCTGGGCAATATGGTGAAGCCCTGTCTCTACAAAAAATATAAAAATTAGCCAAGCATGGTGGCTTGCTTCTGTGGCCCCAGCTACTTGGGAGGCTGAAGTAGGAGGATCACCTGAGTCTGGGAGGTTGAGGCTGCAGTAATCATGCCATTGCACTCCAGCCTGGGCAGCAGAGCAAGACTCTGTCTCTAAAGAAAAAATAATGTAGCATTTTATCTTAAGCACAAAACTTTTTTTCTTCTAACAAAATAATACATGTCCACTGTGAAGACTTGAAGAAATATAGAGTAAAAAAGAAGAAAATAGCAATCGTCTGTGATCCTTCACTCAAGCAGAGACCACACCACTAGTTAACACCGTGAGGCATGTGCGTGTCCTTCTGTTCTCTTCAAATACTTACATGTGGATATTTCCATTCAAATACTTACATGTGGATATTTCCATGTGTGTATGTGGTGTTATACACACATGCCTATATACCTTTTCTTTTGAGGGGGCTGGAAGGCAAAGCAGTTCCCATGGGAGGTTCTGGGAATCTTGACAGGCTGGCACAGTCAGCCTTGGTTGTGCCACGGTCTCGGGCCTGGGGGCCATGTCTGGAGGTGAGGAGAAAATTCAGGAAGGCTTGGCCTGAGCTTTAGCCATCCTGGCCCCATGGACCTCTGCACAGGTGGTCAGAACTATGGCTGAGATCATCTTTGTCTTGACATTCCAGGGAGCCGGCACAGATGAAAAGGCTCTTATTGAAATCCTGGCCACTCGGACCAATGCCGAAATTCGGGCCATCAATGAGGCCTATAAGGAGGGTGAGTTTGGGAGGCCTGGGCCCAGATGCTGGGAGGAGAAGAGCCAGGCCCCCCAGCTTCCAACCCCAGCTCTGCCCAGGACTCTGGCCTATCTCCTTTCCCTCAGTCCTTGAGGATTTGATAAGCCCCTTGGGTGTGCCCATTCCTGTGTCTAGGGAAAGACAGGTGTCCTGGAAGGACAAAGGCCTGGAGGTATAAGAAGGCTTGGCTGGAAGTGGGAGGAGAGAGAACATTCCAGAGAGGGAGGGCAACTTTAGGAGTGTGTAGTCCATGCAGTTCTACATGGCCCCACAGCCAGAAGGGCCCCACACTTGGTTGCATGCTATGCTCTCATTGTCCAGAAATTCTTTCTTTTTTTTGAGACAGGTCTGCTCTGTCGCCCAGGCTGGAGTGCAGTGGCCGAATCTCAGCTCACTGCAACCTCTGCCTCCCAGGTTTACACCATTCTCCTGCCTTAGCCTCCCGAGTAGCTGGGATTACAGGTGCCCGCCACCTCGCCCGGCTAGTTTTTTGTATTTTTTTAGTAGAAATGGGGTTTCACCGTGTTCGCCAGGATGGTCTCGATCTCCTGACCTCGTGATCCGCCTGTCTCGGCCTCCCAAAGTGCTGGGATTACAGGCTTGAGCCACAGCGCCCAGCCCAGAAATTCTTAATTTTTAAGCAAGTGGCCCCATATTTTCATTCTGAAGAATCTTGAGCACCGGTCAAAAATGTTTAAATTGGCTAGGTGCAGTGGCTTACACCTGTAATCCCAGCACTTTGGGAGCCTGAGGCAGGTGGATAGCTTGAGCCCAGGAGTTCGAGACCAGCCTGGGCAACATGGCAAAACCCCATCTCTACAAAAAATATAAAAATTGGCTGGGCACAGTGGCTCACTCCATTAATCCCAGCACTTTGAGAGGCCAGGGTGGGTGTATCACTTGAGGTCAGGAGTTCGAGACCAACTTGGCTAACATAGTGAGACCCAATCTCTACTAAAAATGCAAAAATTAGCCAGGCGTGGTGGCATGCGCCTGTAGCCCCAGCTACTCAGGAGGCTGAGGAAGGGGGATCACCTGAACCTGGGAAGCAGAGGTTGCAGTGAGCCAAGATCATACCACTGCACTCCAACCTGGGTGACAGAACGAGACTCCGCCTCAAAAAAAAAAAAAAAAAAAGTTAGCTAAGTGTGGTGGCATGTGCCTATAGTCCCAGCTACTCAGGAGACTGAGGTGGGAGGATCACCTGAGCCCAAGGAGGTTGAGGCTGTAGTGAGCTTTGATCATACCAACCGCATTCCAGCCTGGGTGACAGAGTGAGACCCTGTCTTAAAAAAAAAAAAAGTTTAAATTTTTTATCTTATAAGCAGCTTTAAAATGGTAGAATTTTTGAGTACATGAGTGACATAGTCAGAGCTCTGCTTTTGGGTTTAGCAACTGCCATGCAGGAGGGAAGATAGAAGAGAGAATGACAACAGGGAGGTGACTTAAGAGGCTGTTAAATATTAAAGGCGAGATGCAATGGGACCTCAAGTGGCACAGCGCCAAGGGGATGGAGGGGAGGGGATGGGTTGATGAGAATGCCCATTGTCTTACAAAATCAGCAGGAGGATGACTGGATGCCCCCCTGAGCCAGTTACAAACCCTTTCATTCCCACCTCCCCCTGCCAATACTGCCCTGGCTCAAGCCTGAGTTTCCTGGACCTCCCTCCCCACAACGAAATCCTTCTTGGCCAGCAGCTACCCACACCTCCTTTCTCTGTCTCAGACTATCACAAGTCCCTGGAGGATGCTCTGAGCTCAGACACATCCGGCCACTTCAGGAGGATCCTCATTTCTCTGGCCACGGTGAGTGAATTCATGAGCCTCAGGTCTGCTTGCCCATCTGGAGGCCTGGGAGGAAGGGAAGGTTCACTGAGTGGAGGGTACAGGGGAGTTAGAAGTGCACTCCTCATGGAGAGGGGGTGTCTCCCCACTTGCCTCCTTAGAGTCCCACCACCCATCCCTGGTGTTCACTTGTCAGAGCTGGCGTGGTGCCACCTTCTCCAGACAGTCCTCCCTGGTGTCCCTTGGCCTGGCTTTTTGGGCCCCCAGCTCACACAACAAAGCCATGTGGGTGACCCTCTCCTGTGTTGTTACCTGGGAGCTTCTGTCACCATCTCTTGAATTTCCGTAACAAAAATGGCAGGCCCTCGTTGACGGTTACTGAGAGCTTCCTGTGTGTCAGGCATTGGTGCTGAGCACCTTGCACACATTCTCAGTTAATGACCACAACAGCCTACTTATGGAGGCAGGATTTTCATCCCTGTGTAACTGATGAGGAAGAGCATTCAGAGAGGTGAAAATGAGCAGGGGGTGTGGTGGTGCAGAGATGGAGATGGGTCGATGCTTGGGGACTGACCTTTCTTGCTGCTCCTGCTGCAGGGGAATCGTGAGGAGGGAGGAGAAAACCTGGACCAGGCACGGGAAGATGCCCAGGTAAGACCCCCAGCCCCCCCCAGTCACCTCTGCTGAGTGTCCCTGAGAAGTAGGTCCAGTTTATGCGTGTCTACGCCCGACCCTGTCTGCAAGTGAAGGCTCCTGGCAGGGGTGTGGTTGGTTTGATTGGCTGATACTTAGACTGCAGAAATGAGGTTTAGGTGTGTGGTGCTGGTATTACTGACATTTCCTAGGGGAATAGCAGGACCTTCAGAGCGGGCAGGGACCTGCAGATCACTCAGGTCAAAGCCCTGATGTTACAGTGGGAAAATGGAGGTCCAGAAAGGGCAAATGACTTCTGAAAGTCACACAACAAGTCAGTGGCCCCAGTAGAATTGACCCCTAGAGAGCTGTTCTGGCAACTTGCTGAGAAGGGGGCCTGAATGCTAAAGGTCTTGGTTTATTATCTGTAAAATGGGACTGAGATTGGAGGGAGTGTCCTGGGACAAGCCTAGAAAGTAAGTTCCTCAAGGGCTGGACTCTTCATTTTGTTCACTAATATATCCAAAGTAACACATGATCAGTACTCAATAAATATTTGTTGAATGAA
Organism: Piliocolobus tephrosceles; assembly: GCF_002776525.5. Lineage (NCBI taxonomy): Eukaryota > Metazoa > Chordata > Mammalia > Primates > Cercopithecidae > Piliocolobus > Piliocolobus tephrosceles. Next base: position 139,597,858 of record NC_045437.1, read on the forward strand.
TAGCAGGGAAAAGGGTTCTCTAGGAGTCTCTTGGCTGCTCTGCTTCTGCCCTGCTCCTTAGCCTAGTGAGCTTGAGGTTTGGAAATGGCTTCTTACGGAGGTTGGACAACCCCAAATTCATTTTCCCTGAGGGTTCCTGTGGCTGGGCAGTCCCTACTGAGGCCAGTGCATTGTCCCCCACTGACCTGCACCTTGATCCCAGCACCCAGTAGCTTGACCCAGGTCCATGTCTCCATCTCTTCTGCCTGCCTCATCCTCCCGCCCCCAAAAGCTGTGTCCAAGATGTGGGGGAACAGACACCACAGACTGTGAATCCAGCCCCCATATTTTATAGTTGGTGAGTTAAAAAGAGCACCGATGGATTGAGAGCGAACCAACTTTTGTGTTCCCAGGTCCCATAACAGAAGTGTGGTATATATTACAACAGCATCTGAGCGGGAACCTGACAGTTACAGAACTGTAATTATAATTATTAGAATGCATACTACGATGCCAAGATTATCCTATACGTTTTTATGTTCCCCCTTTTTACTAGAGGGAAATGAAGCTCCTTAACCTATTCAAGGATACAGTTTCTAAGTGGTGGTGGTTTGATCTGAACTCAGGCTTGCCTGACTCGAGTCTATGCTTAATTCTATTTACAGTAATATCCTCCAAGACCCAGTACAGTTAAGGTTCCCTGCAGCTTCCACATCAAGTAGCTGTTGTTTTCCAGTTGTCCAACCCTTGCTTTGGAATATAGTTGTCAAAAGCTGCATGGTTACACTTAAATGTATGGTATTTCAGCTACATTGTGGGCACATGGATGGAGGCTAGGCTGAGAACCCAGCCAGACACTAGGGTAACTTGCTGAGGCCATATTTCATTCACTCATTCAACGGATGTTTATTAAGTATTACCGTGAACAGCCTTGTGTGCTGCTGAGAGTTTTTTTTTTTAAATCTCAGCTCTCACCCCAAATCTATCCTCCAACCCTAAATTGATCTTCCCGGGAATGTTTCTGCCTGTGCCTGGTTTGCCAATGAGGCTGTGCTTCCAATCGCCGCTAGCAGGGGGCAATAGTGGGCCTTGCTGATAGCTGCTTCGCAAAAGGAGAGAAGTGGAGAGAGAGAACCCGGGTGGAAATAGCTAAGGGACCCTTGAGCCAGATCCCTGCCCAACTCGGCTACTTCTCCAGATTTAGGATGCTAGACCCCAGCTCATTTTCTTATAACTAGCAGAATATTCTTGTATAGAAACTAGAAAATAAAGAGAAGCCAAAAAAGACTCCATAACCTAATAGTAATAACCACTGTCAGTATTGTAGTATACATTATTCTAGTTGTTTCTCTGTGTGTATGTAAAAGTGGATTCTTTATTTCTGACAGTTAAAAATTAATACTATGTGAATATTGTTGCACTTTTTAATCAACAATATCATTTAATGGCTGTATACTGTTCGTATCTGAATCTATCATGTTATTTAACCAGGTTTCTTCCTAGTAGCAAACTCTTTTATCACATTCATGAATTATTCCTTAGAATGAATTTCCAGAGATGAAATGGAAATGTGGGAGCAAAATGTGTATAAAAATTAAGGGCATTTGATAGGGCCGGTCAAGCTCCCCCTTAGATATTGCACATGAGTACTCGGCAGTTTGTATTTGCCTGTTTTACACTGCCTCCCTGGCGGCCTCTCCCTGTGGATGTCTGGAGCACCCTCAAGCTCTTAGAAGTCTGGGTCTGTTATTAACCAGTTGAACATATGTCCAGTTTCCACCTGTGGCCCCACAGTAATTGTTAATAGCTTCCCCTTTCACTCTGTCATCCAATTTGAGCAATAAATTATAGATAACTAATTATTATAGACCCACCATGAAATGAAGGATTGTGGTCATTTTTAGATAATCAATACTCAGACCTTTTTTTTGTTTTGTTTTGTTTTTTTTTTTGATGGAGTCTCACTCTGTCACCCAGGCTGGAGCGCAGTGGTGCAATCTCGGCTCACTCCTACCTCTGCCTCCTGGGTTCAAGCAATTCTCCAGGCTCAGCCTCCCAAGTAGCTGGGATTACAGGTGCCCACCACCATGCCCAGCTAATTTTTTTGTATTTTTAGTAGAGACAGGGTTTCACCATATTGGCCAGGCTGGTCTCGAGCTCCTGACTTCAAGTGATCCACCTGCCTCAGCCTCCCAAAGTGCTAGGATTACAGGTGTGAGCCACCGTGCTCGGACCAGACTTTTAAAAATATAACAGCTTTCTTGAAATAGAATTAACCTACCATATTATTGACCAGCTTTATTGAAATAGAATTCATCTACCGTACTATTGAACCATTTAAAATATTGAAATAGAATTCGTCTACCATACTATTGACCCATTTAAAGTGTACAATTCAGTGGTTTTTAGTATCTTCACAGACTTAATGCAACCATCAACACAATCAATTTTAGAACATTTCATCACCCCCAAAAGAAACTCCATACACATTAGCTGTCACTCCTTATGTCCTCCTAACCCCCCAGCCCTAAGCAACCGCTAATCTACTTTCTGTGTCTCCAGATGTGCCTCTTCCAAACATCTCATGTAAATACAGTGATATAATATATGGCCTTTTGGACGGGCTTCGTCACTTAAGAAAACACGAATTTAAACACTGTGTTAAACACTTCACAGTGTTTTCAAGGGTCACCCGTGTTGTAGCATGTTGGGACTCCCTTTTCACTGCCAAATAATATTCCATTATCCATTCATCAGCTGTTGGACATTTGGGTTATTTCCACCTTTTGGCTATTATGACTAATGCTGCTCTAAACATTTGTGTACAAGTTTGTGTAGAGTTTTTGTGTGCACATATGTTTTCATTTCTCTTAGATAGAATTGCTGGGTCATATGAGAACTCTAAGTTTAACCATTTGAGGAACTATCCAGATTAATTTTTGCATGAAGTAGCTAGGCTAATAAGAACAAGCTTTTGTGGTGAATATTAATTTAGTGCCCCACCACTTTTTTTTTTTTTTTACATTACAGATATTATTATCTTAAAGATGCTTTGAAAAACCTAATATGTCTAGGGTTCTCTGACCTGCGTAAGTGAGAAGGATTGGGACTTTTGAGTCTTTTCTGTTAAATCTTTAAAATATGTCCCTCTCCCTCTCTTCTTAAAAATGATACAGTTTTATTTAGCATAAGGTTTTACAAATTTTTGATAAAATACATATAAACTTTATCATATTAATCATTTTATTTATTTATTTTTGGAGATGGAGTTTTCCTCTTGTTGCCTAGGCTGGAGTGCAATGTCGCAATTTGGCTCACTACAACCTCCACCTCCCGGGTTCAAGCGATTCTCCTGCCTTACCCTCCTGAGTAGCTGGGATTACAGGCACCCATGACCATGCCTGGCTACTTTTTTTGTAGTTTTAGTAGAGACAGGGTTTTACCATGTTGGCCAGACTGGTCTCAAACTCCTGACCTCAGGTGATCCACCTGCCTCAGCCTCCCAAAGTGCTGGGATTACAGGCATGAGTCATCATGCCTGGCCAATCATTTTAAAGTATATAGTTCAGTGGCATTAAGTACATTCACATGTTGGGCAGCCATCACCACCAGCCATCTCGAAAACTGTTTTCATCGTGCAAAACCAAAACTCTGGACCCATTCAACAGTCACTTCCCATTCTCCCTTCCCCCAGCCCCTGGCAACCACCATTCTTTCTATGTCTGTGAATTTGACCACTCTAGGGACTTCATGTAAGTGGAATTATACAGTATTTATGCTTTTATGACTGGCTTCCTTTACCTAGTATGATGTCCTCGGGGTTCAACTAGGTTTTTGTTTTGTGATGTTTGAGACGTAACGGGGTGATAGGTTCTCACACTGTCACACAGGTTGGAGTGCAGTGGTGCAATCTTGGCTCACTGCAACCTCCGACTTCTAGGCTCAAGCAATCCTCCCACCTCAGCGCCCCAAGTGGCTGGGATTACAGGCATGAGCCACCATGCTCAGCTAAGTTTTTGGTAGAGCAGGGTTTCTCCATGTTGTCCAGGCTGGTCTCAAACTCATAGGCTCAAGTGATCCTCCCACCTGGGCCTGCCGAAGTCCTGGGATAACAGGTGTGAACTACTGCGCCTGGTGTAGGTTGTTTTTAATACAGAAAAATATTTTAAAAACCAGAAGCAGCCTATAATCCTAGTAGCCTTCATAACTCTTACTTAAGATTTAAATTTAAAATGAAATAATATTTTTGCATATTTAAGAAATAAAACTTCAGGAAGAATAAAAAGAAATGCAAAAGCTTTCCTGCATAGTACCTCTCCTTGAAGGTGTCTTGACAGTTTCTTAAGTACTTCCCAGGAAGTGTGAGAAAGTGAGTGTTTATTTATTTATTTTTGAATCTAGATGAAAGAAATACTATTTTACACAAAAATATGCTATACTTCTTTACTTAATTTAAATGGAAACTCTTGTTATCAGCATTGTAGATTAATCTCATCCTTTGTAAGAATTGCATGGATTGTTTCCATTGATTGGATAATCCATAGCCTGTTTAACAAGTCAATCTCAGGATGGTTTACAGTTTTTCTCTGTTATGAAAAATGCCGACTGGGCGTGGTGGCTCAAGCCTGTAATCCCAGCACTTTGGGAGGCAGAGGCGGGTGGACCACCTAAGGTCAGGAGTTGGAGACCAGCCTGGTCAGCATTGTGAAACCCCATCTCTACTAAAAATACAAAAAAAAATTAACTGGACGTGGTGGCACATGACTGTAATCCCAGCTACAGGCTGAGGCAGGAGAATCGCTTGAACCTGGGAGGTGGAGGTTGCAGTGAGCCGAGATCGTGCCACTGCACTCCAGTCTGGGCAACAGAGTGAGACAAAAGAGAGAGAGAGAGAGAGAGAGAGAGAAAGGGAAAGAATGGAAGGAAGGAGAAGGAGGAAAGAAAGATGCTGCCATGGGAAGGAAGGGAGGGAGGGAGAAAGGAAGGAAGGGGAGAGAAGAGAAGAGAAAGATGCTGCCATGGGCCAGGTGCGGTGTCTCATGCCTATGATCTCCACTTTGGGAGACCAAGGCAGGAGGATCGCTTGAGGCTAGACTGGACAACAAAATGAGACCCCTTCTCTACAAAAAATTAAAAAATTAGCTGGGTGTGGTGGCACGCAACTGTAGTCCCAGCTACTCATGAGGCTGAGGCAGGAGAATCACTTGAGCCTAGGAGGTCAAGGTTGCAGTGAGCTGTGATTGTGCCACTGTACTCCAGCCTGGGCAATAGAGCGAGACCCTGTCTCCAAAAAGAAGAAAGAATGCTGCAGTGAATAGTCTTGTATTCTATTGTGGAAGACTTTTGCCAGTATATACTCAGCTACAGGCTGAGGCAGGAGAATCGCTTGAACCTGGGAGGTGGAGGTTGCAGTGAGCCGAGATCGGGCCACTGCACTCCAGTCTGGGCAACAGAGTGAGCTGAGTAGGGCAAATTCCTAGCAATGTAATTGCTTGATCAAATGTCATAGGCCTTTTAATTTTTAATGGACATTGCCAATTATGCAATGAAAACAAGAGGAAGGTTTCCAGAGCATAGGGTGTTGTGAATTATAAAGAGTTCAGTCTATCCAATAGAATAAAGTCAGCAGAGTTTCTGGGGGAAAAGCGAAAGCAATACTCAGCCTAGGTACATGAGCCTGGGTATTTTGTTCCCAGGATCTCCAAGTCACAGCTATTTGCTTAACAAAATTGTGTCCTAACCACAGAATTCTGCGCTCTGCATAGTGCAGTGATTAAAAGTAACCCTTGTAAAATGACTTTCCCATCACTGTTTGCTGTGTGCCCCCAGGCAGGTCAGCTCCCCTCAAGGCCTCAGCCGGCTGGTCTTTCCTGTCTTTAACACCAAAGCTAAAATTACATGTCTCTTGCCTTGGAACTCTGAATATGCTAAAGGGTGCGGAGAACTTTGCACTGCTCACATTTACATGTCAGTTCTGTAAGGAAGTGGCAGCGATTATTTCTTTCCACTTTCAGACAAAGAAACCGAGGCCTGGAATCTGCTCTAGGTTTTGGGGTGCGAAGAGCAGAGTGTTCCCCGTTTCTGTGTCTTTCTGTTATCCCTCAGGTGAACACGTTTTTAGTTATTGCCAGGCCTTTCCCCATTCTGAGCTCCAGCCCAAAAGGTCGTAGGAAGGTATTTTTCTGTTGTCTCTGCCCCACTTCCCATCGCATCCCGGGTTCTCTCCAGTCTCTTGGGACATCTCCCACTCCCAGCCAGGCCCCTCACCCTGCACCCCAGGGCCCCAGCACCAGCCTTCCCGGCCTCCTCTGACTCTTGCCTCCCTTCTCTCCCTCCTCTCTCCCCTCCCTGCTCTCAGGTGGCTGCTGAGATCTTGGTGAGTGTCCTGTTCTTCATTTGGGTTTCAATGGCCTCTGAGTAAAGTCCACCTTTACTGGGCCGAGCGGGGCAGTATCAAGCAGTGATTTGGGAGCTTGCTGTGCGGCTTCTCTCTCTCCCCTTCAGGGCGCCTTAAGGACCCTGCTTGGTAAAAGATAGGCCAGGCAAGTGTTTCCCAGACTTCAGCTAATCATCTCCGGCATGATTTGTGCTGTGTAACCACCAGCTGTTAATACTGATCTTTAAATCGACTCACTTTTAAACCCAAAATGAGTTAAGGGGAATTTAGTATCAGTATAAATAGAACTAGTAGCTGGCTAGAAGACAACCGTGGAAACACTAATATGCAGTGTGATCGGGTATGTTTGCCCTTGACGCCGCTTGGGGAAACACTGGCCAGGCCATCTTCCCTGCATATGACCCCATACACACTTCCCAGAGGGCCTTGCAGAAAGGTTGAGGGATGGAAGGGGAACTCCCAGTTGCTATGCTCAGGACGTGTGCGGGTCCTCCCAGGAGCCCCGGTCCCATGGCTCCGAGGCTAGGATGGAAGTTCCCAGTGCTAAGCCCATCTGTGTCAGATCACAGGGTCCTTGTGAACTGGAGAGGGGAATGTAGAAGCCATTGTGCTTGAGGAAGGAAGAGGGGACCAGTCTCAGCCCCCTTGGATGGCTGTGTGAGCCCAGCTTCTGACTGCCCTCAGCCCAGGCAAAGACATGAAAGTGAATAATAACCAAGGCTTTCTCATGTCTCCCCTCCCAAATCCTTGCTCCAACCGGGGCTCTGCAGGAAATAGCAGACACACCCAGCGGAGACAAAAAGTCCTTGGAGACACGTTTCATGACGATCCTGTGTACCCGGAGCTATCCGCACCTCCGGAGAGGTGAGGCCTGACCTCCTCCCTTCCCAGCTCAGCAGGAAGATCCCAGAAGCCTCTCATCTCTCTGTGGCAAGAGGAGCCAGTTGCCCACCCACCCGCTCCTTAACCCAGCAGTAGTGTATCATGGGTGACGGTGACTCTGGAGCCCTGGATTCTAGTCCTGGCTTTACCACTTATACCTCACCTTCCTTATCCTCCTTAAGGAAGCAGGTGTGATGGCGGGGATTAGGGATAGCAACTGGATTTCACCTCAAAGGCCAACTCTGACAGATTGGTAGCGGCTGCCTAGAATGCTGGGTTGAGAAGGATTCTGGGACCCCGCGTCATGATTCACTGGCGATGCCTGCGAGGAGCAAGGCAGTGAGAGGTGGTGGCGGCACAAGACCCACATAGACATCTTTGAACCACAGACTGCCACATGCACAGGGCACACCTGTATGCAATGACCCTGGTGCTCAGTGATCATGAAGTGTCCTGCACTGAGACATTTACATTTTAACATGCATTTGTCTGGCACTTCGCAGTATTTAAGGTGCTTTAGCATAGTGGCTAAAAGAATGGACTTGGGCACTGGACCGCCTTGATTTGAATACCCACTTAACAGCCATGTGACCTTAGGCAAGTTACCGAATCTCTGCGCCTGAGCTCCCTTACGTAGGAATCAGGGTTTTAGTTCTACCTCACATGACTGTTGTGAAGATACAAAAAACACAACACACATAAAGCACTGGCGCAATGCCTGACTCAGTGAGTGTTTCCTGAGTGTTATCGATGTGTCTTTATCCCAACCGGACATGGGAGGAAGAGGAGGCCCAGAAAGGAGAGGATTCACCCAAGGTCCCTCAGTGAGCTGGGGCACAACCATGACTAGGACCCATGCTCCTTTTACCACCCCAGCCTGGGTTGCCAGAACTTGGCCGAGGTTCTGAGGCCATTGGCCAGGCACGGGGACTGACTGGGGACAGATTTGGCTCTGAGCCCACAGCAGCCTTGATGTCAGAGCTTCTGTATCAGGATGATCTTGCCCAGTGCATTTAGACCTGGGCTGTGGCCATATCTGCTGCCCTTTCACTTTCTCAGGCACAGCCTGTGGGAGGCACTGGGTGGGGCTGAGGAGGGTCCTCCACCTCCTGCACTGAAGCTCACCCCCACCTCTGGGGCTTCTTTTGTGGCCAGTCTTCCAGGAGTTCATCAAGATGACCAACTATGACGTGGAGCACACCATCAAGAAGGAGATGTCTGGGGATGTCAGGGACGCATTCGTGGCCATTGGTAACTGGCAGGGACTAAGGGAAGGGCTGGGGGCACTGGGAACTTGCCCAGATTCTCTGGAAGAATAGAACCTTGGCAGCCTCCGAAGCTAGTACTGGAAAGTAAACACTGCCACAGTTCATTTCCAGGGGTGCTGCCAAATGTGTGATTGTGCAGGAGTGTCATGAGGTCTGTTCCAGGCTGCAGGAGAGGGTGAGAAAATAGCTGTCGCTGGGGAAGGACCAGGAAGACTGGGGCAGGTGGGGGAGGGGGCACGCTGTCCTGCACAACTAGGGTGTGTACACACACACACCATACACACACTTGACACACACACTTAACATGTACAAGACACATACTGTACATACATTCTCACATGTGACTTATACATAAAACACGTTACATATGCATGTGACAGGTGCATACCACACATACACAGATTATATACGCACATACTTCACACACACAACACATTATACATACACATACATGCTACGCCCCCACAAGACACTACACTTGCACACACATACCACTCACACACCATGCACACCACATATACACACCACACATGCACACACATACAAGACACATACACGTTAGATGCAGACGACACACACACACACCCCCTCGTCTCCTCTCAGTACCTGGCTTTTTGGTTACACTTATATAATTTGAGCTCTTGACTTTGAAAAGGTTTTTTCCTTTTGGATCTTAATTTCACCGTGTATAAATATGGATGAGTGGATATGGGTTGGGGCTGAAGTTATTCTCGTTAGTATTCATCATTAGTGGTATCTTGTTTCATTTACTGTAAAACGCATTGCATCAATGCACTTTTTAAAAATCTTACCAAGAGGTGTCAGGGGAAGATTTTCACATAATTGCCATCAATTATAAAACACATCTTGATTTCAGAGACACTAAAATGTGGGGGAAAGGAGTGTTAGATTGGGTGAAGTAGAGATGGTGGTAGGGGGGTTGTTTAGCATGTGATGGGCCTTTACCACCCAGGACCAATATCTAGGAGGCGGGATAGCCCAGTGGGCGAAAGCATGGACTCCAGGTTGAATCTCTGCTCTGCCACTTCCTCACTGTGTATCCTTGGGCAGGTCACGAATCCTCTGTGTCTCAATTTCCTCCTTTGTAAAGTGGAGATAACAATAGTGCCCAGCCCATAGGGTGGATTTTGTAAGGCTGAAATTAGCTAATTATACGTAAAGCACTTGGAACGGTGCCTGTTGGCATGTAATACTCACTGGGCAAGGGTTAGTTTTTATTGTTGTTTCACGCCAAGCCCTGTGCAAAGTTAGTTGCACACAGGTTTAGTTGCATTCTCACCAGGTGCTCTTACCAGCTTATTTTACAAAGAGGACACTGCATTCAGAGAGGTTTGTAGTAGTAGAACCAGGACTCAAACCACAGGTTGCCTACGTCCTAAGCTCATGTTCTGTAGCCTTTGGAGACACTTTGAGATTCCTACCCTCCTCGTGTATTTCCCTCTTTCCTTTCTCCTCCCACCTTGAACAGGTCTACACATGCAGACACACCACACAACACCATTTCACACCTCTCCATCTAGTGGCAGGCATCGGGGGCCCCTGTGACGACAGATGGACAGGCTCATTTCTTAGGAAGGCTTGTGGGGTTGGTTACAAAGGAGAGAAGTTTCTGCTCAGCATGCTTCTTAGCCAGACTGATAAAGCCCTAGGGCTGAAGTCAGGGGAGGCTTCCTGGAGGTGATGTCATGACTGGGGACGTGGACATCAAGTACAGCCTTGCAGGATGGGACTTGATTTAGAGAGAGAGTGTAGTGAAGGGCAGATAGGAAATGCATCTATCCAGGAAGGACAGAGGGACACAGGAATTTGCAGTTCTGGGAATGGAGGAGCAAGGGCCATGAGGTTGCAAAGGAGGTCAGGAGCTTTGACATTCAAGCCAAGGAGCTTGGGATTTGTTTGGGAGGTAGTAGGGAGATATGTAAGGAGCTGGAGATGGGAGATGTGTGATGTGATCTTTCCCACGGGATTCCTGAGCCTGTTGCAGAGGAGTCTCTTGCTTGACTCTGCCACTGGACTACACAACTCCAGCCTCTTGCCATCTCTTCTCGTTATATCCAGAGTCATTCCAGCTATAGTACTGGTGTCTGGTTTCTCCTTTTTAAGCTGTCTGAGACACCCGTGCGTGGGCTCTGGAGCCTTGCAGTCAAGCAGCTGTGAAGGGCTAGAGAACCCTAGGCCTTGAGAAAGGGCGGGGTTGGTGAAACCAGGCAGGCATTATCTGGGGTCAGGGTAGGGAGTAGCGGCTGCCAATACTGCAAGATTGTTCAGGCCCTGGGGCAACACTCAGCCCCAGGGATTTACATGGTCCCTTAAATTTTACCCACGGACAGCCATTCTTTGGAGCAGTATTTCTCTAAATCAGTAACTCTCAAGCATTAGGCTGCACCAGAGCAGGTTGGCCAGCCATCCTGATTTGCACAAGGCTTTCAGTGCTGTTAGGTTGGTGCAAAAGTCATTGCAGTTTTGCCATTGAAAGTGATGGCAAAAATTGGAATTACTTTGGCACCAACCTAACAAAACCTGGAATGTCCCAGGCAAACTACGACAAGCTGGTCACTCACCTCCAGAGTTTCATATTCAGCATATCTGGGGTGAGGCATGAGAATCTGCCTTCCAAGTTTTCAAGCGATGCTAATGTTGTTGGTCCGGAAACCACACTTTGAGAACCACTGCTCAAGATCTTTCTAAAATCTGAGTCTTCAGGGTGGAGCCTAAACCCTGAGTTTTAAACAAGCTTCTTGGGTGATTCCGACGCATTTAAAAGTTTTGAGGCCCTATGCTTTGGGTTCATGAGGAATTAATTACCTTTGAATCCTCTCCTAACCTTGGTCAGCTGTAAGCACCTTAGAAGGAAGAGAGTTGCAACCAAGTGAGAGCCAGGCCTACGGATGAGCCAGAGGAGGAAGCATGGGGAAGGGGAGCGAAGGTGTTGCCTGCGCATGACCCTGGGGTTGACAATGATCTGCAGACCCACGAAAGGATAGACGAGGTGGGGAGATGGGGGAGGCCAGTCCAGAGTCTGGGTTCACAGCCTCTGACCACTTTCCCCGCATCTCTCTGCTCTTCCTACCAGTTCAAAGTGTCAAGAACAAGCCTCTCTTCTTTGCCGACAAACTTTACAAATCCATGAAGGTAAGAAAACGTGCTGGCGTTCCTTTCCCTTCAAGCACTGACTTATGTACACACACACAGAAACAGATATGCACCGTCCCCCAGATCAGAATTCCTGGCAGCTGTTTCTTCCCATTTGACATTTATCAGCATCTGCCCTTGTCTGGCTGTAGGATGGTATTTCCCCATTGGGGGTGATTTCCCCCGCCTTCCCCTCCGGAGGATATTTGGCAATATCCAGACACATTTTTGGTCATCACAACTTGGAGGGTGTTGCTACCGGCATCTGGTGGGGAGAGAACAGGGATGGTGTTGGGGGGAGAACAGTGATGCTGGTGGGGAGAGAACAGTGATGCTGGTGGGGAGAGAACAGGGATGCTGGTGGGGAGAGAACAGGGATGCTG
>NC_045437.1:139609929-139655444 GCF_002776525.5 Piliocolobus tephrosceles
GGTGGGGAGAGAACAGGGATGCTGGTGGGGAGAGAACAGGGATGCTGTTAAACAGCCTCAGTGCACAGGAAAAGCTTGCGCAACAAAGAATGACCCAAATGCCAAGGTTGAGAAGTGTGCTCTGGGGGCACAGGGCTGGGTAGGACACAGTCTCTGCCCTCTCAGAGCTCACAGCCTATCAAGTGACACAGGGTCTCCTATGACAAATAGTCGTCAGAGGTCACAAGCGCTCCCCTCTGAGTCTAGGCCTGCCCTTCCGGGAGAGCCCAAGCCACACTGACCCCCCTCTCTGCCACTGGAGTCTCAACTGCTGACAGCCTGGGCAGGCAGGAGGGTAGGAAGGAGCCTGAGACTCTCAGCTTACTGTCTCCAAATGTGACAACCGTTCATTGAGCACTCACTGTATGTCAAGCCTGTGCTAAGGGCTTCATCTCTCTGACCACAGTTGACCCTCATGGCAGTCTGTGAAGTTGTGGTAGCATCCTCATTTGATAGAGGAGGAAACTCAGGCCTAGGTAGGGTAAAACGTAGCCCACATTTACGCAGCTCCTAAGAGGCAGAGCTGGGACTCGAACCTAGCTCTGACTCCTAGGCTGGTGCTTGTAGCTCCCTGGGGGCAGAGGCAGCTCTGGCTGCCTACACATTCCATGCCCTGTGCCTACTCCTTGGGCTCGGTGGTGATTTCCTAGGGCTGGTATAACAAATTCCACAAACTGGGTGACAACAGGAATTTATTCTCTCATAGTTCTGGAGGCCAAAAGCCCAAAATCAAGGTGTCACCTGGGTTGGCTCCTCCTGGAGGCTCTGGGGAAGAAACTGTCCCCTGCCTCTCCTAGCTTCTGGTGGTTGTCAGAAGTCCTTGGTGTTTCCTGGCTGTGAATGCATCACTCCAGTCTCTGCCTCTGTCCTCACCTCATCTCTTTGCTGTTTGTATGTCTGTGCTCTCCCTCCTCTTCTTATAAAGATATTGGTTATTGGTTTAGGCTTCAATCTAATTCAGTATGCCTTCGTCTTAACTCATTACATGTGCAAAGACCTTATTTCCAGATTACATCATATTCTGAGGTTCCAAGTGGACACGAATTTTGCAGGGGACACTATTCAACCCATGCACGTCCTTTTTGCATGTCAGTCTGGCCAGTCCTGGGCACGGGGGGATTTTGGTCAGGACTATTTGCAGAAGACAGAGGGAGAACATCCACCCTGTTGTTGGAAGGAACAAGGGAGAGAGGCAGATGGGATACCACTGTTTCTTGCCTGACTGGGCTCTGTCTCTTCTTCTGCCTGTGTCTCCCTCCTGCCTGGCTCCACCAGGGTGCTGGCACAGATGAGAAGACTCTCACCAGGATCATGGTCTCCCGCAGTGAGATTGACCTGCTCAACATCCGGCGGGAATTCATTGAGAAATATGACAAGTCTCTCCACCAAGCCATTGAGGTAAGCGGAGGGGCTAGAGGTTAGCGGGAAGGGGGTGAGTGTCAGATCCCTAATGTAAGATTAGGAGTCTTCATTCCCATGGACTTTTTCCCAGTGGGTTACTGTTTAGAACAGCCAGGATATTGAAATGAAAGGGGATCGGTATTGCATTGTTTATACCAAAATCAATTCCAGAAGAATCAAAGATTTATAATTAAAGATTTCCAAATAAAACAAGAGCCCATTTTTTGCTTTTTTTAAAGCAATGTTATGGAAGTGTAACTTACATATCATGGGTAGGCGTGGTGGCTCACACCTGTAATCACAGCACGTTGGGAGGCCAAGGCGAGTGGATCACTTGAGGTCAAGAGTTGGAGACCAGCCTGGCCAACATAGTGAAACCCTGTCTCTACTAAAAATACAAAAATTAGCCGGGTGTGTTGGCTAATGCCCGTAATCCCAGCTACTTGGGAGGCTGAGGCAAGAGAATCGCTTGAACCCAGGAGGTGGAGGTTGCAGTGGCCTGAGATCATGCCACTGCACTCCAGCCTGGGCAACAGAGCAAGACTCCGTCTCAAAAACAGACAAACAAAAAACTTACAAATCATAAAATTCACCTATTTTAAGGATACAATTCAACAGTTTTTAGTAAATTTACTGAGTTATACAACCATCCCCATAATGCAGCCAGTTTCCAAACACTTCTATCATCGCATTAAGCTCCCTTATACCTGTTTATCTAGTTCCATCCCCAGCCATAGGCAAACACCAAGCTACTCTGTGTCTCTGTAGATTTGCCTTTTCTGAATATTTCATATAAATGGAATCACCTAATATGTGACCTTTTGTGTCTGACTTTTGTTTTTTTGTTTTTGTTTGTTTGTTTGTTTGTTTTGAGATGGAGTCTTGCTCTGTCGCCCAGGCTGGAGTGCAGCGGTGCCATCTCATCTCACTGCAACCTCCGCCTCCTGGGTTCAAGCGATTCTCCTGCCTCATCCTCCTGAGTAGCTGGGACTGCAGGCATATGTCACTACGCCAAGCTAATTTTTGTATTTTTAGTAGAGACGGTTTCACTGTGTTGGCCAGGCTGGTTGCTAGCTCCTGACCTCAAGTGATCCACCTGCCTCGGCCTCCCAAAGTGCTGGGATTACAGGTGTGAGCCACCACACCTGGCTGTGTCTGACTTTTTTGACATATGGAGCTTATATTTTTGTTCTTTGAGATCAGCCAAGATCTTAAAGTTTGATGCTTGGTTCTACTTGGCTAATAAGACTATGGGCATCTCACAGGCAGTCTCTTATAGACTTAGTAGGAATGTCAGCAAATTGTTAGCACATTTTGATACTATATTATGTTTTAAAATCATACATCAAAAAATACCAGAACAAACAAAATCCCAAAAACCATGTCTCATAACAATGATAGGAGTCCCTCAGAAAGGAGATCCACACCATATGGGTCAGGAAGTTTGGCCTCCCCAGCCTGAATGTATGCCAGACCATTGTGATGTGTGGTGAGCGTGATGGTGTTTGCACCCGTTCCCAGCAATGGCCTGGCAGTTAGTGCTCAATAGTGTTTGTTCAAATAAGGAATCACCTAACACGATATGCCAAGGTGGAGGGTATCAGCAGAGTGCCAGAGGAACCAAGGGAGGCACTCTGCCTCCCAAGGCAAGAGGTCAGGGTGCTTCTCAGAGGAGAGGGCCCCGCTGGCAGACGGTATTGGGGGTGCACAGGGGCGTGCTGGACAGGGAAGTGGCAGGTGGAGAGAGGACTGAGATGCTCCTGGGGGAAAGGAACAGGTGAAGCCGCAGAGCTCTGCACAGGTCAGATCCCAAAGGCCCTTGAAGCCAGGCCAAGAGCTTGCACATCTTCCTGGGGATAAACAAAAGGGATGTGGTCACATTTATGTGTCAGGGAGATCCCTCTGGCCTACATGTGGCAGTTATGCTGGCCATGGAGAGAAGCCGAGGGAGATGTCCAGACAGATGGGCAGCTGGGAGGAGGGGGCATTGAGTCTGGAAGGACTGTTTTCACTCACTCTGCTCTCTGCCTCTGCCAGGGCGACACCTCCGGAGACTTCCTGAAGGCCTTGCTGGCTCTTTGTGGTGGCGAGGACTAGGGCCACAGCTTTGGTGGGCACCTCTGCCAAGAAATGGTCATCAGCACCAGCCGCCACGGCCAAGCCTGATTGTTCCAGCTCCAGAGACGAAGGAAGGGGCGGGGGGGGGGGGGGGGGTTGGGGTTGGGCTCTTATCTTCAGTGGAGCTTAGGAGAGGCTCCCACTCCCACGGGCCATCGAGGGCCCAGCACGACTGAGCGGCTGAAAAACCGTAGCCATAGATCCTGTCCACCTCCACTCCCCTCTGACTCCTCAGCCTTTCCCAGCTTCCTCCCCTTGCTACAGCATCTGCCCTGGTTTGGGCTATGTCAGATCCAAAAACATCCTGAACCTCTGTCTGTAAAATGAGTTGTGTCCGTACCTTGATGCGGTTGGTGGCAGGGGCCAGTTGAATGTGCTGAGCGGGGTGGTGGGAAGGGTAGTAAATGTGCTGGGGCAAACTGACAAATCTTCCCATCCATTTCACCACCCATCCCCATCCAGGCCGCGCTAGAGTACTGGACCAGGCATTGGGATGCCTGGGTTCAAATCTGCATCTGCCATGCACTTGCTTTCTGACCTTAGGCCAGCCCCTTTCCCTCCCTGAGTCTCTGTTTCCCTATCTGCAATGAGAGAGTTGGACAAAAAAATCTTGGCTTCCCTTCTAACATTAACATCCTAAAGTATGCCTCCAATTCATTCCCTTGACACTTTTTATTTCTAAGGAAGAAATAAAAAGAGATGCACAAACACATAAACACATTTCCAGCGAGGGCCTCTGTCTTCTGCCTAGAGCCTCATTAGGGCTTGAGGTTGTAAAGTCTGTCCAGAAGACAGGGTTTTCCTCATTAGAGCTTGAGGTTGTAAAGTCTGTCCAGGAGCGAGTTGTGTCTTTCAGTTCTTGCAAGGTGTTTCCCGGGAAGCGCACAGGAGAATCTGAGTTTGCAGCAAGCCTGGGAAGGCTGGCCCAGCTGTGCTCTGGGCCTCAGGTCCCCCCTCATCCCCTCTCGCTGCCTGGACATTTCTGTATGCTCTTCATCCATTTCAACCAAGCCCAAACTTCCTCTTTTGAACTGTGCAAGGGCACCGATGCAATCTTGATCTGGAGAGATGCATGGAAAGTTTCCTTCATGCAGGTCACTGATAAGCAAGTAGGCGCAACTGCAGTTCCTCTGCCTTCCTTCCCCCAGCCCTACTTCTGGTCCGTGGCTTCGGTCTCAGATTGTCCAGTGACCATGGCATGGGGCTGGCTGCTGTCCAAAGGGCGCAATTCCCTACCCTGGCTGACCAGACTAGTTTATTGAAGGTTAGTGTGTGTTTCTTTTCTTTTCTTTCTTTTTTTTTCTGAGACAGAGTTTCACTCTTGTTGCCCAGGCTGGAGTGCAATGGCGCGAATTTGGCTCACTGCAACCTCCGCCTCCCGGGTTCAAGCGATTCTCCTGCCTTAGCCCCCTGAGTAGCTGAGATTACAGTCATGCGCTACCACGCCTGGCTAATTTTGTATTTTTAATAGAGATGGAGTTTCTCCATGTTGGTCAGGCTGGTCTCAAACTCCCGACCTCAGGTGATCTGCCTGCCTCAGCCTCCCAAAGTGCTGGGATTACAGGCGTGAGCCACTGTGCCCAGCGCGTGTGTTTGTTTTCATAGCTGTGAAGATAGCAACAGGCAGGTGAGAGAATCTGGTCTTGTCCCTCCCTCACTTGTGACCTCAGACCAGCCATTGCCCTCATGGGCCGCAGTTACTCCATCTTTATAGTTGGGGGTTGGATCCAACAATTTTGAAGAGCTCTTTCTTAATCTCTGACATAATGAGTCTGAAACAAAGAAAACTTACCTTACCGTGTCTTTACTTCCTTTCTTCTGGGCTATGAACTCCAGTGCCTTAAGGGCCAGCTAAGAGCTTTTTGGGATATTTGTCTAACTTAATTGAACTGTTACTGAAAGATAAATTAACAAAATGGTTCAGAGTTTTGGATTAAGACCTTTGGAACTAACTGACGGTGAGCACAGCAGCGTCAGTTTCCTTCTCTGTAAAACAAGGTTCCTCATTCCAATTCCGCCTATCCTGTAGCCTCGTGGGAGTAAAAGGAGGTACCACTTGGAGGTGCTCGGCAGGGTGCCTGCCTGGCTCGGAGTCAGTCTCACTACCTGCCCTGAACCAGGCTCAGTTGTAGGGGCTGAAAGGTGGAGCCCGTGGTGCTTTATGGCTTTGATTTCATGAAGTCAGTCAGCTGCAGATCACAAAGACATTTGAACCCAGAAAGAAAAGTGCCTTAAAATATATACTGAGGGAAATGGGCTTGGGGCAGAAAGGAAAGAAGAGTGGAATCAGGGAATAGAAGTGAGGAGAGCCCATGGGGCTGAGGGGAACACAGAAGAGGAGGCCTAGAAACCAGGAATGAGGACAGCTAAAATCAGGCACTCGCTGTGTATCAGATGCCGCCCTAATACCTCAACATGCATTTTCCACATAATTTTCAGTTAAGGTTGTTGTGTTCTGGGACTGGTTGGTAGCAGGAAGGAAACCCTAAGAGTTTGTGAGGTGAGGTAGACAAGATGAGAAATGACAGTGTGTCTCCAATTAAGGAGGACTTTAAATGTCAGGATTTTCTCTGATAACCTAGGGGAAGCCTTTGGAGTTCTTGAGTGGGGAAGGTGTGCATCTAGCTATGCTCTGAGAACAAATGTAGGAAGGCAGGGTGCCAGTTGGGAGCCTTTTGCAACAGTCCTACTAAGAGCCAGGTGCCTGCTGAACAAACCACATTTTTTTCTTGGAGAGTTGTGGCAGAGGAGGAGAGAAGCCACTGCTCTGAACCAGAGCACCCCATTCATGCATGCGTGCAGTTCACACTTAATGAGTGGCTCCTATGTTCCATGTCACGTGCTAGGTGCAAAAGATATGAACCAATGTGTTCTGGTGCTTAAGGAGCTTCTGCTGAGTGTCCCTCCTGCTCAGCTCTCTCCAAAATGACACCGGAGATTGCTTCTGTGGCCAAAGTTTAATCGGGAGAAGTGATGGGGACTAATTTAAAACTAAAAGGAAAGAGAAAGCAGAAGCCCAAACCACTGCTGTCTCGAAGTGGGAGAAAGGGAGGATGGCTGTGATGTTCTAAGGGTGGAAGGGGCCCTCAGAAATTCTCACCTCCCTCTCTAACTTGCAGATAAAACAACTGTCACTTCCACAGAGAGGAAGCAACTGGCCCAGGGTACATAGCAAGATAGCAGCAGACAGAACTGGAACTGCCATCCTGGCCAGGGCTGGTGCTTTTAGAAGCACCCTGTGTTTTCTCCTTTTGTCGTCACCCGTGGAGGTGGGCTTCAATACTCTCTAGCTCCTGACTGCTCCCCATCTTGCCTTGAGCCTTGCATTTTCCCTTTAGGGCAAACTGTTCCCAAGCTCTGGACTGGGATAGGCTGATCTTGGTCTTTGGGGCCACTAGGAAACATCCGAAGGAGGTTGCCTGTTGGGAGAGGGGTGCCCTTTTAACCTGAGCAGCGAGCAGTTATTTGGGAATTGCCACTCAACCTCCTGCCCATGGCGGTGGTGTGGAGCCACTGGCTGTTTAAAATTTCCCTATGGCCGGGTGCAGTGGCTCATGCCTGTAACCGCAGCACTTTGGAAGGCCAAAGTGGGCAGATCGTTTGAACCCAGTTCAAGACCAGCCGGTGTGTAGCAAAACCCCGTCTCTACAAAAAAAAGAATAGGAAAAAAAGAAAATGCTTGAAGTAGAGGTGCTTGCCTGCAGTCTCGAGAGGCTGAGGTGGGAGGATCGCGTGAGCCCAGGATGACAAGGTTGCAGTGAGCCATGATCGTGACACTGCACTACCTGGACTACCAAGGCACACCATGTCTCAAAAAAAAAAAAAAACGCTATATTCATGGTGCCCCAGCACAGCTGCAAGCAATAAGTGTGAAGCTTTGCTCCCATGGCCATTACTTCCTTTGCTGTAGTAAAGGGGTGATCACCTCATTTTACCAATGAGGAAACTTGGGCTCCAAGTAGTAAAACAAATTGCCTGAAGACATAGGCAGTACATCGTGGACTGACCTGCTGGAAATGGTCTTAGAGATGGCCCCAACCAACCCTCCCATTTCACAGGTTTGGTAACTGAGGCCCAGAGACAGGATTGTGACCACGGTGTCAGTAAGGGCCAGATCTGAGGCTGGAATGCAGCTGTCCTAATTCCAGGCTCTGCTCTCTCTGCTGACACTTCCTCCTTTACCTATTGATGAGGAAGCCAGACTGAGCTGAGCATGGGAGGGAGAAGTGTTGTCGGGTTGCTCAACCTGAAATTTGGAACCCAGAAGCGGTAAACCAGCGCTCTAACATGCCTCCTCATTCCCCACCAGAACTTGGGTTTCCTACAGATTTCCCCACTTCAGGGTTGGTGTGAGGCAAGTGGGAAATTGTAGTTACATAACTGAGCCCTCTGCTCAGTGGTTAAGTCTGTGGAGATAGGCAGGCCTGGGTTCAAATCCCATCCACCACTATTAATAGAAGTAAATAAGTAACTTGACCTGTCTGTACTGGCAATACACATTTATTTCTGAGCACACTGTCTAGAACATACGAAGGACTCAGTAAGTATATCAGCTCTTTATTATCAATAATAGGCAGGATTCGATTTTAGAGAAGAGTAATCAGGGTCAGAGTGGGGAGTCTGATGCTCTACACTATGCCTGCTACACGGAGAGCTAAGTGGGAAAAGATTATTAGAAAAATCTCAACCAGACCAGGCTCAGTGGCTACGCCTGTAATCCCAGCACTTTGGGAGGTTGAGGCGGGTGGATCACCTGAGGTCAAGAGTTCAAGACCAGCCTGGCCAACACGGTGAAACCCCGTCTCTACTAAAAA
The DNA here is from genome assembly GCF_002776525.5 of Piliocolobus tephrosceles. Lineage (NCBI taxonomy): Eukaryota > Metazoa > Chordata > Mammalia > Primates > Cercopithecidae > Piliocolobus > Piliocolobus tephrosceles. Next base: position 139,618,302 of record NC_045437.1, read on the forward strand.
CACACAAAAAAATTTAGCCGAATGTGGTGGCAGGCACCTGTAATCCCAGCTACTTGAGATGCCGAGGCAGGAGAATTGCTTGAACCCGGGAAGCGGCGATTACAGTGGGCCAAGCTCACACCACTGCACTGCGGCCTGGGCGACAAGAGCAAAACTGTCTTAAAACAAACAAACAAAGAGAAAAATCTCAACCAAGCAAGGGACACTGAGTGCAGAGACAATGAGTGAACCACAGGGAGGACTAACAAAGGCTCCTTGGAGAAGGGGACATTTGAGAGCCCCTCAACAGATGGTTAGAGAAACTCTGACATTAGAAACTACTGAAGGAGGGAGGCGGGGTCCAGGCGGAGGCAACGGCTGAAGCAAAGGCGCAGAGCTGGGAAAGGAGAGGTGCATGGGAGTGTGGGAGCCCATCACCGGCTGTGTGAGGACGCCCTCTGGGAAGGTCACTGAGTCCAGGCTGGAGTGTGGACTTTATCCTCCAGGCACTGGCTAGCCCCTGAATATGCTAGGGAGGAAGAGTATATGATGATCAGAGATGTCCTTTAGAAAAGACGTCCCCAGGGACCAGTGTGGAGGAGACAGGACCAGCAGCTAGGGTCCCTAGGTGTGAGAAGGATGAGGACACAAGCCAGCACAGAGGAAGCAGAGATGGAGAAAAGAGAGGGACACGGGGGAGCGAGAAAACAGGGAAAAGGGCCCTAAAGTGCTATGGGGAGTGAGCGGGGAGGAAGCAGATGTGAAGCCAGGTTCCATTCCCTAAGAACCCAGAGAAGGACGTGAGGACAGAGGTCCCTGATGTAGGCTGTCCCACTGCCCTCCTCTCATCTAGGTAAGGACTGATAAAACCCTAAACGAGAGCCGCCTGGGAGTGTCCCCCCACCACACACACAGGCCCAGCTGTTAAAAGTTTCCAGAACATGCATTTCCCTCTGTGGGATGGCCCCACCCCGTCCTCCCAACTACCACCATCTGCCTATGGCGCTGCCAGCTGCATGCAGAACCCCTCCCTGGCCCTCTTGAAGGCCATGGACCTTGACCTGGCAGGGTCTGAAAGGAAAGCAGGGAGGGTGGGGAATTGACATTCCTTTCCCCCACTTTCCCATGTGCCTGCTATCCACTCAAGGCCCATAAATACTGCTTGTCACACACAGAATTACAGTCACTGCCAGCCATACCCGCAGAGCACACAGTAGAATGAGAAACACATGGCTGGTAATGCAAAGGAATGTAAGGTATTCTGCTGGTAACACATACAGAGACACACACTGTTGACCATGTAGAGAAAATAATTGTTTACATTTGCTGATAACATCCAAAAATAGACATTGTGTGTATGTGTGTGTGTGTGTGTGTGTATTGCTGTCCACATGGGAAACACCTCGCATATATATCCTAACTTGTTCTTCACACACACTGAGGCATGTGCGCACTCACACTCTTCTTAGTGCACAGCCTTAGTGTGCCCCACACCCCTCCAGAAATCAGGAGTCTGCCTGTTGTTGTGTAGGCCCATTGGAGGAGGACAATCAACCAGGCTGTGTGGAGGGCAGACTTTGAGCCCAACAGCCCTGACTTGAACTCTGATCCTACTTGGCATCCTGTTCTGGGAGACAAGACTAGCTCCCTGGAGAACCACGCAGTAAATGAGATCAAGCCTTGGGAAAGGAGCGAAGTCCCCAGGGAAGGCTTTGTGGATATGGTGAGGCACAGAGTGAGTGAAATTTAAAGAGGTAGCAGAGAAAGATTGATTCTCCTTCAAAAGCATGGATCCCATTCCGTTCACTTTTCCAGGAGCGTTCTAGAAACTGGTGGTGAAGGGGTTAACTGTGACAGCTACCACATCCCTTGCCCCCATAGGGCTGTGAAAAACCAGAGTGCTGGGATTTGCCCAAGGTGAGTCAGGGTCACTACCTTCCTGCTGTCTTTGGCTGTTCCCGGGATAAAACTCCCCTGGTGAGTGAGATGGAAACCTAAAATGAAACCTTGCTAAACTCCCGGACTCCAGCCTCATTACTGTCACCTTTGTCAGCAGCAGCAGCACCAAATTTATCATCACCATCATCACTTCTCCCTGAGGCCTGGTCTCCCATTGGGGTAGGAATGTGCTGATTTTGCTTGGGCAACACACCCTCTCACTGGGCCTCAGACTCTCAGTTTTCCTGCATTGGAGGATACTTTAGAGGCAAAATGAGATAATTTCATGAGGAGCCTTGCACAGCGCCTGGTACCCTGGGGATGTTCGGGTCCTATTACCTGCCCTTCTGTCTTTCCCAGTGTCCTCTCTCCTCTTTTCTCTCTACCATCCCAGGGTCCGGGTTAATTGCAGTGCCATATTTGCATAGACGTGAGACCTCACCCGGGGAAATTCCCCCTGGTGACCAACCAGGCTTCCTTTCTGAGGTCAGGCCGCATCATCAGACACTGCTCCTTCCTCTCCAGCTTGCCACTGCCACCGCTGTCTTTCGCCCCTGTCATCTGGCAGGGTTAGATCCCGGCACACAGATTTAGGCTCATCCTTTGACCTTGGGTGCTGTCCAGAGGGTGGGGATGTGGAGGCTGGGCTAGGGACCCAGAGTAAAACAGTGAGGGGATAGATACTCAGGGAGAAGAGGAAAGGGCAGCAGGTAGGTGGTGGATAGGAAGCCTGGATTGCAATTTGAACTCATCAGTAACTTCCTGGCTGCCCCTGGGCATGAACCTTCCCTTCTCTGATCCTTAGTTTCCCCTTCTATCCAGTGAGAAGATTGGTCGAGATAATCTCTAAGCTTTGTTCCAGATCTGATAGACTAAGAAGCCACTTCGTTTGCTTCCACTTCCTTTGGCTGCACAGTGTCGCAATATTTGTACTTGGATCCTCTTCCTCTGACAAGAATCTTGCAACATACCACCCTGTATCAATTTCCTTGGAAAGCACAATTGTGCAAAATGCCTCCCTGAATCCCATTTTTCAAATGCTGATAGAATTACACATACCTCCTCTCCACTTAGTGGCTTAGCTTGCGTTTTGACTTTTCCTTTCACACTCATCATTTGTAGTGTTCTGGGACTCCCCAAAGGAGGGATTCTCTCTACATTCTGAAATTTGTTGTCCCTATCCTGGTATTGAGAAGTCACCTTCCTGATACAAAAAGAGGGAACAAGTTGGGAGACCACAGTGACTCAAGGACAGTAAGGTCTTGGGATCACTTGCATCAGAACCAGCTGTTAAAAGGGCAGCTTTGTCTCAAAAAAAAAAAAAAAAAAAAAAAAAAGGCAACTTCTAGGTCAGTGGTCACAACTTTACACCTCAAAATCACCTGAGGAGCTTTATCAATAAATGCCCAGGCCACACCCCCAGAAGATTCTGATTTAATTAATCTGGGGTGGGGCCTGGAGGGTCTGTGTGTTTAGAAAGCTCCTCAGGTGATTTAAATGTGCAGTCAGGATTGAGAACCCCTCGTAAAAGGACACTAAAGTTAACAAACCCCTGGCCTATGCTATTCTCTATGAAATTATCCTAATGGATGCCCTTGTGTGCACACAGCTGTGCTCAGTGTTATAAATGGGCGAAGAGAATTTACTCTCTCTTACAGATGAGGAAGGTGAGGGATGGAGAGACGAAGTACTGATGAGGCCACAAGGTGAGTCAGTAACAGCAGCTGGCCTGGCACCAAGCAGATGCCTGTGGCCTCAAAGTTTGAGACCTGTCCATTTACTCACAGTCTGAAAAAGGATGCTGCCAGCTCTTCAGACAGCTGTTTGCAATCAGGGTTACCCCATGTGCACCAATAAAATAAGGAGGGATATTTGTGGATTTAAGACCTGCCTCTGTCACTAACAATTCAAATCCCCATTCTCAAGACATACTTCTCACTGTCCCCAGATCTCTTCATGAGGTGCCAGTTTGATCAGATCATTTTTGGCCACAAAAATATTTTGTTAATATTAGTGGAAAGAAAGACTCCTATGGCCTCCCCATTGCTTATTGAATGGAGGTGATTTTTTTTTTTTTGAGCTGGAGTCCTGCTCTGTTGCTCCGGCTGCAGTGCAGTGGCGTGATCTTGGCTCACTGTAAGGTCTGCCTCCTGGGTTCACGCCATTCTCCTCCCTCAGCCTCCCGAGTAGCTGGGACTACAGGCGCCCACCACCACATCCAGCTAATTTTTTGTATTTTTAGTAGAGATGGGGTTTCACCATGTTAGCCAGGATAGTCTTGATCTTCTGACCTTGTGATTCGCCCACCTCGGCCTCCCAAAGTGCTGGGATTACAGGCGTGAGCCACCGCGCTCGGCCAGAGGCAACATTCTTTAACCCAGTGTTCAAGGCTCCCGAGGTCTGTCTGCCCAGTCTCAACTCACTTTACATGCGTCTCCCCAGTCCTCTACTCTCCCCAACCTCAGGGACATTGTACGCATCAGCCTCACTCGATGGGATTCTAGCAGTTCATTCTATGACCCACTTCCTTCTTCTCTCCTTCCCTCCACAAGCATTCATGGATTGTCTGCTGTTTGCTAGGCACTGGTGAAATTGTGACAATCAAAGAGGAGATAGTCCCTGACCACATGGGGCTTGTACTCCAGCACAAGTTTTCTCTGTGGACATGTTGAGAACACCAGCGATGTGTTAGGTTGGATCATTTTTTGTTATGGGGATCTGTCCTGTGCATGGTAGGCTGCTTGGCAGCATCCCTGACTTCTGTCCACTAAATGCCAGTAGTATACTCCCTCCTCAGTTGTGACAATGAAAAATGTCTCCAGATATTGCCAGTTGTCCTGTGGGGGCCAAAATCATCCCTGGTTGAAAACCATTTCTCTCATCAGATGCTAAATTAACTGCACCAATAATCATTTTATTACAACTAGTTGCAGAGAGAAAGGGAGGGCTTGAAAATGCAGAACGAGGGGCCTGCTGTGGTCTGGAGGGGAGTGCAGGAATGGGGAAGGTCAGGGAAACTTCCTAGAAGAGGCACACTTAAGTTGAGACACAGAAAATAAGCAGGAATTGGCCAGGTGAAGGGCACAGTGGGGGGAGGTGCTACAGCCAGGGGCCAAGGCACATGCAAGGAAGCCAAAAGAAGCAGAAAGGAAGACCAGGCACGGTGGCTCACGCCTGTAACCCCAGCACTTTGTGAGGCCGAGGCGGGTGGATCATGAGGTCAGGAGTTCGGGACCAGCGCGGCCAACATGGTGAACCCCCATCTCTACTAAAGATACAAAACATTAGCTGGGCGTGGTGGTGCGTAGCTGTAATCCCAGCTACTCAGAAGGCTGAGGTAGGAGAATCACTTGAACCTGGGAGGCAGAGGTTGCAGTGAGCCGAGATTGCACCATTGCATATTTGAGGATCCCTTAGGGGTGGTTAGAGTGGAAAGGGATGGTAAGTAGAGGCTGGATCATGAAGGGCCTTGGAAGAATTTGTCAGCCATTAATAGGCACTTATCCAAAGGAGAAAAAGGCAGATCTGAGCTTTAAATAAGCGCCAACTGACAATGCGATGGACTACCTGTAAGGTAGTGAGCTCTCCGTCATTGAAGTATGGTGGCAAAACTTGACTGACCACTTGCCAATGGTGGGGGAGGATGTGCTGGCTCTGGGTAGGCTATTGAGCCAGCAGACATCTGAAAAACTGTGATTCTCTGACCTCTTCTAGCTGCCTGTCCTCAAAGTTCAGATAAGAAGGTAACTTCATTGACTTGAGTGGGACTTTGCAAAAATCATAGATTTCATGCTTGGGTGACTCAGAGAAGTGAACGCATCCTCAGGTTCCTGACAGTGAGTTCGACCTGGCTGCCTACATATGAGCAGATAATTCTCGCTTTGGAGTTGGAAGATCCAGCTCAGAGAGTTTTGGCTTCTCAAACTCTATGGGGAGTATCAGGGAGTTTAATTAAACCGCTGCCTTTCGGGATCCCCTCGTTACACAGTCTGATTTCTTAGCTCTATCATGGGGTCCAGAAATCTGCCAAATCCTGGGCTAATGGCAGGAAGAGTTTCTATCCTCGGGGAACTTTCAACAGAATTGGTGAACCAGGAAGCTCACAGAGTCAAATTCATTCATTCCCTAAATAAGTATCAAATAGCTTTTATGAGACTGGCCCAATCCTGTCCCTACAACATCAGCAGCAAGACCAAAGATGTCAGAATGGGTGAGGTAGGGCTGGATAATTTCGTATCAAAAGAGTGGTCCTGTGAGAGTTTCCTTGCGTATATCCAAATTTTGCCCTCTTTTAGGATCCAGTATAGGTCTCATCTCCTCCACATGCGCACTGGAGACATTACTTGGGTTTGAACTCTACTTGTGCCATTTATTAGCAGTTGGCTTAACTCACTAGAAGCCTCATTTCTTCTTTTGCAGAATAGTAGTACCAGTCTTATACAGTTCGTAAGAGAGCTGCATGAAATAATTCACTTAAGAGCACAGAGTACTGTGCCTGGCACATGATAAGCTTAAATATTAGCTATTAGTGTTTTTATTTCCTAACCACCTATTGGCAATCTACCTTTATTCCTCCTGATTTCTCCTTCCTCTGAACTTTTGGACTTCCTTAAAGTGTCAGAATGGAAGGTCCCTTAGTGGTCATCTAGCCTGATTTTTTACATTATAGAAGGAGAAGCTGAGGACCAAAGACTTGCCTAGGGCCATATGGCAGAGCCAGGACTCAAAGTCAGCTCTACTGATTCCCAGTCTGAGGGCCTCTTCTTCCTTGGTGTCTATTCCCTGGCCTGAACAGAGAAGACAACTTCAGGGAATCCATGGCTGGAAGGGGGACGAGGAGAGAGAAACTGATTGCTGTCAGCATTTCAGCAGGGAGAGCTCAGAGCCATTCTCCTCACAGGATGTGCCAGTCAAGTATTCTAACTGGAAATCCCAGCTCACGTCGCTCCAGCTCCTTGAAACTCCTTAGCCCTTCAAGGTCCCTTTGCCATCTAAGATTCCATTGGCAGGAACTGGTCTAAGCCAGGCTCTGCGAATTTACAGAGAATATGTGATTATGGTGGACTCCAAAGTAAAAATATTATATATAGGGGGAAAATTGCAATCCAGGAACATTAGGGCTGAGCTACACACATTTTCACCCCCTGCAGAGAAAAGGGTCTATGTACAGGCAAACATACCATCTTTTTGCCCCTGGTCTAGCTCAAGGGTCAGTGTCAGTCATTCAACTGCACTTCCTGTGATGATGGAAATATCTGTGCAGTCTGGCATGGTAGCTGCTTGCCACGTGTGGCAATCAAAGTGGCAGTGCCACTGAGGGGCTGAGTGTGGTATGGGAAAGAACACTGGAGTAGGAGTCAGGAAGTCCGTCTATTTACTCACTTGGAAATTTATTTCCCCTGTCTGGCCTCCACTTCCTTATCTGTAAAGTGAGGCCATTGGGCTAGGAGATTTAGCATCCCCATGTAATCCTGATCTGAAGGGCACAGATGCAGTTGGATGGGATTCAATGGACCCTTCTCCACCCCCACCTCTTATCGTCCCTCTCCTCCTGCAGAGGCTGCATGTGGCCCCTTGCGACCTGGACCTGTTTATTTCTCCAGGTCTACCTCTGTCACTTCACCCAATCTGCCTCAAACCCCTTGGTCTACTCAGAGTGAACAGTTCATGGAATATTCTCTCTCTTCTCTTTCTGTTCTCGGAACATGTTCTCTCTTCTCTTTGTATATTCTATTCCCTTTGTGGAGAACACTCTTCCTTATATTCTTTCTTGGCTACTTTCAGGTCTCAGTTTAGATGTCACTTCCTCCAGGAAGACTTCCCAGATCCCTATATCCTGACTAGATACTCTTTTGTCCAGGCTCCCAAAGACCCCTGCATTTCTCCTGCCAAAACACATCTTTCCTATACTTTATTGTAATCGCCTGTTCATTTACCTATGGCCCCCAGAGCAGTGCTATCCAATAGAACTTTCTATAATAATGGAAATGTCATATGCGCATGTAATCTAATGTAGTAGGTACATGTGGTGGTTGAGCACTTGAAATGCAGCTTGTGCTGCTGAGGAATTGAACTGTTAATTCTATTTAATTTGAGTTTAATTCTACTTGATTTATATTTAAATAGCCCCATATGGCTCCTGAGAGTCTGTGAGCTCTGAGAAGGCAGGAAGCGGGGTCTGATTAGTCCACTCTTGTATCCTCAGTGGTCCATAAATGTTACCATAAGAATGAGGAAACTCTGGAACCAGGAATGATGAAGAAAGGCTACAGCTCATCCAAACGGCCCTCTTCATCCCCTCCCCAGGCATCTTTTCAGGGGATAAGGAACAAAGACATTACGTTTGTAAAGCAGTCAGTAGTTTACAAAGGATGTCTACGAATCATGATTGTTATTTCTAAATCTATTATTATTTTTGAGACAGGGTTTCACTCTGTTGCCCAGGCTGGAGTGTAGTGGCACCATCATGGTTCACTGCAGCCTCAATCTCCTGGGCTCAAGCAATTCTCCCACCTCAGCCTCCCAAGTAGCTGGGACTACAGGCAAGTGCCACCACGCCCAGCTAATTTTTGTATTTTTTGTAGAGACAGTGTTTTTGCCATGTTGCACAGGCTGGTCTCAAACTCCTGGGGTCGTCTGCCTCGGGCCTCACATAGTGCTGAGATTAATAGGCATGAGCCACTGTGCCGGCCCATCATTTTAACTACCATTAAATGGCAGGAGTCAGGCAAAGCAGGACTCATTAAGCAGGGAATTACTGGGGCTTAGGATGACGAGGTGACTTGTTCAGGATCTCCAGCTGGTCAGTGCAGAATTCCTTGGGCTGCAGTTTCTAAGGCCTTACCTGACATCCAAATGTGACTCGGCATGCACCAAGAAAGGAGTGGGCCCCTCCTTCACTATGGATGGAGAAGCCTCAGAGAGTAAGTGGAAACAGGTGGGATAAGAACGGGGTGGGAGGATGTGGGCTGGGCATCTGGCAGCTTCCTCAGGGCCCTGAACACTGGAATCCCCCACCTTAGGCGAAGGAGGAAATGGAGGTCTTCAGGAGAACCCAGGGAGGCCAGGCCAGGTTGCCCCAGCCCATCCTCGGGTGCCTCTTCCCAACCCAGCTGAGGAAGCATCAGGCTTCCACCTCTTCCCCCCATATTCCCCCCCCTCCCCTGCCAACTCCCTGGAATTCACAGCACGGGACAGCCAGTCTGGGAAATGACAGGTGGAGGCTGACAAATAAGGGCCCTCTGCTCTGCTAGGGGGCAGGATGGGGCCTCAGCTGGGCCTTGCAGGGCTGCCTGGTGGCGGCTCCTCCATCTCGGGGAATTCCCCTCCTGCCTAAAAGTCAGCTCAGCCCAGCCCTCCTTCCTGCAGAAGCACAGTGAGCCCAGGAGCCTTCGCAGGGACAGCCGCCCCCGGTGCACACACCCTGGTATTCTCCTGCCCTTCCCCAGGTGAGTGACCAGATGGGGGTGGGTGGCCAGGACAGGGGTAAGGACCCACCGCACAAGGGTGCTGGGGTCAGCAGACACCCCCAGCTCCATGCCAAGAGCCACCTGGCCTCCCATGTCCTGCCAGCCAGGGTCTGCTGCTCCCAGCCCAGCTTGCTCTTCCCACCCAAGTCTTGGGTTCCCAGCCCCTGCTCCTCATGCAGCCTCCTTCTCCGCTGTCTTCTCTCCCCCATCTCGTTTCTTCTTCCTGCCCCTCTTCTTCTGGCCTTGCCTTCTTGGCTGATCTTTTTCTCTCTAGTTGTTACTAGCTTTTCCAAAGGGAAAAGAAAAGCCTATTTTTGTGTTCTTCCCTCAAGAAAAGGGAGGTGTGCGAGTGTGAACATGGATGTGGGTGTTTGTGTGTGTGAGAATGCCTGTGTTGTGTCAGATCCCTGAGGTGTGTATGTGTCTGTGTGGGTGTAAGTTGGTGACTGTATTTGTTTGTGTATCTGTGTGTACAGTCTGTGTGTGTCTGTGTGTGAATTTTTGATGGGGAGTGTACAGGTGTGTACTGGGCACGTTAGAAGTCTGCAGCTAGATAGGAAGAGACCAAGAATCGATGCTGCCTCTAAGGGGAACATGATGGAGGCTGAGGCCCTCCTTAACACTGGAGCAAAAGGATCTCTTGCTTCTCTCCTGCCTGCTCTGCTTCTAGGGCCGCTGGACTCTTTTGTGGTGGAACCTTTAACAGAGAGCCCAGGGCACAGGGAGTGGGCCAAGCGCAGGCAGATACAGCTGATGCAGCTTCCTCTTTGATTACTTAGAAAATCCGGACTAAAATTCTATTTAATTTTAGTTTAATTCTACTTATTTAGATAGCCCCATATGGCTCCTGAGAGTCTGTTAGCTCTGAGAGAGCAGGAAGCGGGTCTGATTGGTCCACTCCTGTATCCCGAGTGGTCCATAAAAATTACCGTAAGAATGAGGAAACTCTGGAACCAGGAATGACGAAGAAAAGGCCAGCTCATCCAAATGGCCCTCTTCATCCCCTCCCCAGGCATCTTTTCACAGTCCAGGGAAGTCCCTGGCTAGAAGAGGCAAGGAACAGAGGCCAAGTCTGATGGTGGCTTCTAGGCTACAGAGGAATGGAGGGAGAGCGGGGAGGGGCCATAGAAGAAGAGGGTGTGGGAGAGGACAGGGAGGAAGGTGGGTGGGACTGAAAGAGGGTTGCTCTCAGGGCCCTGTTAGGGCTTCCCAGGATTAGGAAATGCTCCGGTTTTGTAGGTCTAACTTCCTGAGAGGCTGGGGCGGGCTGAGCCTGGCTGACCTGTTCCCACTTCCAGGAGGATGACGAGGGGCAACCCTGAATGCAAGCCCAGATCCAGCTTGACACCCTGACCTGGAGACGGAGAGGCCAGGGGGAGAGAAGCTGGAGTCGGGGGACCCAGGGTTCCTAGGAACTGTGGGAGGGGCTTGGCTAGGCCGCGTATGTGACTATGTGACGAGGCTGGGAATTTCCCCCAGTGTCACTTTGCCTTTCCTCTCCTCCAGTGGTGCCCTAGAAACTGAAGTGTAACAGGCAGGCCCAGGGCCACAGGGAAAATAGTTGGGATAGAGAAGGGGGAAGAGCCTGGAGAATAGTCAGCAGCGATGCCTTCTAGGCCCAGCTCCTCAGAGGACAGTGTGATGTCTAGGGCGAGCTGCTCCCCAGCTCCACACCTTGGGGTCTTCCTGGGAAAGGAGAGAAGCAATCCCTGCTGCCTCACAGGATTGATGATCATAATGATCATTGCCACCTTGTACTGAGGCCAAGCCCTATGGCATTTGATTGTCACCATCCTGTGAATTGGGCACAGTTATCATCTTTATGTCATTGATAAAGAAACCAAGGCACAGAGTTGTAAGTGGCAGGGCTGTGATTTAAGCCCGGAGGCCAGAGCCCACACCTTATCCTCTGCATGACGGTCTCTTAGGAAACGGGCAAGTTGTGGATATGAAATGGTTTCATTCCCCTTAAGGTGCTGAATAAATGTGAAAACTTCTGAAGATACAACCACCTCCTCATGCAGGTATTTGGGAGGTGGATAGAGAGAATTAAAAATGTCTTCTTAGGCAGAGGAGAGAAGCTAGGACCATGGACTCTGCTCATTTATTTACTTTTTACCAAAAACTGCCACAATTGCCTAGAACAATTTTATTCAGTATCATGTGCTTGACGCGCATTATCTCATTTAACTATCATCAAAATCTCTCTCTATTATACACTTACACCCAGCACCAAAAAGTACCTAGAATCCACTGGAGGGTTTTACACTCCTGAGATTGCCTCAGGCTATTTCCAAGGAAGGGACCCAGGGCTGCTCTTTTCCTAGTTCATTAGCTGCTCCCCCTGAATTCCATTCTCCCCTAGCCAAGGCCCTGATTCACTCATTCTCCTAATGGAATGAGACATGTGCTTGTTTGATTTAGATACTCCATTTCCAATCAGTGGGGTATGTGGAAATAGCACTGTGCTGGGAGCAGGATACTTGGGTTCTGTCCTGTGTATGAATCATAAACTCAACGTAAGACCTCCTGCAAATCCCTGCCCCTCTCTGGCCCGTGGTGTGGTTCCAGCCCTACAATGAAAAGACTGAGTTGATCATTTCTTTTTCTTTTCTTTTTTTTTTTGAGACGAAGTCTTGTTCTTGTCCCCAAGCTGGAGTGGCAATGGTGTGATCTTGGCTCATTGCAAACTCCACCTCCTGGGTTCAAGTGATTCTCCTGCCTCAGCCTCTTGGGTAGTTGGGATTATAGGTGCCCGCCACCACGCCTGGCTAATTTTTGTATTTTCAGTAGAGACGGGGTTTCACCATGTTGGCCAAGCTGGTCTTGAACTCTAGATCTCAGGTGATCTGCCTGGCTCAGCCTCCCAAAGTGTTGGGATTACAGGCGTGAGCCACCGCATGCCCTGCTTGGCTTGACTATTTCTAAAGACCTTTCAAGCCTGGCATTCTCAGTTCTATGTCTTGATAGCTGGCAGGACTTTGGAGCATGATGCTTAAGAGTGTTAAGCATTTAAGAGCCTGGATCTTCAAGCTCTGGTTACTTGCTGTGCTGTAAGACCTTAGGCAAGTCATTTAATACTTCAAAGCTTCAGTTTCATCTGTGAAATGTGGATGATAATGGTACCAACCTCATAAGCTGGTTGGGAGACAAATTATGAATAAAAGCGCAGAGCTAGCACACAGCAAATACTCCATATGTTACCTTTCAATGCTTTTATTATGCAGCTTCCACCCCTCTTCTGGCACTTGGTCTAGAGTTAAGTTGGTTATAGATGGATTTTTTGTATGTGTTTTATTTCCTTCAAATGTGTATCTGGGTCTGACTCTGTAGCTATCTCAGTAGAGGTGGTGGAGGAGGGAGTAGCAGAAAGGAGATTGAGAAGTTGTATGCTTTAAAACAAAACCAAATAAAACAAAACAAAACAAAGGCAGTTTGATCTTCCTTCTGGGTGTGGCTTTGTGCGAGTGCTTGTCATTACTCTGGAAGAACAAGAGGTTGCACCTGCCTGAGTCACTCAGCTCCCAGCGTCAGGCCCAGCTTCTTGAGTTGGAAATCCCCTTCCAGACCACAGGGTAGCAGGCAGTGCCAGGCTAGGGGGCCTGTCTCCCATTCCTGCCACGCCCCCAGAGGCTAGGGTCTCAGAGAGGATGTGTATGGTGGGATGGAGCCTGGTGAGGTTGCACTGCAGAGTTTAACAGCAAAGTTCTACCCAATGCGTGCAGCCCACAACTAGACACCACTATCATTCTTGAATGCCTACTGTGTGCTGAGCCTTGGGCTTTATTTGCATTATCCAATTTATCCTCATGATCACATGAGGAATAGGTATATTATCCCCCATTTTCCAGACAGAAGCCTCAGGCTTAGAGGGGCCACCCAGGTAGTAAGTGGCTGAGCAGGGATTGGAATCCCATTAGTTCGATTCATAGCCTGTGTTTATGACAGTGGTGAGTTTCTGCAAGACAGTGAGAAAAATCATGTCGTTGTGAAGACAACTTGGTACAGCGGACCAAGCACACAGGACTGGGAGCCAAGGCCCTGGATTCCAATCCCGGTTGTGTCACTCTGTGTGTGGCCTAGAGCAAGTCCTTTTCTAGACAGAGGACTCAATTTACCTATCTGTCAAATACGGGTTTGTTATCAATGGGCTCCAGGGCCTCTATCAGGGTGGAATACCCTGAAGACAAACCAAGACTTAAAAGAATGGAAGGGGTGAGGGTAGTCACGATTTATAAATAAACAAGTTTTCTCACAAATTGTAACTGTTAAGAAAAAGGATCCAGAACTAGGAAATCAGACAAAAAGATGACTGAATGCTATTTTTACGTCAAGCTTGAGAATTCCTAGCGGGCACTTTGAGAAACGAAACTGTCTGCCCAGCTAAGGCCAGACATGCTACAAAAACAGCTGAAATAGTGTGGAAACAAAATGCCAGTAATTAGAGACCAGTCATTTTTAGGTAAATTTTAGTTTTCAGTGGATAGAGGGTGGGGGTGGAGAACATGTGGGTTGAGAACAGGAAGACAGCATTGCAGGAAGAGAATTGGGAAGTACAGGCAAAGAGCAGGAAGAAAACTGGCAGGTGGGGACCTGATGGGTGGAGATGATGCCTGGGAGCTGCTATGTGAACCGGGGCCAGGATTCCCAATTTCTCTGTAAGATCCCCCCAGTGGTGACACTCAGTGGTGCTTTGGTGTTTGCATCGCTTCCTCCCTCCCTTTTGAATCAAGCCATAAGTGTAATTCTTCTCATCAACTAGAATGAATATCGTTTTGAAGATCTGATAACACCGTTGAAGTAACTGAAGGAACCCTAGGACGTTACAAAACCTTAAAGGAGAATCCCCAGATTAGGTATCTAATTTGGGCAAGCGTCTGCCTGTGTATTATCGCGAAGTCACAGTTGATTGATGAGTCTCTCTTCTGTAAAATGAGGGTGTGTATTAAACAGTTCCCCAAATCCTTTCCCCTAATTCTTTTTGAGGATGAGGGCCTGTCAATGACTAAGTTTTCAACAGTACCAGTGAAATGAGTCTTTTGCAATAGGTTTTTCATAAAGCTATATTTAGTTTAAAGAGCTATTCTTTATTCCAAGGTTAGGCCTTCTACTTTTTGGAATTAAAATTTACCTTTCTCTCTTTTTAAAAATAGAAGTATAAACTTTTAAAAAGCTTTCCTACCCTTAAAGCAAGTTTCTGTTCCTTACCGGTCTAGGAAATCCCAGTCTGCTGGGATTATCTAGCCCACATATAGGTAGGTAGGGTGGAAGGCGGCTTCTGGATTTGCCCACCTGGGTTTGAATCTTGATTCAGCCCTTTACTAAGGTCATCTAACCTTTCTGTGACTCAAATATTATTTATTTTAAGAAAAGGTAGTAAAACCCACCTCACTAGGGTGATTATGCAAAGAAAATAATGCACGCAAAGCATTTACAATGTCTGGGAATTCTTTACAATGTCTGGAGCAAAAAATGTTAGTGGTAAGAGTCTTTACGGGTCCTTTCAGCTTGGAATTTCTATAGTTTCGTTAAGAAGAGTCCTGGAGCGCCCTGGACGGAACTCGGGCCCTGAGCTCCAGCTCTGGCTTACTGCCAAATGCTTACGTGCCTTTTGGCAGGTCCCCTTCCAGCTCTCGCCCCTCGCCACAAGGAAGGGTCTAGGTGGTCTCTGTGGCTCGCCTCCGCTCTGAAATTCCGACTTTCAAGGTGGCCCCAGGCCTCCGCCAGGGATTCCGGGGCTGGGAGTGCGGCAAGGGGCCGCGCGGGCCCGGGACGGTGGCGCCAGCCAGGTCGCTCCTAGAGGGGAAGGCCGCCGAGGGGACGTGATGACACCGCGGGCCCCCGGAACCGCGGGCAGCCTGTGTTTACCTCGCTCGGTCCCACCCCTGGCGGCCGTGGGCGCGCCCGGAGCGCGCAGCACGATTGGGCGAGCGGTCTGCCAGTCTCCGGGGACTTTCCCAGGGGTGGGGCGGCCCGGCTAGGCCCCCGGCACTTCCTAGTCCTCGGCCGGGTCCCCCTGCCCCCGCCCAGGAGCCCGAGGAGTGCGACGGGGGGCCGGAGCCTGGCCCTGGCCGCTGCCCCGTCCCTGGATTCGGGGCTGGACGCAGCAAGCGGGGCGCTGTGTCCCAAAGTTCCCGGTCCTCGGGTAAGCTGGTCGGGCCGGAGAGGGGATGGAGGGGAAGAAGGGAGGCCAGGCCCAGATCGTCCAGAGCCTCGGTGGTGGCGGGGCGCGAGCTGGGAAGATGGTTTGTGCACCCGGGCCCGGCGCGCGAGGTCCCGAGGCCTCTCCGCCAGCTGCGAGGCAGGGCAGCGAGGGGACTCCCTGCTTGGCGCTGAGGCTGGTGGGGGGCGCGCGTGCGCACTGCGCGGGGCAGCGCGCCTGGGAACGGCGTGGGGCGGCTGTACAAGTGCGCAGACCCTCCGGGTGCGGGCGGCGCTGCGGCCGTTTGGGTGTCTACCCTGTGGAGACGAGTTGCCTACGCGGCGTCAGGAGTTTCGTATAAAGTTGTGGAAGCAGTGTACATATGTCACGAGGAGGAAAATAATAATTCTTATTGGGCGCTTTCCAAGTGCTGATCTTAACGCTCTACGTGTATTAGACTCATTTAATTGTCACTTCCATCCTAAACATTGTTTTTATCTCCATTTTATACTTTAGGAAACCGAGGTACTTGGAGCTTGAAGTCACACAGCTGTGAGTTGCAAAGTCAGATCTGAACTCAGCATTTGGCTCCAGAGTTCCTATTATACTATTTCTGTTGAACATGTTTTGCATGCACATTGTTGGAGACATTTGTGTGCATGTGCAGGATAGATGAGTTTCCGGGAGTGCTTCTGGGGATGGAGTTTGAAGGCTGACCTTTCCACTGTAGGATATTTGTGTGCACGTGTGCGTTGTACATTCATTGTGTGTACAGGAGCAGATGGGAATTTTGTGCAACTGGGTGAGAGATTGTGTTTTGGTAGGGGGAGGGAGGGACTTTTGTGGATGATGCAGAAGAATCAGCAACGTCCTTCCCCACCCCCTTGCAGAATGACAGTGCAGGGAAATGTGTAGATTCCTAATGCATCATTTTTTTTTTTTCATAGTGCCGTCAAAATGGGATTTAATCAGCACTTACTCATTTTCCAAACAATGGGGTGTGATAGAGGGGAATTTGGCATTTGATGAGAGGTCAGAAAAGGGGACTCAGAATTTTTAAGAAAAGTCCTTGACAAAGGAGGGTAGAATTGTATTAGGAGGGTAGAATATTAATTAGTACAAACTCAGCATCCCCGTGGTGTTCTCTGTTTTGCAACAGAAGAAAGTGAGGCAGTGAAAAAACTGATAATGCTAATGCTAATAGCTTACTATGTGCCGGTCACAGTGCTTATATTCTGTATCTCATTTAATGTTGTTTTTTTTTTTTTTTTGAAACAGAGTCTCACTTTGTTACCCAGGCTGGAGTACAGTGGCGCAATCTCGGCTCACTGCAACTTGCCTCTCAGGTTCAAACTATTCTCCTACCTCAGCCTCCCGAGTAGCTGGGATTACAGGCACCCGCCACCATGCCC
The DNA here is from genome assembly GCF_002776525.5 of Piliocolobus tephrosceles. Lineage (NCBI taxonomy): Eukaryota > Metazoa > Chordata > Mammalia > Primates > Cercopithecidae > Piliocolobus > Piliocolobus tephrosceles. The sequence continues at coordinate 139,635,242 of NC_045437.1, forward strand.
GGCTAATTTTTTGATTTTAAGTAGAGATGGGGTTTCACCAGGTTGGCCAGGCTGGTCTCAAACTCCTGACCTCAGTGATCTGCCCGCCTCAGCCTCCCAAAGTGCTGTGATTACAAGTGTGAGCCGCCGTGCCCAGCCTCTCTTAATCTTTCTAATAACTCTTAATTTTCAGATGAGGAAACTGAGGCCTAGAGAAGGTTAAGACTTTCCCAAGACTAGCAACCCTTGAATCCTGGACCGTGTTCCCTTTCCCCTGACCAAGGCTGCTGTCCTGCTGTGTCCCGGGAAAATAATGTGATCAGGGACTGGTACTTCATGGAAGCAATTGATCATGCCCCTCTGGAAGCTGCTACTGGGAGTGTGCAATGTTCTCCACGCTTATATAACCATGTTTGTCTCCCAGTCTTGGGTGTTCCATGGGTATGGCATGGCACTCATGCTGAGGGTTGATGCCTACCCCTGGATACCCCCACCAGGTTTTTCGGGGCCCCAGGAAGCTGTGGGGTCTGAGTCATACCCTTACCCCCAGTGCTGCCTGTGACTTGGGGCCCGGATGTCCTGGTTGGGTCAGGCCGACCTGATTTGAGTGAGGCAGCGTTGTAGGTGGTTGTTTGTCTGCCTCTCTCTCCAACCCACTGGTTACTGTTTTACCCGCTGTGATTTGGCCACACCATGCTTGCCTGCTTTTCCCCCTCCCGCAAGCCAAACTTGTTCTCATCCTTAGGCTTTCAAACGTGCTGTTCCCTCTGCCCAGAACATGTTTCCCCAGCTTTTCCCATGACTGGTTTTTCCTTATCGATCAAGTCTCAGCTCAAATGTCAGCTCCTCAGAGGGGCCTTCCCTGATCTTTTTATGCAAAGCAGCCCCTTTTTTCACTTTCTGTCATTACTATTTTACTTTTCTCATGCATGTATCATGCTATGAAAGAACCTCGTTTATTTGCTAATGAGAAAGCGTGTGCATAGAACTTAGTGTCTGGCAAATTATTTTTAGTGTTTGTTTAGTGTCTTTCTCTTTTCCTAGAATAGAAGGGGGTGAGCAGGGAACTCCTTAGTCCTCTCGAGTGTATTTCTGTAGCGGGAGAAGAGTGCCTGGTGGATGGCTTTTCTGAGTTTGTTCAATGAATGAGTAGAATAATGGCACATTTCACAAATGAGGAAACTAAGGCCTAGAGATGAGAAGGCAGGAGTAGAACCAGAGTCTGCTCTCCCAGTGCTCTCCCAAGCATCATTTCCTGATGGCTCCTGCGCCCAGTACCATGCAGTGTTCTTGATGCACAGGTGCATAAGGAGCTGGCTTTGCCTTCCAGGAACTTTTGGTCAAATGGGGAGATGTGCTATGAGTGAGACCTGAAAGGCATTGTCTGCCAGTAAGTGCCAAATGAGTCGGAATGGCATAGGTATAACTGGAGTGCAGAGTAATTTGGGGGCACCAGATGGTTGAAGGGGCTCTTCTGGAGGGAAGTGACTTCAAAGTTGGACCCTAAAAAAATGACGAAGTGCAGAGTGGAACCTGGGTCTGTTCTGGGACTTAGTAGACTAGTCAGAATATCTGGAATCAGCCTCTCCTGATTCTGGAATCAGCCTCTCTCAACTTGAGAGAATTGACAAGTTGGCCTGGGAAATACCCTAAAAGATTTTGATACCAGACTCAGAAATACTGATTTTTCTCCTTCGCAACATGGGGAAATGGTCAGAGCAGTTGGTACACAAACTTGAGCATGCATCAGAATCCTGGGGGTGGAGGTAGAGGGTGGTTGTTAAACACAGATTGCTGGGCTGCAACTCCAGAGCCTCTGATCCAGTGGATGGTGGCGGTGCCAGTGCCGCTGGTCCAGGCTGCTCCTTGAGCACCCCTGGTGAAGAGCACATGATTCAGTACTTGGCAGACCTGGGTAGGTGTTGTGTCTGTCACTCTGGGCCTCTGCATCCTCACCTGTCAGCTCTGTATGACATCAGTGCTACCTCTTAGAATGGTGGGAATTAATGGGACAGTATGTGGCAAGCACTCAGCATGGGCCAACAGTGTGGTAAGCGCTCAGTAAATGGTCGTTGCTATTATCATTAATGATGCTAATCATTAACAGGATTCCAGTGGGAGATGATGAGACTGGTTTGATGTTCTGTGCTCTGGATAACTTGCTGCTAAGGTTTGAATGTGTCCCCCAAAAGTTCATATGTTGGAAACATAATCCCTTTGCTTCATGAATGGTTTGTCAGCTCTGCCCTCATAAATAGATAAATGTCACTATCACAGGGTGGGGGGAGGGGGGGTTAGTTATACAAGGGGCCAGTTTGGTCAGTGCTCTCTCTATTTCAATCGCTGGTTTTCTTCTTTTGTCTTCCACCTTGGCATGACCCTTGCCAGATGGTGGTGTCATGCACTTGGATTTCTCATCATCCAGAACCATGAGCCAAATAAACTCGTTCTTTATAAATTACCAGTCTGTGATAATCAACAGAATAGTAGCAGAAAGCAGACTAAGACACTTGCCTTCAACCCTCTGCCACCTGTGGACCATGCTGTGTCCCCTCTGGATGAGTTGTCTTTGGCTTTGTCTCAAGCATCTGTCCCTATTTGGGGTGGTAGAAACTCAGATGTGGGTGGGTCTTTGAAGACACCTGGCCTGAATTCCCTCAACAGCCCTGGTGCCCCTCTGCGTGACCCTGACTCCTGGGATCAGGGCGGTCTCCACCTTGTAGGCAGCCCCTTCCAGTGCTGTTCCAGACTTCTTTCTTTTGTGGGCCCACATCAGCGCGGGTTCTTCCTATCTCACCTCCATCATTTTCCCTCATTGCTTACCTGACCACTGTGAGGGAGAGAGAGAGGCTGAGCAGTAGCATGGTGTGGTAAGAGAGTGCACAGTGGTCACCAGAGGACGAGGTATGCGTCTCTTCTGTGCTACTGCTTCCCATGCGGCTGTGGGCATGACTGTTCCCCTTTGTCGGCTTTGGTTTCCCAGCTGCAGAATGAAAACGTTTCACTGTCTGGCATCTCAGGGCATTCTCTTCCAAGTCTTAAAAACTCTGTAACAACCAACAACCAATGATTGGGTCACCCTCTGTTTGGCTCTGGCAGCTCCTGGTTTCCCCCTGGGCCAGGCCTTGCTGTGCCTGCCCTCCTAGATTCTTGCTGCTATGTCCCCACATGCCCGCAGTGCCTGCCCCCCCATCCCTGACCATCTGTAGGGAGGGTATCCGGGCATCCTCCAGAGAGTTGCCACAGGAAGGCACAGGGTAGCTGGGTCCCCTTGTTCTGTGGGGGAGCACAGCTCCCAACCCCCAGAGAAAGACCTTGGCAGCCACCATGACCGTTGTGGGAAGTTCTTGATGATTTTCCCATGACTGGCCCAGGTCAGTCACTCTTCAGATTGGAACGGATGACTGGCGAGCAGCAGCTGGCTCTTTGTCTGAGGGCTGCTCTGTGCAGAGCTGAACTCTTCTCTCCCAAGGACCTCACCCTGAGGCTGTTCCTTGAGAGGCAGGAGCTCTGTGTCCTTGAGCACCTACACAGTGGACAAACCGGGCAGCCCAGGCAGGGGTATGTGTGGGGGGGAAGTGGGTGTAGGTGTGTGGGTGCTGTGGGAGTTGTGTCACCAAGGAGTCACGCTGAGAGGCCAGGGCAGGTATGGGACTGCCCTATGAGTCAAGGGCCTTTGGCTTGGTCTCCACCTACATGGCAGAGCACTGGCCAGGCTCTCTGTTGGCCTTCAGGCTTCTCATCCTCTGCCTTCATTACAGTCAGCTTCAGCAGCAGTCTCAGGAGCCTTGGTCCCTCTCCACCCATTTCTGTCTCTGCAGGTGCAACTCCTGCCTGATCCGGTCCCTGGGAAACTGGCAACATAGACTTTTAGAAAATATTGTCCTAAGCACATTAACACAGGAACAGAAAACCAAATGCTGCATTTTCTTACTTATAAGTGGAACTAAATACAGGTACTCATGGACATAAAGACAGCAACAGTAGACACTGGGGACTACTAGAGTGGGAAGGGAGGGAGGCAGGGTTGAAAAACTGTTGGGAACTGTTTTCAGTACCCAGGTGATGGGATCATCCCTGCCCTAATCACGCAGTACACCCAGGTAGCAAACCTGCACATGTACCCCCTGAATCTAAAATAAAAGTTGAAGCAGAAAAAAAGCAAAAAATACAGTAAAAAGGAAAGAGAAAAAATGAAGGAGTCTGTCAGATATAGAGGGTAACATGCAGGCACTTGCACGCTCACTCATCTGGTTTAAGAAATAACACATTTTCCAATCACCTGAAATTTCTCCTTCATCAGCCACCAACAAGAAACAAGTGTTCTGAATTTAGTGGCTTTTTTCTTCTTGCATTTCTTTAAAGTTTTTTTTTTTTTTAAATAAAGGTGTGCATCCCTAAATAATACATAGTTTTTTTTATATTTAAAAACTTTATTTAGGCTGAGTGCTGTGGCTCATGCCTATAGTCCTGGCACTTTGGGAGGCAGAGCAGGCAGGTAGATCTCTTGACCCCAGAGTTTGAGACCAGCCTGGGAAACATGGCGAAATCCCATCTTTGCAAAGAATACAAAAATTAGCTGGGTGTGGTGACGCATGCCTGAAGTCCCAGCTACTTGAGAAGGAAGGTGGGAGGATGATTTGAACCGGGAGGTTTAAGTTGCACTGAACTGAGATCATGCGACTGCATTCCAGCCTGGGCGACAGAGCAAGACCCAGATTCTTCCGTTCGTATCTCCAGCTGTGGCTCATCTTTTTTCACTGCTGTATAGTATTCCCTGGTAGGAAATTGCCACAATGTATTTATTCATTTTCCTCTTCATTTTAGGTAGCTTTCAACTTCTTGTTGTTAACACAAGGCATCTTTGGCTTTTATCTGAGTACCTCAGCCCCTGTCCAGCCTTTTCCTTTCTAGCTCCTTGACAGCCATTATTGCTCCTGTCTGGGTAGCATTTTGAGGTTTACAGAGAACTCTATGGTTCCTACTTGGTCCTCGCAACATTTCTGTAGGGAGAAACAAGGAAAGTGAGGCCTGCCCAGGGTCATTCGGGAAGGGATCATAGCTGGGATCTGAATCTGTGAAACCCTCTTTCCACCATATTTTGTGTAAGGGGAATCCCCAAAATTGGCATCTTACCTCTTGGAGGCAGGGGCATTACAGGGTTAAACTCTGGTTTCAAGCTATCCTCCTGCCTCTGTCTCTGGAGTATCTGGGACTACAGGCATGCACCACTGCACCCAGCTCACTTAAATTTTTTTTAAAAAAATATTTTAAAGTTTCCCTTTAAAAAAATTACCAAATAACACATGATTATTGGGGGAAACCCCCCAAAACTCAAGCAGTACAAAAGATATAAAGTAAAAACGTGACGGTTGTCTTCTCTCTCCTTCCTTTCCCCTTCCTCTGTCCCCACCGTATTTAAAAATTAATTTTATAATTGTATAAGAATAGGACTAGTGTTCCCATGTAAAGAGTTAAAATAGCATAGGTAAAGCAAAAGTTTCTTTTGGTTTTAGTTCCTTACCCAGGTCCTTCTGTAGAGCAGTGTACTAGTAGCAGTTTGGTATGTATCCTTTGAGACTTTTTTCTTCTTTTCTTTCTTTCTTTCTTCCTTTCTTCCTTTCTTCCTTTCTTCCTTTCTTCCTTTCTTCCTTTCTTCCTTTCTTCCTTTCTTCCTTTCTTCCTTTCTTCCTTTCTTCCTTTCTTCCTTTCTTCCTTTCTTCCTTTCTTTCTTTCTTTCTTTCTTTCTTTCTTTCTTTCTTTCTACAGAGTATCACTCAGGCTGGAGTTCAGTGGCATGATCATAGCTCACTGTAGCCCGAACTCCTGGGCTCAAGTGATCCTCCCACCTCAGCTTTCCAAGTAGCTGGGACTCCGGGCATGGGCTACCATGCTCCGCTAATGTAAAAAAAATTTTTTAATAGAGACAGGATCTTGCTTTTTGCCCAGGCTGGTCTTGAACTCCTGGCCTCAGGCAATCCTCCCACCTTGGCCTCCCAAAGCACTGGGCTTCCAGGCCTTTTTCTATGCACATTTAAGATTCTGTACACACACACACACACACACACACACACACACACACAGAGTTATGTGTTTTTGAAAAAAATAGCATCCTGTTACACATATAAATCTGCACTTTGGTTTGTATTTTATGGGCATTTTCCTGTATCATTGCCAAGCAATCTACCCCGTTCTTTTTGATGGCTATACAGTATTCCATCAAATGAATGGTAGTTTGTTTAACCAGTCCCTTCTTGATGGACATTCAAGAATAGCAAAAATGTCTATTACAAAGCATGTGGCAGTGCACATTTTTGTCCAGCTTCTGTGTGTACTGATGCAAAGATCTCTAGATTCCTACATAGGGCATTACTGAATCAATCAGTTACTTCTGCCCCATTAGGTAAGTCGCACCTCCTCAAGCACACTTTTTTTTTTTTTTTTTTTTTTGAGACGGAGTCTCACTCTTGTCTCCCAGGCTGGAGTGCTGTGGCTTACTGCAATCTCTGCCTCCCCAGTTCAAGCGATTCTCCTACCTCAGCCTCCCCAGTAGCTGGGACTACAGGAGTGTGCCACCACACCTGGCTAATTTTTGTATTTTTAGTAGAGACTGGGTTTTGCCATGTTGACCAGGCTGGTCTCGAACTCCTGACCTCAGGTGATCCGCCCGCCTCAGCCTCCCAAAGTGTGGGATTACAGGCATGAGCCACCGCACCCAGCCCTCAAGCACACTTTTCTACACGAGAACTTTGTTCTCACCAGTTAGGCATACATGCAGGTTGTTGTCACTGAGAAAGGACATTCTTCAGTGCGTGACTCAGCTGTAAGAAAAGCAAATGTATACTCAGGCTACCTCAGTAGGAATATACTACCTAAAAGGGTGGAGGTGAAAGTCACTCTGCATTTGGTCAAGCAAGCCATGCCTGGAGTGTTGGGTCCAGTGCTAGAACCAGCTAGAGATAGTGTGGGGTGGAGGGTTGGTGGGGGGCTGGAGAGGAGAGGGGGCAGCCCCTGTGTGGAACAGTACAGGGGAAAGGGCTGATCAACCTCAAGAGAAGGCTGCAGGTTCCAAATGTCTTCAGAGCTGTCATGCTGAAGATGGGCATCTTGTTTCTTATTCCAGGGGACCACAGAGGGGAGAGAAGGGCCAGTAGAAACAGAACTGGGAGCAGCCTAACTATAGCCAGTGCTGGCTGCCCCAGGAGTTGTTTTGGGGAGGAAGTTGGTGAGATCTGGATTGCTAAAGTTGGCCAGCTGGAGTCCCTGGGCTCCTCAGAGGACTGGGTAAGCATAGGATGGAATGTCCTCTGAGCTCCCTTCCAGCCTGAGATGCTAAACCCTGTTGACTGCAGGTGATGAGGGGCAGATTGCCACCTGGTTGCATATAAAGCTAGAGACATATAAAGGCAGGGGCTAGGAACCTGGGGCATGTTCTGGAGAACTGGAAAGCAGGTCTGGTTTCCTACCTCTGAGCGTCAGCCTGCCGCCTCTCCAGGCAGTGCAGAGCAGTGGAAAGGGCACCGGTTTTGGAATCTGACAGATTGAGGCTGCATTATTTGTTCTACCACTAACCAGCTGTGTATTCTCAGGCAAATGACTTAACTTCTCTGAGTCTGCTTCCTCATCCATGTACTGCGTCTATTGGTTTCCTTGCTGGAAAGTGTGGATGATAATTTCCATCTCTGTGTGGCAAGAAGAAAATGAGGTCATGTGCATAATGGTGCAGCCCAGCGCCTGGTATAGGGTAGCACCTAACGAACTGTCACCCTCTCTCTGGCTTAGTTAGGTGCTCTCCAGTCCTCTTTTGCAGTGTGAATTCTGGCTCAGGTGTTCAGCAGGTGGTGTGTAACCTGGGCCTCGGAGGCTGAGTGGAGACAGTGGGGCCTCCTTTGTGGGTGACTCAGGGGAGGGGAGGATGAAGGACATGGGAAGATATGTGCCATGTTGAGGAACACAGAGCAGGCTTGGCCGGAGCCTGGTACAAGTTAGGCAGGAGGGGAGGACCTGGCACAGGGCTGTGGATGTCAGCTGAGGGTCTCTGACTGCACTCGGGGAGGGGACAGCACCCATGAAAGCTCTTATGGGAGGACTGATGGGTTAGGGAAATCCACCTGGGCCTTAGAAGGGACTGGAGCTGGGGATTGAAGCCATCTTAACATTAGAAGGTTAAAGAAAGTAGTGCTAATAAATTTCAGATTCTGAAATGTTAGAATTAGAAGGGGCCTTAAAGATTGTCCAGTGCAACCCCCCATGTTATTACTATTTTTGCAGCTCCCTCTTTTTAAGTAACTGAGGCCTAGTGAGGGTTAAGATGTTTACCCTAGTGTACCTTGGCTAGATCCCACAGTTCTGGAGCTCCAGCTGTTTATATGAGACTCCGTGCCTGCAGCCTCATTATTGCTCAGTTGATTGCAAGGATGGAGGAGTTAAGTCTGGGCTCCTTATTGGTGAGGATGCCAGGGTGGAATCCTTGAATACACACTGTCTCAAGTAGGTGCTGTGTCCTCACTGATGTGTGAACCTGACAGCCATCAGGAGAGCGCAGCCTGGTCCTTTTGTCTTTTTTAAAGACCGTATTTTTTATAGAGCAGTTTTGGTGCACAGCAAAATTGAGAAGAAGGTACAGAGATTTTCCATATACTGCACCCCCCCCAACCCAACATGCACAGCTTCCCTCATTATCAATATCCTCTACCAGAGTGGTAGATTTGTGACAACTGATGAATCTACATCGACACCCCTGTCACCTGGAGTCCATGGTTTACATCAGGGTTCCCTCTTGGTGGTGTATGTTCTGTGGGTTTGGTAAAATGTGGAATGGCAGGTGTCCACCATTACAGTATTGAACAGAGTGGTGTCACTGCCTGAAAAATCCAACCTGGCCTTTGATGGATGGACCTGAGGCTGCAGTCTCCCCGGCCTGGAAATTGGTTGGGGAGGACTGGAGGTCATCGTAACACAAATATGTGGACAGTTTTTTGTCTATGTGTGCAATGTGATATCATGGCGTCTCACTTCCTTTCATCCTTGGGTGGAATTGCAGGATATTCCCGTTTACAACAGAGGAAATGAGGCTCAGATTCCCAGTCGTTGGTGAGTGTGGCATCGTGGTTCAAGGGCTTCTTATAGCTACATCTTCACTAGCTGTGGTGTGCCCAGGCACCCTGCTTAACCACAGTTAAATGGTGATTTGAGAACACTAGAGAATAACTGGAGGCCAGGACCTAGCTTACTGAGTTGACCAAAGAGCCTAAAATCCCCTGTTAAACGAGGGAACATATGGGGAAAGCCTTGGCCCTTAGATCAGCTGGGCACGGTTGTGGGGTTGCCTCAGCCTTTTATTAAGCATCTGCTATGTGCCAAGTACTGAGCTAGTTACTGTATACGCTTATTATTTTGGAAATCTTATTATAAAACAAGGATGTGTTTCTTGTTAAATCAGATAATCAGGGAGTATTGCATAAAGTAGAAAGTGAGAATTCCCTTCCAACTATACACATTGTTTCATTTGATTTCTTTGATCTTCTATCAGGTAGTTTCTGTTATTACTCCTGTTTTGCAGATGATGCAACTGAGGCTCAGGAAAGGTGAGTGGCTGGTCCAGGGTCTCACAGCCCACAGGGTGGACAGAGCTGAGGCTAGTGCAGGTGAGGCCCCCTCTCAGGCCTCGTGTTTGCAAGGTTGGCCTTGAGCACCTTCCCTGTGTGGACCTTTCTTCCTGCCTCCGAGGCAGCGATGTTTCCATGGTGCTGGCTCCCTCTCTTCCTGCAGCTTGCTGCTAGCTCCTGAGGCTTGGGTCTTCTTGATCCTGAGGCCAGCTTTAGCCATCACCCGGTTTCTCTGTGGCCCATGCTCCTCCCCTTGCATGTGAGGGAATGAGCCCCTGGTTCCATACACAGCGGAGTAGACACTAGGACAGACCTCTCTGACATTCTGTTGTGTGCCGTCTTTCCTGGAGACCCCTTCCCTATGCCCCCTCTGCCAGCCCACCTGCCAGCATCCCTGGCAGCCTTTGCCTCTGCTGGGGAGGTAGATGTTGGCCTCCATGACCTTCCACCTCCCTGTACCAGAGATTTGCTTACACTTTTCTCTCTGGGCCAGGGAGGGCATCGCCTGCTCCAGGGTTGCAGGGATAGCTGACCCCGGGATGCTGCCAGTGACCAGAGGCATTCAATTGGGCTGATTAAGTCCCTAAGCTGGACTTCAGTTTCCTTATCCATCATGCAGGTATCAGCCCTGCCTTCTTCCCAGGGCTGTTGTGATAATCAGATGGAAAAACAATGCTTGGGACACGATGAAGTATTTTGCAAATGTTAGTGGCTATGCAAGTGAATATCATTTGGAGGGTCTGGGGCCACCCCACTACGCAGCCACCAGAACATGGCTAGTGGCAAGATGATCTGACAGACCAAAGCATTTCAGTGCAAAAGCTGGAATGTAAATTTAATTCTGAATGTAGTCTCTATCACACCCTCTCTTTCTGGGGTAGGGCTGAGAGTTGAGCCCTGGAGACTACTGCCTCCCTGCCACCCACAAGTGCTTGCCTGCTAGTGGGTGGCTCCTTCGGTTTCAGCAGCGTCACTTCCATCTTCACGTTCTGTGGTCGTTGCCTGACCTGCAGTCTGTCTGGGCCCCTTTCTGCCCCAAAACTGGGCCTTGCTGGTTCCAGTGGGCAGCCCCAGGGCCCCTCTGGGGCGGGCTGTGGAGGCCTCCCTGGCTGAGGTCTTGTTTTGGAAGGAAGTCTGCGCTGGCTGCTTCTATACCACCAGCTGTTTCTGGTTTGGACAAGCGGGGCTGGAGTCCCACTGCTGGTGGAGCACCTGCTGATTTGTAGTTTGTGGAACCAGGCCAGGTGGATAGAGACTCCGCGAGAAGATGTGGCGGGGGCCTGTGGTGTGCCATTGGATTGCTGGGCAGGAAGGGAAATGGAGGATGGGCTGTGGGCACCCTGGAGGGAGATCAGGGATCTCTGGTCCCAGCTCCATCCTGACTCCTTTGTGACCTTGGCCTTCCCTGCTCAGGGCCTTGCCTTGCTGCACTGCCTGTGCCATGAGTGAGAATCAGATGAGCTCATGCCCAAGGACTCCTGGGCTCTGAACTCCAGATACTGCTGTATGGAGGGGAGTGGTCAGTGGTTCCTTTTCGCCTTTGAAAACACACTCGTGGTTTGAGGACAGCAGAGGGGAGCACATGCCGTCATCATGTTCTAATGCAGCCCCTCATCCACTGAGTGTTTCTGGGTGCATTTCTCTCCCACCCGATAATGCAGGATTCGCCTCATTGCCCTTGGAGAGTCCCCTCCAGCTCTGTCATCCTGAGAATGAGTCCTCTCTCTGGGAGAAGTTATAAAAACCTCACTGATCAGAGGGAGAGCTCCTGTCTGCCCAGTGGTCATCCAGGGGCTGCCGCTGACCATCTGGGCATGAAGTCAGCAGGACCTGGAAATTCCCTGTTTCCCTCTTTGTCTTTCTTTCCTCCAGAAGTCCAGGCCCTCCGGGGGCAGCTCCTCTGATCTCCAGAGAGGGTTTTCGCACAATAGGATATTTCTCCTGCGTTTCCTCTGCCCGCTGCCTTTCTTTCTCCCCAAGCTCCGCCCCCTGAGGCTAAAGTAGGGGAGCATAGCTCTGTCTGCCCCCTTTTTGCTTCTCATGAACCCCTTTCCCTGTTGACTTCCCAGTGCCAAGAGAAACTGAGTGTTGCGTGTTTCAGAGGACATGGGGTGGGTTTCAGTTCCCACATCCTGCATCCTGCTTTGTCCCTTGACCTTACATCTGGGCCTCTCTAAGGGAGCATGGCTGGCCCAGCCCCGATTCTAGAAGTGTCTGGGTGTCCAAGTGCATCTGGTCAGTGGGTCAGGGTTAGGCTGTCTCTGGGATGCCGGACATGGCCTTGCAGGAGGCAGGGCCAGGGTCAAGGGCTCGTTCCCTTCAGTCTGACTTCTCTGAATTCAAGGTTTGCCGAGGCCCTACTCTGGGCCACTCTGAAGATACCCTGGCACAGAGAATGGACTTGCTCTCTGTCCTAATGCAGCCTCTAATCTACAGGACAAGGCAGACATTGAGTAAGAAATTCCCCACGCCTTCTTGTGGTGTTGACTGTGAGTTCCATGTGGGGTGCATGCATAGTGGTGGACAGCAACTAGGACACTGCTGTCCTTTTCATGCAAGGTAGCTCCAGGCCCCTTCTAGTCCTCTGTTTCACTGTTCTTGAACTCCAAGCAGCTCTCAAGGAAGGCCCACCTTCCTGTGCTCCCGACAGGATATAAAGATGTGCAGAGTATGCTCCTGCCTCAGGAAGTTCCCAGCTGGATGGCCAATGCTCGCACCAGTCAGACACATGCTGTACCGGGTGGCAAGGCTCGTGAGGACAGAGGCGAGCAGAGGGGAGGGACCCCCAACATCTGTCAACATTTTTGAGTACTTTACTATGTGCCAGTTACAGTGCTAAGTGCTGCCCCCACACTGTTTCTTAGTTCAGTGGAAACATCTGCGCTTTGTGCTTTGCTGTAGAACATTGACCTTTCAGGTTAAAAACAAGTCGTCCCTAAGCCGGGTGATGACTTGTGATGGGCCTGTGGGTAGCCGTCCTTTGCCTCTCGGGCTCAGCAGGGTGTGGGTGCCTCCCACATGGTGTATTCATCTTGTGTCTGTCAGTCTTTGGGAGCAGGGGTCCTGCTCATCAGAACTTCGTTTTTCTTTCTGGTCTGGCCCGATCTATTCTATGGATGCTCTTGGAAAAGTCCTTTTTGGTTCTCATGCTGCAGGGCAAGGGAAACTGCCCAGAGGTGACCCCATAGCGTGGTGCTGCCCTACAAACAGGCTTGAACTCCTGGTCTGCCCCTCTGGCTCTGTGTCGTGGCTGTGTGAGTGTGGTGGGGGTTAGAGTCACAGCAGGCAGAGCTGACTTTGCATCTTGGCTCTTATTGCTGGCCGGGTCATCGTGGCTGAGTTACTTAACCTCTCTGAACCTCAGTTTCTTCTTTTTAAAATGCAGCTAGATTAGTATGCATGTTAGATACTGTGCCGCTCCACCAAGATTGTATACCTGAAGGGTTTAATGCAGTGCCTGGCAAGGAGATGATTCAAGGATGGTGGTGTTGCCGTTAATCCTTTCTCACTCTGATCTTTCATTTCCATTCCGGGAGCAGGGTGGTACGGTCGTAGTCGCCTGGCAGTGCCAAGGACCCGCGGAGCATGGTGTGGAGTTGGGAGGGTCTTTGAGGATTCCTGATGAAACAGTTTTTGCCTTGGGGGTGGTGACCTTAGGAGGAAGATGCCAAGCCCCCAAACTCTTCTGAGGTCCCCAGTGGAGGCCTTGGGGGCCCTTTCATGCTGGAGAGCTGTTTGGAGGGCTGGAGGCTGGCTCGGCGTTTCAGCCTTAGGGCCTCTGCCCTTGCTGTTCTCTCTGCCAAGAGTGTTCTTCCTTCAGATATCTTCATGGCTCGTTCCCTCACCCCTTTCAGGTCTTTGCTAAAATAGCTCCTTCTCCATGGGGCCTTTCATGCCAGCTCCATTTAAAATGAAATTCCTTGCCTCACCCTTCCCTGCCAAATTTTTGTCCATAGACTTTTTGATCACCTGAAATAATGTGTTCCCCACCACCCTCCTCTGCTTTCACCACTAGACTATAAAGTCCATGAAGGAGTTTTGTCTGTTTTGTTTGCTGATAATTCCTCGGCACGCAGACTGGTGCCTAGCACAGTCAGTGCTCAATAAGTAATTGTTGAACGGATGAGTGAATGGACAGAGAGCTTCTCTGCTAAGTCACGGAGCTAGGATTCTAAAATCACCTTTCCAACTGGTTTCAGTGACATAAAGCAGATGAAACTGAACAGATTACTAAAAAAGCCTTGGTGCTCAAATAGACAGTAGTTTGATGAAAAATTCTCTGTTCCTTAGAACTGCAAGGGACAGACCATACATGATATGAGACTCACGGAGGAGGGTGACAGTGTATTAAATATTAGTCAGGGTGTTTTTTTCTTTTCTTTTTTTAAAGAAGATGATACACATATAAATGGAACTTTGGACTGAGTTGACTTGCTTATCCCTTAGGGTACAAGCATTTCACTTTAAAGATTACTGAATTAACTTAAGACTTTCATTTCCCTCCCTCAGAGAGGGGAAGGGACTGCCCACAATCCCATAGTAAATTAATGGCTAGGCCTTTAATTGAGTAAGTGTTTATTGGGCGAAATTCATAGCTAATACTGTGGTAGGCTCTGAGGATGCAATGATGGGTAAAACATATGGGATTCCTGTTCTTCTGGACCTCACAGACAGGACATGAACTCACATTTGGTTTTTTTTCCCCTAAGTCCAGGTTCTTTCTTGTATCCCACATTGCACCCTACTGTTTATTTGGACTCCTGTTCCAAACAAGTCAACAATGCATTGAGGCTGCTAAGAGAAACTAATGCCATTCTAAGGTTGTATTAATAGAGGCAAAGTGTCCAGATAAAAGGAGGTGACTGTCCTGCTTTGCTGTAATATGGTCAGACCAGCCTAAAGCGGGGGACTGCCTTCTGGGGCATTAACACACTAGAGCTTCTCTGCAAAGGATGCCCCCATGGCCTGGCCAGCCTGCTGATATGCTGCTGTTGTCCTTACAGCCAGGCGGGCACCACGGCAGGGGCTGAGCTACCCTCATGGAAGGGAGAGGACCGTACCGGATCTACGACCCTGGGGGCAGCGTGCCCTCAGGAGAGGCATCCGCAGCTTTTGAGCGCCTAGTGAAGGAGAATTCCCGGCTGAAGGAAAAAATGCAAGGGATAAAGATGTTAGGTAAAGCAGACCCTGTCCCCTCCCTGCGAGCGCCCCTCCCTGCAGAGTGTGATGCCAGTCCGTCTACCAGCAGCGAAGAATGAAGCTGGCATATGCCTCTGCCCAAGTCATCCGTGTCCCTCCTGGCCCAGCACTGGCTCCTGCCTCACAGCTGTCTCTATGCACCATGTAGCATGGTGACAGTATTCCCAACACCGATTCCTCAGCACCCTGAAACCAGGATGACGGGACTCAAGTCCAAGAGGGAGGTGCGGGCTAAGGGAGAGGGGGCTGGAAGGCCCAGTTTGTGGCCATGGAACTAGAATGGCTCCTCTTTCTGGGGCATGAGAGATGGGGAGACCTGGCATCACCAGGGCAACTGGGGCACGTGTTCCCAGGTGTTGGAGCAGGGAACAGAGTTTGGCTTGAAGCAAGGAGGTGGTAGATCCCCCAGTTCTCTTCTCCTGGCTCTTGCTCAAGCCGTCCCCACTTTAGAACAACCCCACCTCCCTGCACATGACCGACAGTCCCTGTGCATCAGCACCCCGTTGCTGTATCCCTTTCTCCTCCAGGCAAGGCTTTCATTGATTTTCCCATCCAGAGGGGCTCTTTCTTCCACACTCCTGGAATTCTTCCTTTGCCTTGCTGCTCCCTTTTCTAGTCTGAGGTTTTAGAGGGGCGCATAGCTCCCTGATTTTTAAAATGCTTTCTCCTTGCTTGCAGATCCTTGCTTGGGATAGCCGACTGGGGAGGGAGGAGTCAAGTTTCCCCATCTCTGCTTGTAGGAGAAGGAAAATGGAGGCCTAGAGGGCTGGTTGGAATTATCCAAGGTCTCCGCCCTGCAGGCACTTTGCCCTGGAGGCTCAGGCTGTGGGTAGCCCGGGCTGCTATGGTGGTAGGGTGGGGGGCCCCTGGCTTTCTGTGGAGTCCCCTGGCTGGGTGTGAAGGGAGTGGGGCAGAAAGAGAATACCGGTGCGGGGGCGGGGCGAGGAGTTTCTCATAGATTCCTTCCGCTCCTGTGTCCCCCGACTGCTGGGCCCTCTTCCTTGCTCTAGCCTGTTTCTTGTGGTGGGCCAGCATGGAGTTTGTCCCATTTGGCCCACAGAGCAATGGTGGGAGTGAAGTCCAGGGCCTGGAGCCTTGGAAGCCAGGCAGCAGCAGGGTTAGGGGCCTGGAACAGGGAGAAGCAGCACAGTGAACTGAGTAAATGCTTTTGCTTCCTCTTCCCCAATACCTCTAGGGGAGCTTTTGGAGGAGTCCCAGATGGAAGCGACCAGGCTCCGGCAGAAGGCAGAGGAGCTAGTGAAGGACAATGAGCTGCTCCCACCATCTTCTCCCTCCTTGGGCTCCTTCGACCCCCTGGCTGAGCTCACAGGTATAAGAGGAGTCTGGGTACCTCTGACCCTCCCTGAAACTAAACTGCCCAAATCCTTCACGGTGAACTCCCTTCTTATGCCAAAACTCACATCCCCTGGTTTATCCTTAGGTCACAGGCTACCCTTCCATTCGTATTTTGGCTGCCACATCCCCCCAGAAGGTCAGATTTGGAAGGGACTTCAAAACAATCTTGTTAAAAATAGCCAGTGACTCAGCACTCCTGAGGCCCCAGCAGACATGAGTAATAGATCACAACAGCTGACTGCATTGCAGACCTGTGGCCTGGGGGCTTTATCAACATATTTAGTGAACAAATATTTAATGAGCAGCTACTGTGTGCCAGGCATAGTGCTGTAAGCAGTTACTCCTTGTCACTTGGAGCTGGCATATGAGTTGAAAGCTCCCTGGTCATGCCCTGCGCTTCCATTTTACAATTAGGGAAGCTGAGGCCCAGGGAAAAAGCTGGACTTGCCTGTTAGCCTGCTGCAGCGTATTTCAGATGTAAGGTTAACGTGTGCTGCCTGTTAAAGGAAAGGGTAACTGTGACTCGGGTTTGAAGTCCCATGTATGGTAGAGGCATTACCATGCATACAGAGTGTACATTACTCTGGCATGTCTCCAAGTCCAGAGCAAGGTCTGGGACCAGGATGGAAATGATCCCCACCCCAGCTGGACTCAGATGCCTCCTGCTGCAGCTCTACTGTATGGTGTCTGGCCCAGGCCAATGTGACAGCCTTCTATTGGCTGGTGGTTGCATTTGCTGAATGGACAAATGGAGGAAACTGATGGTCTCAGAGTCCACTGTGCTTCAGTCAGTGGGCATTTCCAGCCTCTGCTTGTCTATTCGGCAGTGTTCCTGAGTTCCTGACTGGTGCCAGGTCCACTGCCAGAGTGAGAAGTGAAGCTACCTTCAAGGAGCTCCCTGCAGCAAGAACCGCAGGAAGTCAGGGAGGGAGGGCCAAGGCTCAGTCCTGAGTTTGCAGCTGCTGGCTATGTGACTGTGGGCAAGTTGATGACCTTCCCAAGCCTCAGTTTCCTGACCTTTAAAATGGGCACATGGGGCTTTATGAGAATGGCTGGGATAATAGATACATAAAGACTTTTTAAATTGTAAATCATTGTCTTTATCATTGAGGCCTGTCTGGGGGCAGCAAGGAGCAGCAGCCAACTTGGGATTTTCCCAGTAAGCCCAGGGAGCATGGTCTCTCTGCTGAGGCTCTGCTCTATCACTCCAGGGCAGGCCATTTTCCCAGACTACCTGGCCCTGATGAGACCACCTCCCATTCTTCCACACTCAAGTGGGGAATCTTGTCTGAGAACCCTTTTGTCAAGGGCTGTCCTTGTGAGGGTGGTACCTGGGCTTTTCCCCTTCCCAATCAGTTCATCTGTGCTCTCTTGATGCTCCAGGAAAGGACTCAAATGTCACAGCACCTCCCACAGCCCCTGCATGCCCCAGTGACAAGCCAGCACCAGTCCAGAAGCCTCCATCCAGTGTAAGTTTTATTTGGAGTCATGGGTGGAGGTTGTCTGGATGGACCTCAAGGTCCTACTGACAGATACAAGAACATAAAGAAAGAGGGTCGAGGTCAAGAAACTGTGTTCTGACTCACTGGGTGATATTGGGCAAGTCCATCGCAAGCCCTCTGGGGCCTCAGCCTCCCCATTTTGAAATGAAGGTCATAGTTAAAACTTACCAGGAAGACCCTGATATGTACAAGGAATTCTTCGCACTTACTAAGTTGTATACTGTTAAGTATCACTGAGTGTGCACAGTGCTAGGAAAACAGACAGATGTGACATGGAGCTCACATTCTCAAAGAGGGCTCAGAAACTATCTTCTACAGGCTGGGCACAGTGGCTCATGCCTATAATCCCAGGATTTGGGGAGGCTGAGGCAGGAGGATTGCTTGAATCCAGGAGTTTGAGACCAGCCTGGGCAGGATAGAGAGACTCCATCTCTCTAAGGAAAAAAAGTAGTCGAGTATGGTGGTATGTGCCTGTGGTTCCAGCTACTTGGGAGGCTGACTGAGGCAGAAGGGTCACTTGAGCCCAGGAAGTCAAAGCTGCAGTGAGCCATATTGATGCCACCACTCCAGCCTCAGTGACAGAGTGAGACCCTCTCATAAAGAAAGAAAGAGAAAGAAAAGAAAGAAAAGAAAGAAAAGAAAGAAAGAAAGAAAGAGAGAAAGAAAGAAAGAAAGAAAGAGAGAAAGAGAAAGAAAGAAAGAAACCATCTACAGATCTGGCTGGAGAAATTTTGCTTGGTATCCTACAAGGGATTGTATAGTTCAGCATCCTTATCCTACAGATCAGGTGCAGGGAAAGAAGGACCTGTTTTGAGGTTACATGGGTAATGGGGAAATGTAGATGGAGGAGGGAGACTTTCTAGGGCAGGGCCAAGAGCCAGAGGTGAGTTCTTGGTGGCCATGAGGGTCAGCTGGAAGCTGAGCACTGACTCCTCTCATCTATTCTGCCCCTTTTCTGGGATGAAGGGAGGCTGCAGACCAGTTTTAAGGGGGACATGGAAATCCCGGATCCCAGAGCTAACGGCTGGTTCAGGTGGGCCATTGGCATCTCGGTTGGTTGAATGACCAGTAATTCTACTTGGAATGACGGAAAGATGTGAAAAAATCTGGGATTCCTTGGCCACCCTGGATTTGGTTGAATCCTGAAAGAGTCTCCAAATTTGTTGAATCATCTCTGGGACTTTTCTCAGATTAGTTCACTTCTCTGGGATCTCCAGGACTGGGTTGGGAAGGCCAGCACAGGACCGTGCTTGGTGGTGGCCATAACAGCTGCCATCTGTGTTCTGGGAAACCAATCAGAGACATCTGGGCCTAAGAGACAACTCTGGGGCCGTGGCAAGAATGCTGGATCTGCAGTCTTTGGTTCGGTCCCTGCTTTTGCATTAACCAACTGTATACTGTAGTTTCCTCATCTTTCCAAAGAGGATATAACCTTCTGACCCAGTCCATGGGTCACTCTGAGAAATAATAGAGCTCATGAAAGCATTTAAAAAGTACACGGCCTTAAAAAATGCAATCCTGCAGTGCTGTTGGCTCAAAGTCAGCTAGTCCCACATCTCCCTTCTACAGAAGAGGATTGGCCATCGAGGGGATATGACCTCACATTATGTAGAGGGCTATGACAGGCTTGTCGAGAATCCTGCTTTGTGATCTCATGTGAGATGATATGTAACGGTCCCTGTGAACTCAAAGTGGGAAGAGATTCTGTCCCCCTTGCTGCTTTCAGCCACAGAGCCGCAGAGGAGGGCTGAGCTGTTTTTCTCTCGGGCAGCACCTGACTTCCTTTCTGCACAGGGCACCTCCTCTGAATTTGAAGTGGTCACTCCTGAGGAGCAGAATTCTCCACCAGAGAGCAGCAGCCATGCCAATGAAACGGTGAGTGGATGTACAGGTCCCCAGCCTTGACCTGCTGCCCCCTTTCTGTCTTGTCACTTGCTACCATGTGATAGGCACAGAACCTGTTCAGATCTCTTGGGTACCCTGGAGTCACTTGGGGATGCACGAGGGGCAGGAGCAGAGGGTGCTTCTCGCTCACATATGCAAATTCCTGGGCTAGTGACTTCCCCGACTTGGGGCACACAGGCACCCAACCGTTGTGAAAGCCTGGGCTCTTCGCCAGCCCTGTTGCCTTCTGCCAGGGGCCAGGCACCTCCGCACACTATGACTCAGCCCTTTGGGTCTGTGGGCTTCCAACCCTGGGGGAGAAAAAAGGGTCAAGAAGGCCCAGGGCCCTGTAAGACAGGTGATTTACCCTTTGTGCAGACTCTTGGAGTACACAGGTAGGAGGTTCAACTTTCCACTTACACGCATGCATGCACACACACACGCACTCTCTCTCTCTCTCTTTCTCGTACAGCTCTGGAGCGTCTGCCCAGCATCCTCTTTCCACAACTTACAATGCTGGCTGCCTTTGTCCTAACTATATCTCCTTCTTTTCTCTCTTAAAATGACAGACTTATTGAAGAACCATTGTGAAAAGTCTGGAAGATTCTTTAAACATCCTAAATTCCTACCTTCTCCCGTCCTTCCCACTTTTAAGTTTTTTTTTTTTTTTTTTTT
>NC_045437.1:139655544-139681853 GCF_002776525.5 Piliocolobus tephrosceles
AGAAGGAGTCTCACTCTGTCACCCAGGCTAGAGTGCAGTGGCGTGATCTCGGCTCACTGCAAACTCCGCCTCCTGGGTTCACACCATTCTCCTGGCTCAGCCTCCCGAGTAGCTGGGACTACAGGCGCCTGCCACCACGCCCGGCTAATTTTTTGTATTTTTTTAGTAGAGACGAGGTTTCACCGTGTTAGCCAGGATGGTCTCCATCTCCTGACCTCGTGATCCGCCCGCCTCGGCCTCCCAAAGTGCTGGGATTACAGGCTTGAGCCACTGCGCCCGGCCAAGTTTTTTTCTATAATTGTTGTTATGCAAGCAGTAAGTGCTCTAGCCCTTCACTGATATGTTGATCCCTGCTGCCTCCCTTCACAAAGGTTTGGCTGACAAATGTGCTTGTGTTCACTGGTTGCCCCGTGTACCTGTCAGTGCCCAGTGCAAGGCTCCCTCAGGTGGTTGTCTAGCTAACTAGCATGTCTTCCGTGTTGAGAGGTTCACCACTGCCTCAGGCAGCTCTGAGTATTAGAAAGGCTCTTTATGTTCTGTCTCCTGGAACCTTCTGTCCCCTTGTCCTGTTCTGTCCCTGAGGGCTCTGAGATGCTGGCCATGGAGGCAGGATCCCCTGCTCAGAAAGTGTTTCACTCTGACTTTGGACCGATAACTTTAACTTACTTAGTAAGTTCCTCATTAGCTCTACAGTGTGCCCTGTCTTTGCTGAGCCACTGAGCCAAGATAACACAGCCCCACCGTGCTCTGAAGCTTGTAGTCTGGAGAAGTCGCTGGCATGGGAAGCATTGCATGAGCCTTAAATAGAGCAGCATCTGCCACCTCAGCTCCTTTATGGAAAGAGGCAGTGGGGGAATGGAAGCAGAGTTGAAACAGCAGCATTTCCTCTTGTTAGAATGTGGCACTGACGCCATTACACAGGTGTTCAGGGAATGCCTGAAGTTGTGGTTATAGTCATTGCCATTCCTCCAGAGTTCAGAGAAATGGGAGGTCAGGGCAGCAGAGCACTGGATAGCAAGTCAGGAAACCTCAGTTCTCATTATACCTCTGCCACTGACTTACTGGGCGACTTTGGGCAAGTTCCTCCTCCCCATAGCTTGGTTTCCCAGTCTGATCTCTGAGGCTCCCTGTAGCTCTGATGTCCTGTGATTCGCATAACTGTTTCTGGGAGGCTGCTGAAGGAGCTGAGCCATGGGCAGGGTAGGAAGGATGAGCAGAACTTGCAGAGGCAGAGAGGACATTTGCAGAGACACTGGACCTGGTGTGTGGGGGTTCAGGCAGGGTAAAGTGGGGAGCCCAACAGGATGCTGCTGCAGATGAGACCTGCGGCTGTAGGGCCTTAGATGCCCGTCCAGGGGAGCTGGGCCCAGTGCCGTCTGCGGTAGGGTAACACTGTAGGTCCTTGGGTGTGGAATTGGCGTAACAAGGCAATTGTCTTTAGTAGGAGTATTCCAGATAGACTAGAGAGAGAGTCAACTAGCTTGCCCACAGTGTGCTTTATTTCTTATATACTGTGCTAGTTGGGATTTTCTGAAATATCTGAAGCTGTGGTTCTTAAACTGTTTTGAGTCTTCGGTCCTCAGAAGCTGATGAATGCTTGGACCATTCCCCAGAAGACACACATGTAGGCCAGGCATGGTGGCTTATGCCTGTAATCTCAGTACTTTGCGAGGCCGAGGTGGGTGGATCACCTGAGGTCAGGAGTTCAAGACCAGCCTGGCCATTGCGGTGAAACCCCATCTCTACTAAAAATACAAAAGTTAGCCCGGTGTAGTGGTGCACACCTGTGATCCCAGCTCCTCAGGAGGCTGAGGCAGGAGAATTGCTTGAACCCAGGAGGCGGAGGTTGCAGGATGTATATGCAGATGTCCCTTGGTATCCATGGGAGAGTGGTTCCAGAACTCCCTGAGGATACCAAAATCCATGGATGCTCAAGTCCCTTATGTAAAATGGTGTAGTAGTTCACTGTAACCTATGCACATCCTCCTGTATACTTTAAATCATCTCTAGGTTACTTATGATATCTAATACAATGTAAATGCTAAATTTTGTTATACTGTATTGTTTAGGGAATAATGACAAGAAAAAAAGTCTGTACATGTTCGATACAGTTTTTTTTGTTGTTGTTGTTTGTTTGTTTTGTTTTGTTTTGAGACAGAGTCTTACTCTGTTGCCTAAGCTGGAGTGCTGTGGTGTGATCTCTGCTCACTGCAACCTCCGACTCCCTGGTTCAAACAATTCTCCTGCCTCAGCCTCCCGAGTAGCTGGGATTACAGGCACGTGCCACCATGCCCAGCTAATTTTTGTATTTTTAGAAGAGACAGGGTTTCACCACTCAGGCCATCTTGATCTCCTGACCTTGTGATCTGCCCACCTCATCCTCCCAAAGTGGTGGGATTACAGGCATGAGCCACCATGCCCGGCCTGTTTGTTTTTTTACAACATTTTTGATATGTGGTTGGTAGAACCCATGGATATGGAGGGTTGACTGTACAGTGATGTCCATTCTCTGGGCTTGCTGCTCTCAGGGGTCAATTCATCGTCCTAAGAACCCTGTGAGGTTGAAGGGAGGGAAGGGTTGTGCGGACATTTGGTAGAGGAGGATGCTGAGGTCCAGCAGACAAGTGACTTACTGTCAGGCACTCTGCAAGGCCCAGTGTGTGGGAGGATGGTGGCCCCGCTGCTGTGGAGCCACCAGTGGCCTGTGGGTCCTGGGTCCTGCCCTGTGAGTCAGCCCCAGACAGGGAACCTGCATAACTGGAGAATTTCCCTGGGCTGAGCTGGGGTCACAGGGGGAAACTGAGTCATGAGAAATGAGGAAGCAGAGGGAGAATGGATTGGCGGCGCCTACTCAGGCCTTGGTGAAGAGTGGGCTGTGTGCCCTTTCCCTCTCCAGGTGCTGGGCCCCCTGCCCCATGAGGACGGCAACCTGATGCTGCACCTGCAGCGCCTGGAGACCACGCTGAGTGTGTGCGCCGAGGAGCCGGACCACGGCCAGCTCTTCACCCACCTGGGCCGCATGGCCCTGGAGTTCAACCGACTGGCATCCAAGGTGCACAAGAATGAGCAGCGCACCTCCATCCTGCAGGTGAGGCACACGGGGAGGGCGGCCCGAGACAGGCAGGCATGCTTCCCCCCGAGCTCTTCCCGCCTTCCTGCTCCTGGGAATCCACGGGTACCGTGGGGACTTCTGAAGGCTGTGTTGTGGGCAGACTTTGGGCTTTTTGTTCAGGGTTATGAACAGGATAAGGAAGTTGTGGGGAGGGATGAGGAAGAGGAAGGAAATGGGGAAATATGGGATGGGCAATGTGAGTGTCATGGTTGGGGATACCCCCAGCAGTCCTGCCTTTCTTTCTCATGTGCAGGGTGGAGGGATGGGAAGGGAGGGAACAAAGGTCAACTCCTTTTGTTATGCCCCTTTCCCCCCAGGGTAGGCACCCTCATTATCACCACTTCACAGGTGGGGAAGCAGCCCTTTTTTTGCCCAAGGTCACCTAGCTGATAAATGGTGAAGTTGGGATTGGAATCTCGATCTCTTGCATGCCAAAGCCCATACTCTTGACCACCATCCCAACCTGCCTCCCCTTTTGACTTCCTTTTAAAAGCTTCCCTGGGCTGTGGGGAATGGCCAGATTTCCTTGCTAGGCCAAGCCGGACCTTGGAATTATATGGTCTTTGGTTCCAGTATGACCCTTTATTGCTGCATGACCTTGGACAAGTCACTCATCGTCTGTGTCCCCCAGTGTTCCTATCAGTAACATGAGCTAGGAGTGCCTCCATGGTCAGATTGCTGCATTAAATGAGGCCATGTACAGGATGCCCCCAGTGTGGTCCAGAACCTAGTCCGTGCTGGAAGAGAGGTCCCCATTCGGAGTTCATGACGGGCATCTACACTGGGCGGAGGGTCTTAGCCTTGCGGGCTTTGGCAGCAGGGAAGTGTTCAGTTATAATTGGTGACCATTCTAAAGATGGCAAAACAGAGGCTTCTGAGGGACTGCTTGTGATCTGAGCGCCCGCCACCTTAGTGACAGAGCCGTCACTTGAAGCCTCCTTACTCCCTGCAGGCCCTCTGGTCTATAGTCTATGGTCTACCTCTGGTCTGTGGTCTCATTCATGTCAGCAGGCACTCAAGTGCCCCGCTGATGGCAGAAGGGGGAGTCCCCCTTGCGTGACCTTGGGTTGCCAAAAGCAGGAAGGGCAACCAGGTTGGAGACGCAGTGTGAGGAGAAGTGTAGGGGCAGGGGAGCACGCAGGACACTCATCCCACCTGGAGGGGAGGGGTGTTTTGGGAGGTGAGGCTGAAGGAGAGGCAGAGGCCTGGAGGGCCAGGCTGAGAGAAGGGAACCCCTTTAAGATGTCAGTGAGGCTTCAAGGTATCCAGGCTGAACCCTGGCAAGGTGAGCCTGGCACAGTGCCTGGGCTGTGGGCAGGGTGGGAAGGTGTCTGGGGTGAGAGCACTTTGTGCATCCACTTTTCAGCTTTGAGATGGGGGTAGATCCCGGGTCCCCTAAAAGGGGTCCTGCCAACCTCTGTTATTCTTTATTTCAGGCCCCTCCCTATTTATTTCCTTCTTAACTCTTATCATAGTTTGTAATAATTTTATTTAATAAATTTTTTCTTATACTCTTTTTTTTTCTTATACTCTCTGCTAGAAGGTAAGCTTGAGGGGTGCAGGCACCATGTCTATTGTATTCACTGTTGCGTCCCAGTTCCTGGCACTTCATACACATTTGGTGAATGAATGAATGAACAAAAGAATAAGTGATCAAGTGAACTCAGAGGTTAGCTCTCGTAGCGCCTTGGATGGAAGGTGATGATCTTTATGACCTCTGATGATTCTATGCATTGGCCGGTTTGCACCCAGGGCGTTGACCCAGAGACTCCAAGGAAACAGCCCTCTAGACTGCAAGGGTAGAACAGTAAGTGAGGCCTTGTCCTGGCCTTCCCTTAGGGACCAGGAGCAGGTCATTCTGTTCCCTGGAGGCCTCACCCAGAGACATGGCATCTCGGCTATTTTTACTGCCTGGGTGGAGGTATATTAATCCAGTTCCTCCTCGTTCATTCCTTGATTTGTTTCTTGGTTCACTAAACATGTTCAAGGTCAGGTATAGCATAAGGCTCTCTGCTAGGCATTGAATGGACTCAACAATAATTTTTCAATTTCTTTTTTTTTGAGGGGTGGTGGGGGACAGGGTCTTGCTCTGCTGCCCAGGCTAGAGTGCAGTGGTGCGACCACAGCTCACTGCAGCCTTGACCTCCTGGGCTCAGTCCTCCCACCTCAGTTCCCTGAATAGCTGAGACTACATACATGCATACGCCATTATGCCTGGCCAATGTTTTGGTATTTTTAGTAGAGACAGGGTTTTGCCATGTTGCCCAGGCTGGTATTGAACTCCTGGGCTCAAGTGATCCTCCTGCCTCAGCCTCCCAAAGTGCTGGGATTACTGGTGTGAGCCACCATACCCAGCCAGTTTTCTGTTTTCTGAGCCTCATCTCCCTCATTGTCCAACCACCTCCAGTTTAAGGCTGTGTCCTTCATTCAGCCTTCCCAAGAGTCTCCTGTGTGAGTCAGAAATGAAACAACTCTGAAATCTCCCTGGATTACACAACAAAAGTTTTCCCTCCTATTCTGTGTGGCAAGGGTTTGTTTCTGCTCTACACAGTTCCTCAGAGTCCCAGGGAGACAGGGGCCCCACTTTTCAGTGTCCTTTAGAGTACCAGGCATCCACATCAGCCCCTGCTACCAGGAAAAAGAGGCTGGAGAATTGTGCATAGGACAACCCAGGAGGGATGCTTGTCCCTTCCACACCTCTTTTGTTGGCCAGAACTAGTCACATGATTGCATCCACCTGCAACGGGCCTGGGAGATGGAAGGCAGCAGATGGCTGTCTAGTGAATGGCCCTGGTGCTGGCCCAGCTCAAAGACTGCCCCCTCCTTTGGGCACCATCTCGCTCCCTTCTCTGATCTTTCATCACAGGTGAAAGAGACACCAGTGTAGGGTCTGCCAGATGGAGTTTTACTCCCAGTGATGAGTCTTAGCAGCTGTGCACCTGTTAGACTGTATCATTTTACCTGGTTTCCCCACCTTTAACGTAGAGATGAGTTACTCAGCTTTGGGGAAGTTGTGAGGCACCAGTGAGGTGGTATGTGGAGAAGCACCCAGCTGTGTACCTGGCACAGGTCAGTTGCTCAGTGAGGATTTGTGGAAAGATTGAACAACTCTGTGCTGACACTGTATGTTAGCGTTGCTAGTCAGCACCTTTCCTTCCCTCCAGCCTGTGAGGTCCTGAGTCTGGCGACCCCTCTTCCATCCCCAGTTCACAGAGCTTCCAACATGAGTCCCCACACATAAGCAAGTGGCTGATGGTTCGTGGACACTTCCACTGTCACTATGTCATCTGTCCTCTCAGCAGCCCTATAGAGGAGGCAGAGAAGACGCAGTTGTCCCTGGGCTGGGTATGGTGGCTCACGCCTGTAATCCCAGCACTTTGGGAGACTGAGGCAGGATCATTTGAGGTCAGGAGTTTGATACCAGCCTGGCCAACATGGTGAAAGCCATCTCTACTAAAAATACAAAAATTAGCCAGGCGTGGTAGCTCATACCTGTAGTCCCAGCTACTCAGGAGGCTGAGGCAGGAGAATCTCTTGAACCTGGGAGGTGGAGGTTGCAGTGAGCTGAGATCATGCTGCTGCAGTCCAGCCTGGGCAACAGAGCGAGACTCTGTCTCCAAAAAAAAAAAAAAAAACCAAAACAGTTGTCTTTCTTTTGTAGAGGAAGGAAGCAAGTGTCACAGCCACATTGTGAGGGCGTGAGGGCATAGTGAGGTCATGACTGAATGCCCCGTCTTCTGACTTTCCCCTTGGCAACACTGGGTACCTCTCACACCCGCAAATTGATGTGTCTCCCAGGCCCCCCAGGACTCGCCTGTTCATTTGTCCATTCGGCTGTTCGGTCATGTTGTTCCTTCCACAGACTTTGAGCTGGGGGCTGGGGATCTGAGCGTGAACAAGAGAATGGTTAGGGGTCCCAGCCCTCCAGGAGCTCAGGAGTTAATTGGGAGTAAGGGGGGTAGATATTAAGAAAACAGCGGCACAAACAGTTCTTTAGCTTTATCTGTCACAGGTGCTGAGAAGCGTAAAAGCAGGGGGCTGTGAGCAAGGATAACAGAGTTGGCCTAATGTAGCTGGATGGGGGAGTCAGGGAGGACTTCTCTGAGGAGATGGGATTTAAACTAAGACTTCAAAGGGAGAGTAGAAGTCAGCCAGGGGAGGCTGGTGGGGAACAGGGGTCTCGGCAGTGGGAGCAGGGACGAAGGAGAAGGATGGAGCTGTCTGTCTTGGAGGAGCAGAAGGCCCCACCGCTGATTCTTGGTCAGGCTTCTCTGTAGTTGGCTCCCAAGGGAGAGGACATGTGGGTGGCCAAGTGGCTTAGCTCCTTAGACAGGGATTGGGTGAGGCCAGGCAAAGGGGATAAGGAGCTGGGCCCTGGGGTGGCTGCAGCCCCTCCCTGTCCTCTAGTTCCGTCTGCACCTGGGAGGTGCCCCCTCCCTCCTCTCACCCCGTCTGTTCCCCGGCCGGCAGACCCTGTGTGAGCAGCTTCGGAAGGAGAATGAGGCTCTGAAGGCCAAGTTGGACAAGGGCCTGGAACAGCGGGATCAGGCTGCTGAGAGGCTGCGGTAAGTTCAGGCCCCTCAGAGAAGGGGTGAGGAGTGGGGGCTGCAGGAGGAGGGGCTGGTGTGCAGCACTGATTCCTGGGTTGAGGACCGTGGCTCTGGGGCCCTGTGCCCAGAGCCCTGTTTGGAGGTTACGTCTCTTGATCCTTCTCCTTGGCTCCTTTGGTATTTTCTCTCTGGCCCTTTTGCCACCTTGGGAGGTATATAGAGTGCTTTGAGAACTTCAGAAGAAAATCAGCATAGATTGCACTTCCTTCCTCCTCCAACACTTGCCTCTCTCCCCTGTTAACGGTGAACTGGCTGTGCCAGAGGACTCAGGACTTTGCTGCCTCCTGCTGGTCACCATCCTGACCTGCTCTGTCTTCCTGAGAGCATCAGAGTTCCCCCTCTGGACTAGGGGGCTTAGACTTAACTGAGGGTTGAGGGTCAGGGAAAGGCATTACAAGTTTATATGCCTTCCCTTCCTTCCTTTGCAAGATTCTGAATTGACAGGTCTTAGGCAAGACTTAGGAGCCTGCATTTCACCAGGAGTCTCTGTGATTGTGATGGAGGTAGGCCCAGGATCACGCCTTGGGAAACACTGATCTTGACTGTCAGAGCTTGACAAGCGCTTGGAGATTATGCAGGCCAGACCCCTCACTGTTCAGAGGGGAAACTGAGGCCCAGGGAGAGGCAGGGACTTGATTAGAGTCTTACAACAAGAACTTGGGCCTCCTTGCTCTCTATCCTCTGAGTGGCCACAATTCCTGCCTGCACTGTGGTCCTGGACAATTTAGAGGGGATGAGTCATCTGCTGGGTACCAGTTGGGCTCAGGCACATACAGGAAAGGCCTGTGTTATAGACAGGACTTGCCACTGTTTTTTCCTCTTCTTCTTTTTCTTATTAGAATCAACAGAAAGAGAAGGAATATAAACTTCTTAAGTATGGCCACAGAAGTAATGTTTAACTACTGAGCCATTGGTTATTTTGAATCAGTGTGTAATTTATTTGCTTTTGGATGGCCAAGGATGCAGTTTTGGGGTTTTTATGGCCCTAATGACCCCATCCATGGATTCAGAAACCGAAGCTGGGGAAAAGACTCACGGATTAGAAGGCAAGAATGCAAGTCTTTCCTGTATGACTTTGGGAAAGTCACTTTACTTATTGGCTTTTCAAGTGGAAACTCAGCTGGCAAATAGAACATAAAGAAATGGTGACTGGGCACAGTGGCTCACACCTGTAATCCCAGTACTTTGGGAAGCTAAGGTGGGAGGATTGCTTTGAGTCTATGAGTTTGAGACCAGCCTGGTGAAATGCATCACCACCCCTCCCCCAGCCCCAACAAAAAGTAGCAAAAAACTTAGCCAGGTATGGTGGTGTGCCTGTAGTCCTAGCCACTCAAGAGGGTTGGGGTGTGTGGTGGGGGAGGTGGGGAGTGGCTGAGGTGGGAGGATTACTTGAGTAGGAGCAGTCGAGGCTGTGGTGAGCTGAGATTGAGCCACTGTACTCCAGCCTGGGTGACGGAATGAGACCCCATCTCAAAAAAAAAAGAAAGAAAGAAACATTTTAGTCAGACCTGACTAAAATCACTAATTTTACAATATCCTCTATCACCTGCCTTATTAGTTACTTAGAATTTTACTTTAATTTGATTCATATTTTTACTTAAAATTATAAAGAAAACTTTAGAGTAAGTGGTAAACAGCGTTACCTGTGATAAATAGAAGATAACTCTAAATACAAGGAAAATGAAAGAATGTTAATAAATTCAGGCTAAGTATCATTGCACATTGAAGGCTCTGAGCCTGCAGCCTGCACTTCTGTGTTAACAAGGGAGACTGGCGAGTAACTAGAGAAGTGCCCAGGGTCTGTTAGCACCGAGTTCGCACTGTCTCCATGGTCTACACAGGAAATGTGAAGATGATTGGAAAGGGTGTCACTTTCTCACTAGAATGTGATCCAGGGTTATTTAATTTATCCTGAAGGTCTTGTGTGCATAGAAATTCCACAGCTGGGGAAACCCTGCCATTAACAGTCAGAGGCCTCCAGGGAAGCCCACAGATTGAGAGCAAGGTGGCTGAAGATGCCCTTTTTGGTTTTCCCTGAGGGCAGGTTTCAGGATCCTGCAGTACTCCGTGGGGCTCAGCTACAACTCATGCGACAGTGAGCATTAAGCAACCCTGTAGGTTTCTTAACTCAGGGCCAGCATTGTGACTTCTCTGTTTACCTCCATCCCAGGGAGGAAAATTTGGAGCTCAAGAAGTTATTGATGAGCAATAGCAACAAAGAGGGTGCGTCTGGGCAGCCAGGCTCACCGAAGATGGAAGGGGCAGGCAAGAAGGCGGTGGCTGGACAGCAGCAGGTATGTGGTCAGAAATTCCTTCTGTAGCATCCTTGGTTGCTGGTACTCAGCCTCTGCTTACCACCTCCAGTGACAGTGAGCCTACTTCCTCCTGCAGCCAGTGCCACTGGTAGAAGGTTGTAGCTGTTACATGGTTTTTTCTTTACTTGGCCTGACCTCCATGCTTAGAGGCTGCTGGTAGTCACTGTGGCTCTGTGGGCCTCATAAGCCTTCTCTTCTCCTGGCTAAATAACTCCAGTTCCTTCAGCCATTGCTCATAGAAGGCGGTGTTGAGTCATTTGCTCAGTCTGGGTGCATTCCCTAAACACATTCCAGTTTGTCAAGGTCTGTCTTAGAGAGGGGTTCCCAAAAGTCAGTTTAACATCTTTGATATTCCTGGCAGAATTAGGTTGTTTGGTTGAGCAAGCCCCCTTGGATTCTGCTAAGCTCCTGGGATTGTGTCTCTGGAGCCTCTAAAGTGGACACGGGAGGTGTTGGCCAGTTTTGGTGTGGTCTGGTGATGCTGCAGGGCTGGCCCACTCTGCCATCGTCCTCTAGTCCTAGCACTGGCCACATCCAGGTCCCAAGCAGGAGCAGACTCTGCACCCCTTGCCCAGTTGTTACCATTCCCCTTGCTGCAGAGCTGAGTCCCAACTCTTTACCAACATGTTTTTATTTCACCATTTAACGGGGCTTAATAGCTGAACAGTAGGGCTCAATGTCTTTAACCCACCCTACACCTATGCAATAGTAGTAATTACCGTAATGGCTTAATTTCTTATTACTGTGTGGCAATGTAGAGTTTATCCAGGACTTGCAAATCTATTGTCTTATTTGGGCCTCATCTCTACATATAGAATAGGCAAGGCTGGGACTTTTATTCCATTCTGTAGCTATGGCCATAGGTTTGGGGAGGTCATGTAACATCATATAATCAGGATTTCTGCGTGACCTGCTATCAGGCAGATGTAGGGTACGGCCAGGGAAACATGCTGATACATGGCGAAAGTCTGCTCTTCCCTGGTCTTCTGAATCCCAGCCCATGGAGATCCTCTTTTCTTCCCTTTATTCCCCAAATCAGATCCCGCCTTGTCTGCCATCTTGTGGAAGGGACTTGTGGACTCAGTTGTTCTGTCCTGGGTTCTCTGAGCTGCCTCAAGTGTGGAATTCCCTGGGCAGGTCTCTTTACTTTTCCTGTGCCCTTTAATCTCCACTCATCTTCCTTGAAAGCCCCGAGCCAGATGCTCTTCCTGCCCTATCTGAGAGTGGGAGCAACTTGCCCTTCTGTCCCAGGGTCTCCTGTCCCATAAGAGGCCTGTGTTACAGAGGGGCAACAAGTGTGCCTTGGAATTGCATGCAGGTAGAATACTAGCTCCACCTTTTACCAGCACTGCAGCCTTGGATAGGTCATATAAGACTCCTAGGCCTCAGTTTCCTCTGTAAAATGAAGATAGTAACACCTGCCTCAAGGGGTGGTTGTGAGGATTCAGCGATGCAATGCTTGTAAAGTAGGTTTAGTGTCATAAACAGTGAACATCAGCTGTTGCTCTTTAGGGGAGATTTGGTGCCAGCAGCCAGCTCTGCTGACTCCACGTGGATTCCTCTCTGCCTCGTGGAGGTTCAGGGTGCACCACCCTAGAGCCTGGAGTCCACCCGCTTCCTCCTTCCCCAGTAACTTGTTGACCTTTTTGCCAAGCACAGCTCCCATCCAAGATGCCGCAGATTTCAAGTGGGCAGGCCTGTCTGTCCCCTTTCTCAAAGGGGGTGACCTTCCGTGGAGGGCTCCCCCTCACCTTGCTCCTTGGTGCTATGGTGTGCTTACAAGCCTGAGCCTGTAGGGGGCAAGCTCTGCCCCCAGCCCTCCCGGAAGCCTCTAGGGGGTGCAGTGTGGAGGAAAAGAGAACGCTGAGAATAGAGAGAGTCTGACTCCAGGATGATGGCGGACAGTGTCAGAAACTTCTTCTGTTTGAGCTTTTCATTGTATTGAAGCCCAGAGAAGACGAGGGTATTGGTGTCCATCACAGAGGGACTTGGAGATAGAGTCGACACACACCCTTTGGACTACTGGCCTTGTCTGCTCTTTCACTCCAGCACTTGCTATTTTTTTTAACCTTTAAACCTTTTTATTTTGATATAACTAGACTTACAGAAGAGTTGCAAAAATAGTCCAGAGAGTTCCCCTATCCCCTTCCTCTACTTCCCCTAATGGCAACATCTTATAGAACCCTGGTTGAATGATCAAAACTAGGAATTAACGGCATGTACTACTTAGTAAACTACAGACTTTATTCAGATTTCACCAGATTTGCACTCACGTCCTGTCGCGTGCTGGCCTGGAGTCTGGGATCCCACATTGCATTCAGTTGTCTCATCTCTCTCGTTTCCTCTAGTCTGTGACAGTTCCTAGTTGTTCCTTGCTTTTCACGACCTTAACACTTTTGAGTTGTACTGGCAAGTTACTTTGTAGAATGTTCTTCAGTTTGGGCTTGTTTGCTGTCAAGATTGATGCCTCACAAGTGATTGGATCTCATGATGAGATTGAGGTTATGTGTTTTGGCAAGAATCTCACGGAGGTCGCATTCTATTTACATCAGAGTGTGCGGAACATTTCTCAATCCAGCAGACCAGGGGTACGTGATGTCAATGTTTTACTACTGTTAACCTTCATCACTTGCTCAAGTGCTGCCTTTCAAGTTTCTCTGCAAACAAGTGACCAATTTTCCCTTTGTAATTAATAAATGTTTATTTTTGAGAAGCAACTTTTGAGACTATGCAAGTACTCTGTTTTTCCTTAAACTTTCACTCACTGATTTTAGTGTCCATTGGTGGATCTCCACCTGCAGCAGTTATTCCTGTAGTAATGGAATGGTGATTTTGTATTTTACTCATTCTTCCTACACTTATTAATCGGAATTCTTTTGTAAGGAAAAGCTGTCCTTTCTCCCCATTAATTTACGTATTCAGCTATTTTGTTCTATCAGTGGGAACTCAAGAATATTAATTTCATACTGTGACTTATAATCCAATACTATTGTGATGTATTTTGCTGTTCAAAATGTTCCCGTTTTGGCCATAGAAGTTTTTTTCAGATTGTCTCCTGTGCCCTTTTGACATGCCCTTTTATTATTATTGTTATTAGTATTATTCATGTGAGCACTTCCTTACTTTCTGGCACTATAAGATGCACCAAACTCACCTTATTTTATCTGCTCCACCTTATATTTTATCTGCTCCAGCCCCTCAAAGCAGCCCTGTTTCTTTTTAATAAAAAGAAAATGATATTTAGAAACCTACTGAGCACTAGGTGTACTCAGTGCTGCTGGATGTCTCTGCTTTAGCCCCTTACAGAGGACAGAGCTGGGAAACATCTATGTGTGCTACACAGATCTTTATTTCTGCATCTTTCTAAAAATGTTTTTAAATAAACATTTTATGTAACTTTAACTTTTATGAAAGTTTTATAAAACATATATGTTTTATAGGATGAATATAGCTATATCTGCCTATATCTATATCTCAAATGTCTTACCTTCCAGGCCACAGAGTTTTTTGGCCGATGTGTGTAGGGGGTGAGGAGAGTGGCTGGTAGTACCTTAGAGGTTGTACCTAAGCAGGGAGAGTGGCCATGGGGAGGGGAGAAGGGAAGGGGAGAGGGCCTGGCAGCCACCCTGAGTCAGGGAGGGGGAATCATCGCCTTGTAGACTTCTAGAAGGGGACGTAGTCATGACTGGGACAGTTAGTGCTGTCCTGGTGGGTGGGAGGAGTAGGGAGATTGGAGACAGAGGACTGGGGCCACAGGGGTGAGGGGCCTTAGAGGAGCACTGAGTGGGTGAGATAATTTGTATTGAGATTTTGGTGAAGGCCCCTCTGTGCTTCTCCCCAGGCTAGTGTGACGGCAGGTAAGGTCCCAGAGGTGGCGGCCTTGGGCGCAGCTGAGAAGAAGGTGAAGATGCTGGAGCAGCAGCGCAGTGAGGTAGGTGGCCGGGATGGCCATAGTGGGAGGATCCCTCTTCCCTCCCAGGACCAGCAGCACAAAGGCTTGCCCTGGCCTCCTGGCTCTGGCAGGTCCCAGGTCACCATGAGGAGTTGGCATGGTGACCACTGACCCACCTGCCCATGGATGAGGTCTGCCTCCTTACCCTGGACTGCTCTCCCTTGATCAGTCCGTTTTCCTATAGCTGTCACTCTGAGGAGGCGGCATGTGGGGCATGGCCTAACATTGTAGGGGGTAGAGTTTAGGCAGGCTCCCATGGTAGACCTTGGATGGTCGAAAGAGGTTGTGATAAGTTAGGCAAGTTTTAGCATCACTGATGAGTGGAGGGACCCTCGAGAGGTGGTTTAGGGAGGGCCCATCATGGAAGGAGGGAATTAAGGTCGCTTCCCACTTGTCTGGAGGCTCCATAAATTTACTGTCAAAATTGTTAACGTTAAAAGCTACCTCGGCTGGGTGTGGTGGCTCATGCCTGCAATCCCAGCACTTTGGGAGGCTGAGGCAGGCAGATCACCTGAGGTCAGGGGTTCGGGACCAGCCTGGCCAACATGGCAAAACCCCGTCCCTACTAAAAATACAAAAAATTAGTGGGCATTGTGGCACATGCCTGTTAATCCCGGCTACTCAGGCTGAGGCAGGGAGAATTACTTGAACCAGGGAGGCTGAGGTTGCAATGAGCCGAGACCACGCCACTGCATGCCAGCCTGGGCAACACAGCAAGACCCTGTCTCAAAAAAAAAAAAAAAAAAAGCTACCTACCTCTATTGGTGTAGCTACTTTGCAGATATTTTGAGACTCCCATTTCAAGAATTTTCATAGGCAAGAATGAAAAGGACCAGCCAGCAGCTGAAGCCTGCCACAGAATACTGAGTGGATTCCTAAACTCTATTATGGCGATGGCCAGGTCTTTTGTCCCCCAGTACCACTAAGGTGCAGGAGCCGGTTTGTAAGAGTCTCTTAGTTTCCCTCTGCTGCCGAGAGAGAAGCCACACTGCGGAGTCCCTGTGCTGCAGTCCATTCCGCCTTTTCCCGTGGATCTCACATGTGTTCCTCCTCCGCCTCCTCACACTCCTAGTCTAGTCCAGTCTTTCCAGACCCAAGGTCGAAGTGCAGCTCCTTTTTGGTAGACACTTGTTCTGTCTGTTCCATCTAGCCCCTTTCCACACTGCCTAGGTGCTTCTCTGGAACCCCGAGCCTGCCTGTCCTCATCCTCCCGCACATCTGAAAGCTGCTTGATGTGCATGTTAGTTTTAGATTTCTTTTTGTATTGTTATAAACATTTTTTTTTTCTGATTTCAAAAGTGATATAATGCTCATTACAAAAAGATCAAGAATACCATCTCCTAGAGAAGACCACAACTGATTACAGTTTGTTGCATATCCCTCAGTTTTTTTCAAAGTAGAATAAAATTACACATATACGTGTGTGTATATGTGTATGTATATACACACACTGCTTTACAGATTATTTTTTCTTTTCTTTTTTATAAAATTAACTGGGTCAGGCCTGGTGGCTCACACCTGTAATCCCAGCACTTTGGGAGGCTGATGCAGGAAGATTACTTGCATCCGGAAGTTTGAGACCAGCCTGGGCAACATACCAAGACCCTGTCTCTACAAAAAAATAAATTAGCTGGGTGTGGTAGTACACACCTGTAGTCTTGGCTCCTCGGGGGGCTGAGGTGGGAGGATCACTTGAGCTCAGGAGGCTGCAGTGAGCCATGATCACACCACTGCACTCCAGCCTGGGCCTGCCTCCAAAAAAAAAATTAACTGCCTTTGAGAGTGTCTATTCATATCTATAACATATACTATATTCCTTCAATTCTTAGTAATTTTTTATCATATACAATGTTTTTGAAATTGGTGTGGATCCTTATGACGCATCTTAACGGTCAGGGCCAATACTCCTTTTGTTTTATTTAGTTGATGATGTAGGGTTGTTTTTCTTCCCTGAGGAATTGTTATATCAAGAGTATGGTGGATAATCATCTTCTAACTGAGGAAGTGTGGTAGATGCCTTATTTTCTGTTTTTTTTTTTTTAAGACAGGGTCTCACTTTGGTTGCCCAGGCTGGAGTGCAGTGGCATGATCTCAGCTCACTGCCACCTCCGCCTCCTAAGTTTAGGTGATCCTCCCATCTCAGCCTCCCGAGTAGGTGGGACTGTAGATGCGTGCCACCATGCCTGGCTAATTTTTGTATTTTTTGTAGAGATGGGGTTTTGCCATATTCTCCAGGCTGGTCTTAAACTCCTGAACTCAAGCAATTGGCCCATCTTGGCCTCCCAGAGTGCTGGAATTATAGGCATGAGCCACTGCGTCTGGCCACCTGTTTTCTTATTTTCTTAACAGCTGCACATCGTCTGTTTATACTATCATTTACTTAACCTATCTTCTGTGCTTAGACTGGTCTCTGGATTTTTTTGTAATACAGATATTGCTGAGATGATTAGCCTTGTGTATATATTTTTGCACACTTGTGTAAGTGTTTCTATCGGTTAAATTATTCAGAGTGGAATTACTGGGTTAAAGTTGATGAAAATGTGAAATTTCAATACATAACCCCAGACTGCCCTCCAAAGAGGTGTGTGTGTGTTCCACAACTATTCACCAGAATCATGTAGTTTCCATGTCTTGGTGTTAATCTTGCTTTCCTGGCAAGGTAAAATGCAGCAGTGGATAAAGGTAAATGACTTTGAGTAACATTGAGTTTTTGAGAGGTGAGGGGTGGAGACAGTGTCTGTAGCCACTATTCACACACACTGAGCGCACCTTGGGACGCTGGTGTACATGGGGCAGGAGTTGGTTCTCCTTATTCCTTCTCTGCTTATCTCCTGCTAACTCCAGTCTCTCCCCACAGCTGCTGGAAGTGAACAAGCAGTGGGACCAGCATTTCCGGTCCATGAAGCAGCAGTACGAGCAGAAGGTAATGTGGGGTTCCTGGCCACGCCCACAGGGCATGCCTGGTCTTCATCTCACTGCCTCTTTAGCAGCTTTGAACCTTGGGGAGTGGCCACGCTGAGCCCCAGTATGGTCCAGAGGAGAAGGTGGGGGCAGTGTTGAAGGGCCCAGGGGCAGCCAGGCCCTGCCCACATCCTGGAAGTGCTCTACATCCTTGCCTTATACACTCCTTCTCTCTGCCTCTGAACCCAGATCACTGAGCTGCGTCAGAAGCTGGCTGATTTGCAGAAGCAGGTGACTGACCTGGAGGCCGAGCGGGAGCAGAAGCAGCGTGACTTTGACCGCAAGCTTCTCCTGGCCAAGTCCAAGATTGAAATGGAGGAGGCAAGTGTGACTGCTGGTCCCTGCATAGTCAGCTCCCCTCCACATTAGCAGAGAGTTCACTGGAGCAAACAAGCCAGGAGCAGGAGTCAGGAGATCTGGGGGTCTAGTGCCAAAGAGCTCTGTGACCAGAAACACAGGCACGTTCCTTCCCTGCATTGCAGTTTCCCATCTGAAAATTGAGAAGGTTGCATTAACTGCAGCTTTGCACATTTTCTTGTTTTTATTCAGAACTTTTTGTTCCATTAAAATCGTAGGGACTGGGGAACTGTACAGGGAAGCACACCGTATAAAAGATCCAAGCAGGCAGCCAGGCACGATGACTCATGCCTGTAATCCCAGCACTTGGGGAGGCCTAGGTGGATGGATTACCTGAGGTCAGGAGTTCAAGATCAGTGTGGCCAACACGATGAAGCCCTGTCTCTACTAAAAAAACAAAACTTAGCTGGGTGTGGCGGCAGGCACCTGCAATCCCAGCTACTCAGGTAGCTGAGGCAGGAGAATTGCTTGAACCTGGGAGGCGGAGGTTGCAGTGAGTCGAGATTGCACCATCACACTCCAGCCTAGGCAACAACAGTGAAACTCTTTCTCAAAAAAAAAAAAAAAAAAAAAAAGATCCAAGCAGGCCTGCTCTGTGTCACTTGGTGGGGTGGGATGCTGCTAAGTGTTCAGCATAGTGATGGTGATTTGCCAGGGAGGGGCTACAACATGAAACAGAGCTTCACTTACCCATTCATGCAGACATTTGTCCTCAGAGTCTGTCTCAGGCATTATGCTTGGGCATAGAGTCCACAGGAACAGCTCAACCCTGCCCTCGCTGGGAAAGAGGTGCCAGACAACTAATTACCGAAGCAAATCAAGTAAAAATGTGTTAAGTATTGCAAAGAAGACCAGATTGGGTGGCTTGTGCCTGTGATCCTGGCACTTTGGGATGTCGAGGTGGGAGGATTGCTTGAGGCCAGGAGTTTGAGACCAACCTTGGTGACACAGCCACACCTTGTCTCTACAAAAATTAAAAATTAGCTGGGTGTGGTAGCGTGCACCTGTAGACCTCACTACTCAGGCTAAGGTGGGAGGATTGCTTGAGCCCAGGAGTTGGAAGCTGCAGTGAGCTGCGATCATGCCGCCGCACTCCAGACTGGACAACAGAGTGAAACCCTGTTTCTTTAAAGGAAAAATGTATGGCCGGGCATGGTGGCTCATGCCTGTAATCCCAGCATTTTGGGAGGCCAAGGTGGGCAGATCACTTGAGGTCAGGAGCTCGAGACCAGCCTGGCCAACATGATGAAACCCCGTCTCTAATAAAAGTACAAAAATTAACTGGGCGTGGTGGCACATGTCTGTAGTCCCAGCTACTCGGGAGACTGAGGCACGAGAATCGCTTGAACCCGGAAGGTGGAGCTTGCAGTGAACTGAGATTGCGTCACTGCACTCTAGCCTGGGCGACAGAATGAGACCCTGTCTCAAAAAAAAAAGTACTACGAAGAAGAAGTTACAGAGATCAGAGAGTGGCCATAAGCGGGACCAGATTCTTTCTTGGGGGGAAACAACAGGTCCCCTGAAGTAGTAGTATCTGCTCAGTCATATGTATGACTGAGACCAGCCAAAGGCCCATCAGGACCTTGGAGCAGCTTAAAGAGGAAAGGCCACTTGACTGCCAGACTCTCGGGAGATTTTATGTCACCATGTTTCCCCCTTCATGGGAACTGGACATGGTCTTTTGCCTAGCTTCAAAATGGACGTTTTCAACATGGATTGCCTTTCAGAGTTCCTCCCATCAGCATGGGACACCAGGGGCATTATCTGAGCAGTCAGCCTGCGTCTGTGACACCCCCTTACCTTGGAGGTGTGGTAGGGAGAACACTTCTGTCTTTCCTTACGAGTGCACAGTCACATCTGGTGACTCACAGCCAGACATCCTGGATCTTTGGCCCCTCTCCCTCGCTAACAGTGATAGGTGAGAGAAATCCCTGGAATACCTGAGGGCTCTTCCCTATCAGCTGCAAGGAAGGTAGGGCATTTCATGACAAGGTGTGGGCCTGTAGATAAGTACGCATTTTGGTAAAGGCCATGCCCATCTGGGAGCCTCTTGATGGGGAGTCCAGAATGATTCCCACGGAGTTCTGACCAAGGCTGCCCTCTGCAGTCCATACTGACTAAAGGTCACACAGGGCTGGGTGAAAACTAACCCCTGCGACTGGTCTCCTAATCACATGCTGTGAATACACAATTAGGAAATGTCCACACGCTACAAAGTGAAAGTTCCCCTGCACTACCTCCCCCGCCATGATCCCAGGCCCTCCCCAGAGGGAACCACTATTACCGTTTTGGTGCATCGGTTTCCAGACCTTTCTCGCATATATGTACACGTAGGAATATATAGTTTATTTTGGGATGTGCCTTGTCTTTCCACTGCACTGTGCTGCCATCCCCTAGTTTAAACACCTCCTTTGACATGGAAGGGGAGAGAGCAAGGGAATAGGAAACCTGGGTTCTAGCCCCAGCTCACTATGTGGCCTTGGGTTTGTCACTTCCCCTCTCTGGACATTTGTTTTCCATCATATTACAGGGCTGGGACTTGATGCTGTCTAAAGGCCATCCCAGTCTTGGCTGTCTGTGGCGAAGCCCTGCTGGTTCCATAGAGGGTATGGAACCGCCTCCTGGAAGCCTTCCCTCAGCTGTGGTGATCTTTCTTTTAGCCCCTCAGTACTTCGTTTCTTTCTGGAGGAGCACACTCTGCCTTACGCCACAGTGCTCTCTGGGCGTGTCATCTCCCCTCTAGGCTCCAAGGCTGTACGAGCTGAAGTGTCTGTTAGGGATTATCAGTAGTTTATCGCTTTCTGTGGATCACAGAAGACCCCCATGTGAATATGGTCGGAACTATGGCTTTTCTTTCTAGCAGATTACACACAGACAAAATTCTGCTTTCAGTTTTGGGGCTCACAGCCCTCCTGAGGCCTCTGTGTGACTCACGTTAGGAACCCCATACCTGTGACAGGTAGGTAAGTTTAGACAAGAGAGGGCTGTGGCAGTGCCGGGGGTCTCAACTGCTTAGTGGATGAACTGGTGTCAGAATCCAGGGTCTTCTACTCAACTGAGCTGCTGCTTTTTCTTTTTTTTAATTATTATTTTACATTGACACATAATAATCGAGGGCAGGACCTGATGGACATTACTGCACTGACCCCAGGTACCTTGCACGTGAGCATTGTGGAGTGATGGCCAGGGGAGAAGGTAGGAGCTGGGCCAGGCAGGACAAAGTCCAAGGCCTCCTGGAGAGGCCATCACTAGCCAGCTTACCAACCCTGTGTTCCCTGCAGACTGACAAGGAGCAGCTGACAACGGAGGCCAAGGAGTTGCGCCAAAAGGTCAAGTACCTTCAGGATCAGCTGAGCCCGCTCACCCGGCAGCGTGAGTACCACGAAAAGGAGATCCAGCGGCTCAACAAGGTGGGTGTCTTGGCCCGGGTCCCTTGGCTGGGGAGGGCTCCCTTGAGTCCAGCTGCAATGCCCACCCCATCACTGGCACCCCCAACCATTCAGCTCAGGAAGGGTAACCCTCAGTCAGTGAACTGGCATCCTGTTTCCCGCCTGTTCTGCCATTGCCTCCCACACTCAGAGTGACTCAGCCCTTGGATGAGCCTGTGTCACCCATCCCTCTGGAGGTGCACTCTTCCCCTTACGCCTCACCTGCCCACCCTGCTGGTCAGGGTTTGCTTTACCTTCACTTGCTCAGCAAAGCCTTCCCTGAACCTCATTCAGGTTGCTCTGGTCTATGCTCGTGAGGTCCCAGCAACTTCTCTGACACTCCTTCTCATGGCTCGTCATCACTTATTTAATTCTGTCTTCCCATCTGGCGGTGGGAGGTGCACACCTTCACCAAGGTGTATACCCTAGGCGCCTTGCACAGCTCCTGCCATCGAGCACGTGTTCAGCAAACACTGAAGGGAGTGGAGGAGCATGGGCTGAGGGGCCCGCCCTTGTGCAGTGGGATCCGGGGAGACGGGGCCCCCAGGGTGGAGGCTGGGGAAACCAGAAACCGTGTGGTCTGAGCCAAGCGGAGTGGTCTAGTGCCAGCTTAGCCTCTCCAGCCTCTCCAGTTCAGTTTTGCCGTCTGAGCCCTGGTGGGAATGGCTCTGGCTCTGCCTACCTTCCAGCAGGGTTTCAAAGATGCAGGCTAACGGGAGGGAGCTTTGAAAGGAAATGTTCTCTGAGGGCCTGGAGGAGTTAAGTTCATGGCTCAGCTGTTCCTTTCGTGCTAATTGTTTTTCCTTTCCCTCTGCCTCCTGACCCTGGTCACAGTGGACTCTGGCATGAGTTGAGCATTCCTAGGCCTGCTGGGGAGACCCTTTCTTTTTGGTTTTGGTGTTTTGTAAACACTGATTATGCCAAGTCTGGGGCCCTTGACCTGTTTCCAGAGAAAGAAAAGCAATCGTCCTGAGCTGGGGGACTTGGGGCTCTAAATAGAGGCAGAGAATTGTCCGTGCTGCTGATCATAAAGATGACCTTGGAGATTTTCTTGGCAGAGCCGGGGACAGACGCCATGTGGATGAGTAATGCAGGGCATGTGGCCTTCTTTGCTCATGACCTCAGGCATCTCCCTGTCCCTGGACCTCAGTCTTTTCATCTAAAAAGTGGGGTGGAGTAGGAAGATGAAGTGGAGCCATAACTTCCCCTCGGAACATCCTGAATTTACTCTCGGTCCTGCAGTTTCTTTGCATGTCTAGGGTAGCTGAAGAGACCAGGTGGAAGCCTGAGTCCAAGCTGGGCCAGGTCTCTATCTCCCCGTGGTCCAGGGAGGCCCATGGGTGATGCTGAGGCATGCGAGGGGAGGCCCTGGTGTCCTGGGGCTGAAGTCCAGGGTGACCAGTCTTGAGACGTGTTCCAGAGTTCTGAGTAACATGTTAACAGAGTTCAAGGGGAAACACGGTTAACTGAAACCTTTAAGGAGATGTGAGCACACTATATAAAGAAAAGTATTTTGTGAACCTGATAGATTAAGAGTACTTTTTTTTTTATTTTCAGAATGTTATCTGGTGATATTTCAGCCCACTTTCAGGGTTAGAAAGGGAAAATATTAACTAAGTAGAAATTAGATCCAGTCTTCCCTACATACAGAAGTGTTGGGGATAGAAGGGGTGGTTTGGATGGGAATGGGCTGCTGAAGCTGAAGAATCTCAGAGCAGGCCAAGCTTCCCCCAGAGGACTTGGGGAGACTCAAGCTTCCCCCAGAGGACTTAATCTTCCTTTTAGATCTGGATGCTAAGAATTGAGCCACACCTGTTCAGGGAAGGGGAGATTTCCCCTTCTACATGACAACCAGTTTAGCCTGCTGGGTAAGAGCATGTGCTGAGCTTGCGTCTGTGCTCTGCCGCTTACTAACTGTGTGACCTTGGACAAGTCCCTTCAGGTCTCTGAGCCTCGGTTTTCACATCTGTAAAATGAGGATGATGATCATAGACTTTTCTTCATGGCACTGTGCAGAAGATCCAGTGCTACCCTATTGATTAGCATTCTACACATATTTCATTGGATCTTCTGCACAGTGCCATTAATGGAGGTGGCTATTATTAGTGTCATTATTATTAGGAAGGAGGTCCCTGAGGATGACTCCTCCAAAGGGCCCTGATTTCCGGGGGTTCCTGCTGATGGTCCCCTCTTTTCTCTCCCTGATTCCAGGCCCTGGAGGAAGCACTGAGCATCCAAACCCCACCATCCTCTCCACCAACAGCATTTGGTAGCCCAGAAGGAGCAGGGGCCCTCCTAAGGAAACAGGAGCTGGTCACACAGAATGAGTTGCTGAAACAGCAGGTGAGGCTTCCGGGAGGAAATCAGGTGGGAGGTGCTCAGTGGGAGCTGGAGCTTTCCTGAGGGCCCAGACGGCTTGGAATTGCGTGGAACTTGTAATTAGTAATCCACTTTCTGGCCATTGGCCAGGGCCCCCATCTGGCTCTAGGTTTATCCTTTCCAGCACCATAGCCCTAGCTTAAGTCATTCCTCTACCACCTTTATGATTTAGCCATCTCTGTGCCCCACACGTGCTATCATTTACCTACTATTTAAAAAATACATTCTAAATAAATGAATTTAAAAGGGAGCTGTATATCACTACTGTAAATGGAAAAACACATTTATTGTCACAAGTAGAAAGTAACTGTGAGCAATAAATGCAATAAAAACAAAACAATGTTATTAAACTCTAGCCAGATACTCTTGCCAGAGGAAGACTCTGAACTGGAGTTCTTTTCCCCTTTATTTAAAGGAGATTGGCGGGTACTAGAATGGTATTAAAGACCTACTAGCCCTGAGGGACACAGAAGGATTGGGGTGAAAGGAAATGAAAAGGTTATGGCTCTCCCATTGTCTCCGTGCTATTTAATCCTATGCTTCTGATCCTCCTAAACCGCCTTGAACCTAGCCAGTGTCTCAGCTGATCTGCACTAAGCATGTGAAACTACAGGCTAAGAGACAGAGGCAGGCCCCACCCACCCTACCTCTGCCGGGGCACCCCGGAGCCCTAGCAGAGTTTGTAGGGTCTCTACCCTCAGAGCCAGCAGATCCAAACTCCAGTCTCCACCAAACTCTGGTTCTGTGGTCACTGCCCCTGTGGTTCTCAGCGGAGTGGAAGGATTGTACTGGTTGATGGCTTTCAACCTTGTTTTTAAAGCCGTATATCCTTTGTTCAAATAAAGTCCTACCTTGGGGCCCAGAATGTAAAATAGAGGGACACAGAACTACTCTGTTTGAAGTTAAGGTGGGGGCTGGAGGTGTACCTGTCCACTCTCCATGGCGACCCCCAGCTCTGCCATCTGTGACCCCAGCAGGACGCATGGGAGTCTGGGCCTGAGGAGAAATCCCCACTCAGAACCCTCCCCCTCCCTCTCTTCATCCTCCCTCCACACCAGGTGAAGATCTTCGAGGAGGACTTCCAGAGAGAGCGCAGTGATCGTGAGCGCATGAATGAGGAGAAGGAAGAGCTGAAGAAGCAAGTGGAGAAGCTGCAGGCCCAGGTCACCCTGTCGAATGCCCAGGTGAGAGTGACTGGACCCAGGAAGGGTGACTGGCCTATCCTCCTTGGGAGAGGGGGTATGGATTGGAGGGCCCTGGTGAGGCTGGATATCGGGACACTCACTGCTTCTCTCCAGCTCTGCAATCATATTTGACCTCGGCAAGGCCCTTCCCTTCTCTGACTCTTGCTTTGTACAATGACGAGGTTTACTCTAAGATACCTCTACCTCTGACTTTCCACAGTCAGTTCTAGGGCTTTACTCTCCCAGAATGGAATTAAAAGATGTTAGCACAGAAGCAGCGAGGTTCATGCGAACCCTCTTGACCTGCGCACAGACCACTGTGATGAGCAGGTGGCCTGCAGCAA
Organism: Piliocolobus tephrosceles; assembly: GCF_002776525.5. Lineage (NCBI taxonomy): Eukaryota > Metazoa > Chordata > Mammalia > Primates > Cercopithecidae > Piliocolobus > Piliocolobus tephrosceles. The sequence goes on from NC_045437.1 coordinate 139,680,187, forward strand.
CAGCCTGGGCTGCGCTCGGCCCTCGGGGCCCTTTCCCGGAGCTGGCCCACGCATGGTGGCCCAGAGGGAAGCATCAGCCGGGCAGTGCTCTCCGCTGGTCAGGCCCTGGATCCGGGCCTGGCCAGAAACCACCTTGCCGATAGTCTTTTCTCCCTCCCTTCTCTCAGCTAAAAGCATTCAAAGATGAGGAGAAGGCAAGAGAAGCCAACAGACAGCAGAAGAGGAAAGCAAAGGTGAGGAGGCCTGGGGGAGGTGGCAGCACGGACATCATCTCACCTTCCTCAGGGAGCTAGCCTGATGGACGCACGGTGTGTGCACGGGCGTGGGGACATTCTCTGCTAACTAACTGATGAGTAATACAGGAAGAGCCTTAGAGCAGTATTGACTGTCTAAGTCAATACTTAGACAGTCTGTCTCTACAGTCTTACGATGCATTAGCTGTCATCACTGTTGACATTCTGTGTCCAGGTAGCACCCTTCCGTGCCCATGTGACTAGCCTTCTTTGGCCGTGTATGAGCCTTCCGTGTCCATGTACCCACTTTCTGTGCCCATGTATGAGCCTTCCATGCCCATGTATCCAACTTTCTGTGCCCATGTGCCAGCCCTCCGTGCCATGTACCAGCCTTTTGTGCCCATGCCCAGCCTTCTGTGTCCATGTACAAGCCTTCCATGCCCATGTGCCCAGCCCTCCCTTTTCCATGGCCCAGCCTTCCATGCCCATGTGCCCAGCCTTCTTTGTCCATTTACCAGCCTTCCATGCCCATGTATGAGCCTTCTGTGCCCATGTGCCCAGCCTTCCATGCCCATGTACCCAGACATCCGTGCCCATGTACCAGCCTTCCATGCCCATGTACCAGCCTTCCGTGCCCATGTACCAGCCTTCTGTGCCCATGTCACAACCTTCCATGCATATGTACCCAGCCTTTCATGCCCGTGCAGCCTTCCATGCTCATATATCCAGCCTTCTATACCCATGTATCCAGATTTCTGTACCCATGTAGCAGCCTTTCATGACCATGTACCAGCCTTTGGTACCTAGCCTGCTAGCCTTCAGAGAGCTAACGTTCTAATTAGAGAGAGGGTGATGAGGTGGGTGTCCCGTACAGCCTGTTGCAGGCCAAAGCCAGATGTGAGCCTTTCTTGCAGGCCTCGGGAGAGCGCTACCACGTGGAGCCCCACCCGGAACATCTCTGCGGGGCCTACCCCTATGCCTACCCGCCCATGCCAGCCATGGTGCCACACCATGGCTTTGAAGACTGGTCCCAGATCCGCTACCCACCTCCCCCCATGGCCATGGAGCGCCCGCCCCCACTCCCCAACTCCCGCCTCTTCCATCTGGTGAGTCTGTGTCCCTCCCTTGCTCCAGGGCACACACAGAGGCTGCCCCAGACACCTTCCAGAGAGGAAGGCTAAGTGAGGGGGTCAGAAACTGCATCCTTCTGAACTAAACAGCACCATGGTGGCAGGTGGGTATCCAGGGCCTGGCTCTGGCCTGCTACCCAGGGGCAGGGATCTGGCCACGATCCTGCAGGGCTGCCCCACAGCTGTTCAGGGTCACTGGTGTAGGACAGAGAAGGCTGAGTAAGAGTGCAGGGTAGGAAGGAGGACTCCCTCCAGGCCCCAGGCCAGGGGTATCAGAGTTTGGGTTTGCTTTTTCTTATAACTT
>NC_045437.1:139681953-139704351 GCF_002776525.5 Piliocolobus tephrosceles
TTCTTTTCTTTTCTTTTTTTTTTTTTTTGAGATGGAGTTTCACTCTTCTTTGCCCATGCTGGAGTGCAGTGACGTGATCTCAGCTCATTGCAACCTCTGCCTCCCAGGTTCAAGCTATTCTCCTGCCTCAGCCTCCAGAGTAGCTGGGATTACAGGCATGCACCACCACGCCTGGCTAATTTTTTGTATTTTTGGTAGAGATGGGGCTTCTCCATGTTGGCCAGGCTGGTCTCGAACTCCTGACCTCAGGTGATCCACCTGTCTCGGCCTCCCAAAGTGCTAGGATTACAGGCGTGAGCCACTGCGCGTGGCCTCTTTTCCCTTCTTATCATTCTTCCTCCAAAGATCTGCTGTTGCTTGTCCCATTTTCCCCAGTCCTCTGCCACAGCCCCACCTTAGGCATCCCAGCTCTCCCCTGGACCATTACAGAAACCTCCCTGGCTGGCCTCCTTTTCAGCTTCTCCCATATGAACATTCTTGGTACACATCTTTAAACACCAGAGTATAGTACGGCGCTTAAGAGATTGGCTCTGGATTTAGAAAGACCTGGACTCAAATCTAAGCTTAGCCGTTCTCCTTGCTGGATGACCTTCAGCAAGTGATCCCCTCTGAGCCTCAGATTCCTTACCTGTGAAATGGGAGTGCCAGCCCGGGTTGTTATAAAGATTCACTTATACTTGACTAATATAGATTTAGTATTGTCCTGGCACAGTAGGTGCTATTGTAATTTTCAGGTGTGGTTATTGATTATTAAGCACCAGTTTTGTCGCAGCCGGAATACACCTGGCGTCTACCTTGTGGAGGGGTTCGAAATCCAAATCAGAGCTCCCAAATGATGGACTCTCCCACAGCCAGGCCTACAGAACCAGGTGAGCCCCTAGTCGTGAGTCTTGGTCCTCCCTGGGGGAGATAACGTCTCATCTGCCAGCATTGCCTAAGTTTGGGATGATGTTGTTACTTTCTTATCTTGGTGGAGGAGAGGCCCAGCTTTCCAAAACAGTGTTGAATGGAGAGCGATGGCAGCCACAGAGGGAGGGGGGCTGAAACCATTCATTCTAGTGCATTATCTAAATGCCAGGCATTGTGCTAGGTGCTACGGATGCCAAGAGAACAGAAGCAGATATGGTCCTTGCCCTTATACAGCATAATGTCTAATGAGGGAGGCAGAAATGACTAAACAGACACCACACAGACAGGCTACACTCGAGTGCCCTAAAGGAAGAAGAGCAGGTTTCTGTGGGAGAAGATAGCAGAGGAAGCCAACCTAGACTAGGGGCTTAGGAGAGCTTCCCAGAGGCGGCAGCATTTGAGTTGAGACTCTCAGAATGAGTGGCACTAGTTAGGTGGAGAGGTAGGGGTGTCATGCTTTTGCAGAGAACATGACAAATGCAGAGGCCTTGGTGGGAGGAGGGGAAGTAGGGGAGCCGATTTGAGGATCGGAGGGAAGACCAGTGTGGCTGGAGCCAAGAACAAGGTGGGCAAAGAGAGGGGCAATGCAGGGTTCGGGATGTAGCCAGGCCCTGACCGTGCAGGCCTGCAGAGCATGGTGGGAGGCCTGGGTCTTATCCTCAGCATAATGTGTAGTCACTGGACATTTTTATAGCAGAGTGGTATGGCCATATTTCTCTTTGAAAAGTTCCCCTGACCATGGTGTCCACCATGAAAGGCTGAAGGACCTGGAGCTGTGTCCACTCGTCAAAAGACCGGGACCTTAGCGACTGCCATCGCTCCCTGCAGAGCTCTCATGGGGCACAAGGCACTGCCTCGCCTGTGAGACTTCTGGGAACACAATTGTAACTAGTGGGTGGGAATGACAGGGAGGTCAAGTCCATCGCAGCATGAAGAGGAACTTTCTAAGGGACACAGTTGTGCACAAATGGAGCCAGCTCTGGGAGGTAGCGAGTGTCCCTTTGCAGAAGGTGTGTGAGTAGAGGCCATGGGGTGGATACCTTGGAGGGGTTGTGATTTGGAGGATTTGGTGTTTGGAAGAAAGGATCGGACTGCTCAGTCATTTTCTGTTTTTCCCTGAAGAGCCCTACGAGTTCAGTGGAGCCCCTTAGAGGCTGCTTTGATGAGTGGTAGAGGTTGGTTTAATGGGAGGGGCTCCCTCCCCAGAACTGCTCCACTTCCGGGGTCTGGAGCCAGATTGGGTTCAAATCCTAGCCCCACTACTTCCTGGACCTGGAACTATGAGCAAGTCATTCAAAACCTCTTAGTGTCCCAGTTCCCTCTTCTACAATGGGATAATAACCTGCCTTCTTCATAGGGCTGGGGGAAGATTACATGACCAGCGTACCTAAGGTACTTAGCCCTGGCACTTGGTAGCACCCAGTAACCCTAGCTGTTACTTTTACTGTTCCCGTATTGCGTTCCATAAGAGACTTTGAAACTCACTCTACCAGATAATCATGAAGTCCTCAAAATTTTTGTTTATTTAGAGTCTCCAAAAAATGACCGTGAGGGGCCTCAGTGAGACCAGATTGTGTCATTTGGCTCCACCTTCGTCTTGCAGAGCCAGCTGACCTCAGATTGCCGAAAAACTAGAAGCCACTTGCACGGTGTGGCCAGAGCCTCAGCTGGATGAGAGGCTGAGATGGGTGGCCAGCTTGGACACCAGTCCCTGAACCGAGCTGTTTACAAGACTGGGGAGGCTCCACCCCGAAGGCTTTCATGTGTACTCTGATGAGAGTGACTGGGAAAAACTCACTTCCCTGCTGCTGAGTGGAGAGAGGTCTCATCCGGCTTTGACCTGCCATCTGTTGCAAAAGCCTCCAGGAGCAGCAATCCTAAGAGTGGGGTGCAGTTAAGATCCCCTTCCTTCAAAATCTCCCGGAAATGGTTTCAGGCCCTCTGGTGCCATGACCAGTTTGTGTGTGTGTTTAATTTTTGCTTCAAGCTCTAGCAGGACCTGCCCCACGCACACCCCTACCCCTCTGTGAGGAGCTGTGGGAAGTGTGGGTTTGTTTCCGGAACAGAAGAGAATGATGGATGTGGGGCCTTCTCCACCTCCACTCACAGTAGCCTTGCTGAAGCCATTGCAGATGGGAGAAGGTCATGCCAGCCAGGTCTGATGAGGGGCCCCAGCCTGAAGCTGCCAGGCCCTGAGGTTCAGACCCTGGACCCTGCAGCTGGAGGCCTGTGGTGCCAGAAGCCCAGATTAGGGTGGCTGTCCATCCCTGGATAGCTATTTGCACGAATCATGGACATAAATCCAAGTTGAAGATCAACATTCTGACTCATGTCCATTTATGCACTAATGTTCCCCTATCAACCCCCTGCTTTCCTGGATCCCTCCTTCTGTTCCCCTTTTCTTCCTTTCCCTGAGAGGGTCACCATTACTCAAGAGTAATGGTGACATATCAGGGCCTCCCTGAGGGTAGGGCAGCCAGGGGCAGTCGAAGGAGCCTAGGCCAGGACTCAGGGGACTTGGGTTTAAGTTCCAGTCCTGCCCCTCACTCATCAGGAGACCTAGGGCAAGGCGTGGCCCTTCTGTGAGCCTCAGTTTCCTCATCTGTCAAACAGAACCTCATCTTAACCTTAAATGACTTGAAGAACTGTGGGAGGGAATGAGAGTAGATCAGAACTGGTTTTATAAACTCCCAATGCTGAGTGACAGAAGCAGAGTGGGCCAAGGTAGGAGCCAAAAGCAGAGACCCAAAGCAAAGCATTCTCTGATTTCTTTTTTTTTTTTTTTAAGAGACAGTCTCACTGTGTTGCCCAGGTTGGAGTGCAGTGGCTATTCAGACTCAGTCACGGCGCACTATAGCCTCAAAATCCCACATCAGCCTCCCAAGTAGCTGGGGCTATAGGAGTGCGCCACTGCACCCAGCTATTAGGCTGTTGCAAAAGTAATTGTGATTTTTGCCCCTTTTTTGTAGCGGGGAGGGGCTCCCTCATGAAGATGCCACCCCTGACAGGGCTATGTGACCCTTGCACTCTGCCTTGGCTGATCTCGGAGAATTGTGGGGTGGGGAGGTAGCCTTGGATTTTGCCATATGGCGAAAACCGCAGTTACCTTTGCACCCACTGTAAAAAGTTTTTGTTGTTGTATGTGTTCTTTTCTCATCCTCCCCACTTTACCCGGCCCCACCTTCTCCTCCTCACTCCCCACCCAGGCGGGGGCAGCCACCATTGAAGAAGCACCACACACAGTAGGCTCAGCTGCTGCAGAAAGGCTTTTACTGGGCAGACGGGGGGTGAGTCTCATGCCAATGGACCAGTGAGGGGAGAGGGCACATCCTCTGAAGGAGCAGGGGTGGCATCCTGCCCAGGGGCCTTAGCCTGAATGCACTAAGAGCTGGCCCCTCAGACAGGCTCAGGGGAGGTCCGCCCACAAGGGCTTTGGGCCCCTCCGTCATGAAGATGCCACCCCTGACATGGGGTACGTGGCCCTTGCTCTCACATCTGTCTTGGCTGATCTCAGGGAGGTTGATCTCTCTCAGGGAGAACTGTGGGCTGGGGATGTAGCCTTGGGAGAGCCCTTCAGGAAGGAGGAGTTGGGGATTGGGCAGTGTGGAGTAGACCCAGAAACTTCTGGGGACGTCAGTGGTAGTTACTAATATTTGGAGGCAGTGGGAGATGCTGGCCCTAAGGTTGAGGTATCCATTAGAGCAGAACAATTGGACCTAGAGCTGGTTTTTCCTTTGGGTTTAGGTGTAAGTGAACTATTATCATTGGAATGGAGAACTGGAGAGAAAGGGTTGTTATTCTCCAGCATTACACAGCTGCAGGCACACAGATGGTACACGTTCCCAGAAAGACACATAGACATGTGGCTGTACACCCATACACACACACAGTCACGCACACCTGTAGGCCTGTGTGTAAACACCCACATGCACCCACACTCACATGCCTGGCAGTACAGACACAGAACTGTATGCATCCATTTGTGCCAGGCTGGGGCCTCGAGTGATAGGAAAGGGGTCTGTGGTGGGTAGATAGTGTGGTTGGAGACACGGATTCCTTCCTGAACAAAGTCCCTCCCCTACATGGTGGACACGGGATGAGACAGCCTTCAGTTACTTCCTCTTGAGCCCCAGGGCTGCCTGCCGCCTCATGTAGGACAGGATGTCCATCTTGACGTTGCTGATCGTGGTCCGGTGGTGCCAGCGCATGACAGGTATACCATCTGGCCCCACCAGGAACTTCTCAAAGTTCCAGCGGATGTCGTGGACCTTCATGGGTTCCCAAAAGAGGCGGTCAGATGTACCCAGGAGCTCCGAGGTGGGAGGACAGGAGTTCTAGAGCAGGGATGAGAGGAGTGTCAACCTTGCTTGAGGCCACTTGACCCTCTTCCTTCCTAGACCTTGCTGGGGGGTGGGAGAACAGCCTGGCCCTGAGAAAAGAGCTCCAGTTTGGGAGTTAGAAGAATGACTGCCAGTGCCAGCTGTGGCTCTAGAAGATTGTGAAACCCTTAGTATGTTCACTCTGGGTCCTCCTTCTGGGCCTTTCCTGTAAAATGGGCCAATGAGACCCTAATCAGGGTCTGCAGAGCCACAATAGATACCAAGAAACTCCCCAAGAGCCCAGGGGCAGGGGAGGCGGCATGGGCCTTCACGGTGTGGACTGGAGCCAAGAGGGGCTGCAGTCCCAGCCAACACAGGTGGGAGCTCACTCACCTTTAGGAAAGTGTAGAATTTCTGCTCTTTCTCTCCATTCACATCCCCTTTCTCAAAGAGCTGGAAATTAGGGACAAAGCCTCCACCTGGTCGGACATACCTGTTGAGGAATGTTCTTAGGTGGGTTCCGAGGAGGTGGGCACAGGACTCAGAAATGAGAGGAAGGGACAGAACAGGGGAGGGGGGTGTTGGGGGTCTGGATTTATTCCACAGTGGGAAGCAGGAGCCAGTGAATGTGCAGTGGGTGTAGGCATAATGTGAGTCCGCGGTCTTCCTTTCCAGCCTGGTCCCTTTTCAGTGTCCCCCCACCTCGGTGCTCCCCGCAGATGCACATCACAACTAGTCATGTCTGTCCTTTTCCCTCTTTTGTCCCTTCCCTTCCATTCCCTCATTTGACTGGGGATCCTAGAAGAGGAGAGTGGTTCTTGGTGGCTGATAAATGTTCACCATGAATTGGGGTTGATACAAGACACATGGGCCATGTGAGAGGTACTTTCTTAGGATGCTGAGTGAGCACTCACTTGAGGCTGGGAAGGATCTCTGAGTTCTCGCCTGGTTCCTGTTTTCCAAATTGGTTGCAGGGAAAGCCGAGAATGACCAGACCGAATGGTGCAAGCTCTTCCTGTAGTGCATTCAGTTCTGGGCCAAAGAGAAAGAGCAGACATGGGAGTATCCTGGCAAGGAGCCCTGTCTCATCCACTCCACTCCCCCAGCTCACCTGGCTGTGCCACTGGAACTAACGAGGCCCGAGAAAGGGAGGGACTTGCCCAAGATCACCAGTGAGTTCACAGCAATGCTGGGACTCAGGTCCTATCCTCTTGACTCTAATCTGGATGGATTGAAGGTTTGGGGGAAAAGAATAATACCCTTCCTCAAATCAGCTGTCAGTCACCTGCCCGTTGCCAAGGCCCTCCACCTGGGCCAGTTGGAGCACTCATTCAGGGCCCTCAGGATTGAGTTTCCTGGAGCAAGAACTATCCAACCCTGGATACAAGGCAGAGACCTTCTTTGGGGTGAGGTTACAACCCTCCCATAATCTTTGGCAAATCAGGAACATAGATGAGGCCCTGGCCCAGCTCCCCAGTTTCCTCAGTGTCCCCTGGTCTCTTTTGCAGCAGCACCCTGCCCATCTCTTGCCCAAACGCACTGTGCTCTGTTCCAAGGCTAGAGAGAAGCATCCCAGACAGAGCACTCACAACCACTGGACCACCCGACCGCCGTCCTTCCACTTAACGGGAATTCGCCTGATTGCCAGGCAGAGCATGGAGGGTCAAATTGTCCTTGCCTCCCTGACCCCCTGCCAGCAGACTGCTCAGCCCCAAAGCGTTTTCCCCTGGGTGCTGTCACTTGCCTTTGGTTGCCTGTTCCCCTAGCCTCTGTGTTCTACCCCAGCTAGGGAGAAAGGAGTAAGCATATCAGGAGATCATGAAACCTGGGCCAAATGCCTTATTCTGCCACTAATAGCTTTGTGACTCTGCTTAAGTTGTGTCTTCACTCTGAGTCTTGGTTTCCTATCTGTAAATTGAGAAGAGGGGAAGGCTAAACTAGATCATCTTCGAAGTTTATTTTAGAATGGGCATTAGAAGTGTAGCCTGCCCCTTCATCCCACTACACCACGCATACACTCTGGGGCCTCGAGGCAATTTGCCTGCTTTCCAGAGAGCTGCCAAGAGAAGCACCAAAGCAGATGGGGCTGAGGGAAAATGAGACATTCTCAGCAAGATGGAGCTCCAGTTATCATCTCATGCTGCAGCCAAAGGGAGCTCTAATCACAAACCTAATCTCCATCCCTCTGCCTTTAGGGTGGTTGAGGTGCCCAGAGATGAAGATGGATAACTGGGAATCTCCTAGAACATGTCCAAAGGCAATCAGACCTCAGGCTTATATAATCATCTTCACAAAACCACGGAACACGGTGGAGCTGGGAAAAGGGGCTTGGACTCTCATGATTGCCATCACCCTTCCCCCTGTGCACCAGAAAAGATCCTGTGATTGAAATATGCCATACAGCCCCAAATAAAGCAGGGAGGAAGGGTGGGCTCTTACCAATGTACTGGCCCGTCAGGCCTCAGTAGGTGGCCACGTTGACAAAGAGGACGTATTTGCCAGTGTACTGCTTGAAGGGGATGTACTCCTCCCCATCAATGGTGAGGGCTCCGTACTCGTAAATGGTGCCGCTCATGCCACCATGGCAGTCCATCTGGAACACAGAAAGGCCATAAAAGGAGCAGTTAGAGCTGAAAGGGAACTTGGACATTCCATTTTCAAAAGAATGAAAGATCCCAACAGGGAGAGTGACTTTCTCAAAATCATCACCGAGAATTGGAACTGGACTAGCACCGAGGTCTCCTAATTCCTTGTGTAAGATAATGATTTTGAAAGCACTTCACAAGTGCTTATTAGGTGCTTACTATTAAGTGCTTAATACGTGAGTGCTTAAGTGCTTAATAAGCACTTAATAAGTGAGTGCTATGGAGCCCTGGAGAATGACTTATTTTGCTAATTACTTCCACATCACATGTCAACTTCAGAATATTTACTGGGCTCTCAGGGAGACTGCCCTAAAGCTGATGGCTGGGTTCCTGGACAGGCTGATGGAGACTGGTTGGGTGGCTGTTGGAATACTCCAGGCCATTGAGGATGAGAGCCTGAACTAGGCCAGTGTGAAGGAAAAACTGAAGAGAAAGGAGGAAGAGGCAGTATGGACATGGTCATTCAGAGGCTCCCAATCTGGAAGACAGGAAAGATGAGGCTGTTGTTACCAAATAGGGAAGCAGGACTGAGAGCCAGGCATGGGGGAAAGGGCTGTGGCGAGGTAGGGAAAAGCAACAATACCTGCAGGTGTTAATGTTCCGGGTCTGAGCCGGCTGGTGATGACCCTTATGCCTTCCTACCTCCCCAGCTGCTGCTCACAGTCAGCCTCCAGGGCAAGGAGGGACAGAGTACAGTGGACTGTGGGCTGGGAGACCTGGGCTCCACGTCCCTCTGCCATTAACTCCCTGTGTGGTCTTGGACTGGCCCTTTCTTTTCTTCGGACCTGAGTTTCCTCATTTATAAAATGAGAACCTTGAACCGAACCAGCTCTTCAACCAGGTCAACCATGATGGCTTGATAGGATCACGATCAGTGGGAGAGGGGGGATTGGGCTCACTGCTGGCTAGTAGGATGTGGCTTATGAGCCTACTCTGCCTCTACCTCATCCCTGACACAGACAACAAAACTCTGAGACTACCCTTGAAAGGATGTCTGTCATTGCATCATTGACACAGTTTGGCAGGTGGGCTGGTCGTGATGGGAAAGGAAAACCTTGAAACCATTGTATAAGGTTGTCTTTAAGGTCCTTTGTAGCCTTGATATCCTTTGAAAGGTGGGCAGACAATAAACAAATAGAATGCAAAGTAGCATTATAGACCAGGAGAGGACAGAGACAGGTGGCTGGAGTTAGAGAAGCAAATTCACTCCCTCTCTTCCCTTCAGTTCTGGAGGACTTGCTGTTGAGGCAAGGAACCTGGGCCTGACCAGGTGAAGGGAGTGATCCATGCTGGCAGGGCGTGGCCCCTGCACAGTGTGCAGAAGAGCTGCCTCTGTCATGAAGCAGGCCTGCTGAGTCGGGCGAGGCTGCGCTTCCTCCGCCAGGCCATTCCCTGGCAGCTGCAAGCTCTCTTCCTGGCACTGGTGCAAACTTCCTGCTTTACATGAGTCTAATATTCCACACCCTGTGACTTTTGGTGGGTGCTGGAGGCAGGCCCAAGACCTAAGATCAACATTCCTCCTGCTCCTGGAGCTCCTCGTTCCAGCTGGCGCCATTTCCACCTTAAAATGCAGACAGACTGGGACACAACAAATACACCCTAGACCGCCACAAAGGTCTAGTGGCCAGAAAGCCAGGCACCTCTATAGCCTGTCCACTTTTTTAACTCTGCCATGATCCAAAAATGAACTCCGAGACATGGAAGAAAAAGAGATGACAGGTTGTCCTAATAATGGGAGCTTGTAAACAGAAGGACCAGCTTCTGGACACAGTTTCAGTCTGGGGGTGTGGCAAGGAGAACCCTATTTCATTAGCTTCTGTTTTTTGCTGGCTGCCTGGCTCTGAGCAAGTCACTTTCACTGTCTGGGCATATAATGTCCAGGGAGATAAGCACGCTGCTGCCCAGAATGGTTGGGAGAATCTATTGGCAGAACAAAACAGGCATGGAATCTCTTGGAACAAAATCCCATGTCAAGGGATAGTGGGGGTCAGAAGGTGGCCCACGAGTGGAGAAGCCACAGCTGTGCTCCCCACTGATCACTGCAACTCAGTCCTCTATGAGTCCTCTTCCCTTCTCTGGGCACATGGAATCCCAGAGCACTGCATCTGAAACAGTGGCTGAAGGAGATAACGGGGAGAGGCCATGACAGTGCCTCAATCCTCCCATAGCTGGGCAAGAGAGGAGGGTTCTGGTGGCTTAAAAGTTGGATGATGGGACTCAGCCAGGACTCTGGCTGGCTGGGGCTGCTGGTCTTGTGTCTTTCTCCTCTCCTGTCTTACCACTCCTATCAATATGATGCTGTGAGAAGTGGTCTGGGAGGCTGGAGACCTGAGTGCTGGGCTTTGCTGTGTCTCTGATGTCATGTGACCCCCTTTCCTGGGGCTCCCGCTCCTCCATTGTAAGATGGAGTCAGGTTCAGGGCTGTCTTAAAGGCTCTTTAACTCTGTCAGCCTGTGGTTCCATGATTCTCTCTGCCAGGTTTAGTCACCTAGAAACCAGCGGTTACTAGGATCCCACGCACGTCAGCAGTTGTCACTCTTTCCGGCTTCTGCAGTCCTTTTGTAGAGACAAGGAGGCTGGGCAGTCTGAAGCTGGACTGGGGAGGGGATGCAGCAAGAAGAGGAGGACCCCATCTGTTCCCTAGCCTCTTCCTTTGAATTGGTAGGAGGCAAACACCTCTCTGGGGCTGAGTCCCCTTTCATCCATTCCATTCTCCACATGCCCCATAACCCTATCCCTTTACCCTGGGGCTGGGGGTGAGGTGAGTGGTTGGGTCCTAACCCAGAGCTAAGACATCTCAACTCTAAGAACTTGGGAGCAGAGATGGGCATGCCCAGGCTTTCATTAGCCAGCAAGTCCTGACTGGTTCTATGTGATATGATTACACCTCACCCTAAAACTTTTCTAGACCATCCCCATCCTATTCTCTCTGAGTCCATTTATCCCTCCCCAGAGTTCTGCAGAGAAGACACAGCTATGATGAGTTATTCATAGAGTCCAGGTTCTCCCCGCTAGCCTTCTTGAGGCAGGGCCCAATTTGTACCTTCTTTGACCCTCCCCAGTCTGAGAGGTGGGGACTCACTCCATGGTGCTGGCCTCTCTATGGCCCACCCCCAACATCAATGTTGAAAATCGACCCCATTCCTGACCTGGAAAATGCCTTCTGAGTTGGGGATTATGGACAGGGATGGATAAAAAGGAGGGGGCTTGGACAAAGTGGCTTCACATCCATTTAGACTGACTCCAAGGAGAGGCTGATTAATGGGATTTAGGCTAAGGACAGAAAGGGGGTGAGTAACATGGAAGGAAGCCTGTGCTTGCAATGGGCTTCCTGAGAAGTGGATAGAATTTTGGAAACGGACTCCTAGACTCATAAGATCTTAATTAAAGTGAAGGCCCAGAGGATTTTAGAAACACAAGCTCAGAGCTTGCAAAAATGTGAGTTATGCGTGTTGGGAGGTTGGAGACAGAAATTGCTCTCTTTGAGTCTATCCCTACACCTGGCTTCTGCCTCCTTCCCCACCCACTCCCACTCCCTGGGTAGAGGAGAGGTCTACAGAGTCCACCCTGGTACACACTGTCCAAGGAGATCAGCATGCTGGCTCATCCCACTCTTGGTCTCAGTATCCCCACTCCAGGTATGGGCCACACACCTGCTGGAAATAGACCGAGGCTCCAGAGAATTCTACCTCTCCTTCTGAATTAGCAGTCCCCAGCTTTCTCCAACTACCAGGTTTCCTCAGGCTAATGACAGTGGGTCCTGGGTAGTGAGGCTGCCCCAGAGGAGGAAATTGCAGAGAACAGCTTGTGGATTTTTCAGCTTCTCCAAGCATCCCCTCTGAGGCCGTCATCTTCATCGTGCCCCATGCACTCCCACCCCCAAATTCCCGCCTGCAGATGGAGAAACGGGGATCCAGGAACAGGTAAGGACTCAGGGTCCTGAGTGTTCTGCACTGTCACTCCAGAGCTCTTTCTGGCACTGATCTCTGCCTCTTCTACCAATGCCCTGAATCCAAGTGGCCATTTCTACCTGCCTGCATCATTCTTGGGCTAGAAGAGCACCCCACTGCAGTTCTTCAGGATCAGGCTCACCCAGCTGCCTCTCCCCTTTCTCGTTGTCTGTCTCCCTGGGAACTTGCACAGCCCACCCAGACGCCAGGCATTTTTTCTGTGACGCCCTCCCTCTCAGGTCCTACTGAAGGGGAGCAGCTCAGGCACGGAGGTGACATAGATGTAGCAAGGCGATCCCCGAGGTGGCAGTGGGGAGAAAGTGCGAGCTCGGGGAAAGAGACCTTCCTGCCTTAGTCATTCTGCCCGCCTGAAGCACCAGGTTTCGGCTCTCCAACAGATGGAACTACGAGACGACGACGGTCGGGGGCGGGGTCGCAGCGGCAAAAGGGGTTCAGGGGGGTCCCTCGCACCTGGGGATCTTCCATCTGGCGGGGAGCCTGGGAAAAGGGGTGCATTGCACTAAGCACTGGACACCGAGGGGCTAGGTTTGTTCTCCTGGCCCCCGGCCCGGAGGCTCACTCACCTTCGACTTCTCTTGTCCCCGGCTCTGCGGGAGGAAGCCGGCCAGGAGCAGGGAGAGCAGGCAGGACGCCTGCAGCAGCCGGGCCATGGCGGGCTGGGGGCACACGCAGGGTCGCCTGAGTCGCTGCCTGATCCCTGGCCACCGTCCGTCTGAGGTGTCCGGCGCTCGCAGCCACCTTTCAAGCCCTCGGGTGTGACCAATCCGCGGCCAAGCCGGGGCCCTTGCAGCCAATCGCTAGGCGGCTGGGATTTCAGGGGCGGGCGCGATTTGCCCTCAGCTCCCGCTTCCCCGGCCCGGGGGGACAGTGACATAAGCAAATCTGGGCAGAGAGGTGGAAGTCAAGTCCCTGTGGACGTGGGAGGCGGTCCCTTCCTCTTTTGGCTCCAAAGTGCGAATGGAGGCGGGCACAGCGGTCTCCATTACAGCGAAGGCAAGGGGCTAATAGCACCCAAGAACTGATGGAAGTCTGCATTCTGGGAAGCATTCCTTATTCCTATCGAGGCTTTAAAAACACCTTGCGATGGTCCTCTGGAAATTGAGGGTTTAAAATTTCAGCAAGATCTGAAGTTAAACTTCCAAAAACATTTACTATATATAGGGTTAGTACTTAAGAAACAAAGAGTGGGTGTCCTGGGATTTTTGAAAACCCCATTCTGGTTAGGGCACTGGGACTGTAGGGACAGAGAAGGTGGGGTGCCTTTCCTCCCCATCATATAGGGTCACAGCTGACATACCTGTAGCAAAAGACAGGTTAGCAAGAAAAAAGCATAACAGATTTATTTAATTAAAGTTTTCTGTGACATGAGAGTCTTCAGAAATGAAGACCCAAAAACTCAAGGAAAACTGTTTATTTTTAGGCTTAGATTCTATGAAGATCATGGAAATGCGCAGAAATGTGAGTGGAGAAAAAGGGAATGGTCTAATAGTAATAAACGGAGTGGGAAACCCAGCAAGGCTTGTCTGTTTGTATCCTTGGCCTATCTGTGGCTAAACCACCTGGTTTAGAAGCAGAAAATAAATTTGCTCCCTGTGTAGTCTTTAACATGTGGCAGTTCCTTTCTGGGCCTCAGTTTCCTCAGCTGTGTAATGATGGGATCGATTTGTGATCTCCAGTGCCCTTCTGACTCTGGCTAGATGACTTGTTTCTAAAGTAAGTGACAGACCGAGACCAGGAGTCCTTTGAGAATAGGGCCCATAATCACTACCTGGCACAGGACCTAGCAGACAACAGATGTAAAATATTTGCTGACTTAATCATTCATTACATTAAAAAACAAAATCTCCATGGAACACTTATGATCAGGCCAGGCAGTTCTAGGGCTGGGCTGTTTAGGTATGATCCTGTCCACAGATGGGGAATGTGTTTGGAATCAGTCTCAAATCTGACCACCAGAGTCAACTGGGAAGGCTTTAATACAGATTCCTGGACCCCACTTTGGAGTCATTGCATTAGAATCTCTAGGGGCAGAAGCTGAGAATCTGCCTTCAGATATGTTCTAAAGGTTATTGTGAGGCAGTTGGCCTGGCTGTAGCCTTGATAGTGTGAGTCCTAGGATTAAGTGCCTTCTAGAACTTTCTTCTGACCAAGAAATGCCTTGAGAAACCATACCTTTACTATGATTAAAGGTATTAACATCCCCATTGGAATTTGGAAGATGTTTCTCAAGTTTTGCATTCTCTGTGAAGTCTTCCCACCTCGAACCACAGCCTGTCGAAGTGGAAGGAACCTCAGAGGCCAGGAAGTCTTTAGCTGAGTTAAAGCCTGGGAGCATACGAACAATGGCTGACACACAGTAAGTGCTCAATACGTTTTATTTAACCACCTCATTTCACTGAATCCTAGAGATGAGGAGCAATTTACCCAAGTTCCCATAACCAACTGATGGCAGGGAGGGAATCAGAATCCAGGTCTCTAGACTCAGTCTCAGGCCCTCTCCATGTTGTTCTGTTGTCTTTTGAGGTTTGTATTTACCCAAAAATATAAACATCTGTGTACACATCAGTTTATCAGAAATCCATTGTTCCTTAGCATCAGCTGGCATCTAGTGACCCTCAAAATAGGCACCTAGCAACATGTTAACACCATGAGAGATGCTAAAGAGTTGTCTAGAAGCCAAAGCCCCTGCCCCTAAAGGTGTTTCCAGCAGAGACCAGCAGGGTAAGGGACGGGAAGGTACCTAGGGTCACACAAGCGCAGGCTGGCACCTGGCAGCAGGCATCTCTCTATATTTTGCACCTTCTGTGTCTCACTTGTCTCACCTTAATCCCGGTGGTCTCTTTGGGGGAGACAAGAAGGAGTCAGATACCTGAGATGCTACCCCTGGATTGCTACAGACAGTAATAAAGTTACTTTCCTTCTCTGATCTCAGTTGTCCACCTATTTATCAAGGATCTTTGACTGTCTCTCAGTGGTGGTGTCTGTGGCTTTTCATTCCTAAGGATATAAGGATAGCCTGAACCATACAAAACAGAAGTACAAAACTGATGACATGGACAGTGGGGTGGGGAGGGTGGGAGAGCCTGCCCTGGCATTAAGAAGGGCCTTTATGCTGCAGTCAGCTTTTAAAGGAGGTCTAACGATTGGCACAAAGAGCATGACAATGAAAACAATGAGAATGAAAACAATACTTCCCAATATTTTCATCAGCAGCCTTTTAAATACATTTGGTTGACTTGTTCTCAAGGACCCTATGTTTTGAAATACATCGTTCTCCATCAGGCTGCTTCCAACTGCCCTCAGGTTAAAGTCTAAATTCCTTAGCACTTCAGACAGTACCCTCAAAATCCATCTGCTTCTTCATCTTTTGCCACACTCTCCATATTCTCTCTGCCTCCGCTATACTGGACATTTTTCAGTTCTTACAGTCTGCCATTCTCCCTCACTTCCGAGTTTCATCTCTGCTGTTATCTCCCTCCAACTGGTTCTATCCTACTCATTTTTCATGTCTCCACTAATGTTACATCTTAAGAAAGGAGTTTCGTGGTGGTCCCCTTGTCTTCCTATAGTTCCTAGAGTATGTGACACTTTCTACATCAACCCTTTGTTGTACTTTATCATCATTTTTGTTTGCCTGTTTTCTGCACTAAATTATAAGATCCAAAAAGGCACCAGCACCAGCACAGAGCCTAATACATAGTAGTTGCTTGATACATATCTATCAAATAAATTAATGTCAAATAAAACAATATTTGGCATACAGAATAAGGAGAGCTTCAAGTCAGCAAGTTCTAACCATGTAGAGCCCGCAAGACTGGTCTGATTTCATCTTCTAGGAAGAGTCAAGACGTGTGGATTATGCTGATAGGCTTGTCAGAGGAGAGTAGATGATTTGCATTGGGCAAAATGGGAAGGGAGGGATAGAAAGAGAAGCTGTAGAAGAATCATAAGCTAGTTTTGCTTCCATTCTGAGAACGCGTCTTCCACATCCCAAACAAGTGAGCACTCGGAACCTCTTCATCCTATTTGTTAGAGACCTCTACAGGGAGCTCACTATTTACCTACTTGGTAGGTAAACAGAGACTGAAGATGACTTAAAAGGAGGTTTTACAAAAAGTGCTGATGCACTGTGTCTTCGAGGAAGATAGAACACAAGTTAATAAACTTAAAGGATTATAAAAAGTTAAAACAATGAAAGCCAGCCTTATTATTGCTTAGTAAACACTTCAGGTTCTGGACTCAAAGATGGGATCAGCCACTCTAACTGATGAACCTAGGTGGAAGCAGAAGTGAGGCCCAGCCTGCGTCAATTCAGTGCCAACTTCCAACAGTAGCCCTTGTTTTGCAGTCAAGAAGAAATTGCAAAACTGAGCAGGGGCCCTGGAGCTGCCAGTTTCCTAAACAATTAGCAAATTTGATCTCAGGGCCAGCCAGAAGACAGGGAGTTCATCAAGAGGAGAGATGGGTGGCTGTAGTCTTTGCTTGTGAAACTAGTGCCTTCCAAACTCTGGGCTGTAGTTTTCTCATTTATGGAACAAGGTGTTAGACAAGTTGGTCTCAAAGGGCCAAGCTTTAGCATAAAGAGAGTAGCAGCCAGCATTCACTCAATATCCTATCCATACCAGGTACTGCCTTAATTAATCTCTGCAACCTCATGAGGTAGCCAACATTATTATCCCCATTTTGCAAATGAGGAAACTAATACATAGAGAGATTAAGCAACTTTGCTTAGGGTTATGCAGTTGGTAAGTCACAGAACCAGGCTTCTGACCCACACATACTATTCTGCTGTGAGCAGGTCTCTGTAAACCTACCCTACCCCTGACCCCCGCCAAAGTCAGAGGAGGCTGAGAAGCTGAAGAAAGAAGCTGACATACTCAGTTCCTCAGAAAGAAACATTTATTAGGGACTTACAAACAGAAGCCACAGAAGTCTTAGGTGGCTGTGAAGTGAGATAGTGGATCCCCGAGCTATTTATCCCTTCCCAGCCCAGGGCTTATATAGCATAGGGAAGGGGTGATCTCCCCATTGAAGGGATGTGCAGGCCAACCAAGGTGTGACAATATTAAGATTGTTTTCACCTAAGGGAAATATTTTTGATAAGGACATGCTCTTACACAAGGAACAGTAGATAAACTGACAATCTTAGAGGCTTTCCTGGAACTGGAGTTAATCAGAAATCAACATGGTTGAGTCGGCATCCCAGACAGAGTGTCTTTAGTCTCCGCATATACTGTCTCCAGAGCCCTTGCCATGAACCTCTGAGTCAATATAGCAGGCAGGCTGTAAGGGTGTGTGGCTACTGTGTGCTGGGAGCGGGGCTAGTACAAACTGATCTGTGCTGTGAGTATAAAACACACAGTGTTCTCTGAAGACTTAGTTTGATAAAAGAATATAAAATACCTCAATTTTAATAAAATTACATATGGAAATATTTTAAATACATATTTAATATAATGGATTAGCTGAGCACAGTGGCTCATGCCTATAATCCCAACGCTTTGGGAGGCCGAAGTGAGAGGATGCCTTGAGCCCAGGGGTTTGAAACCAGCCTGGGCAACATAGTGAGACCACATCGCTACAAAAATTTAAAAAATTAGCGAATCACTGGAGCCCAAGAAATTGAGGTTGCAGTGAGTGGTGATTGTACCACTGTACTCCAGCCTGGGTGAAAGAGTGAGACTCTGTCTCAAAAATAAAAATAAAAAATAATAATGCATTGGGTTAAAGAAAACATATGCTTACAATTATTTTTGCCTGTTTATTTTTGCTTTTGAAAATATAGCCACCAGAAAATTTAAAATTACATGTGACTCACATTATATCTCTGTTGGGTAGCACTGGCTTAAGCTGTATACTCTTAAGGGATTGGCGTAGGATAATGATTGACTCTGTGAAATCTAGGCTTATCTCCTGTTAGGGGTCCCCAGATCACCTCTAGGTTCAGTGATTTGCTAGGAGGACTCACAGAACTCAGCATATAATTATACTGACACTATGATTTATTATAGCACAAGGTTACAAAATCAGCAAAGGGAAAAGGTGCATGGGACAAAGTCTGGAGGAAAATAGCCACAAGATTCCAAGAATCATCCCCCAGCTGAATTAAGCACACAGGATGTGCTTAATTCCTTTGTCAGTGAACTGTAACAGCATGTGTAAAATGTTGTTTACCAAGGCAGTTCACTGGAGACTCAACGCCAGGGTTTTTATGAGGGGCTGGTCACATAGGCATCTTTGGCTAAGCACATACCAGAATTTCAAACTCCCAGAAGAAACGTAGGCAGTCAACAGAAACTGCATTGTTTGTACAGTTTAGGCATAATGAGCTACTCTTATTAGTTTGGGGAATGGTGGAAATCTTTCTGAAATAGAAGTTCCCAAGTGCTGACTACAGGCCAAGCGTAATGGTCTTTCTAAGGATCACAGTCTCGGGCCTGTACTGCCAACAATTTGCTACAGATTTCCCAATGAGGCCTCAACAGGACCTGGCCTGGCAAATACTAGGTTTGTTGGGCTTACCTGAGATGGAGTTGTCCTAATCCGTTTGGGCTGCTATAATACAATTCTGTAAACTGGGTGGCATGTAAATAACAGATTGATTTCTGCTAGCCCTACTCCACCTACTCTCCATACTTTTTTTTTTTTTTGGCAGTGGAGTCTCACACTGTCTCCCAGGCTGGAGTGCAATGGCGTGATCTCAGCTCACTGCAACCTGTGCCTCCCAGGTTCAAGCAATTCTCCTGCCTCAGCCCTTTGAGTAGCTGGGATAATAGATGCCCCCCACCATGCCCAGCTAATTTTTTTGTATTTTTAGTAGAGATGGGGTTTCACCATGTTGGCCAGGCTGGTCTCGAACTCCTGACTTTGTGATTCACCCACCTCGGCCTCTCAAAGTGCTGGGATTACAGGCATGAGCCACCGCGCCTGGCCATTCTCCATACTTTCCAGGTTATTGTTCAGCTGGGAGACTATACTGCTATAGTAGCAATAACAATCTTCTTAAACAGTCACTAAGTAGTAAGCGACCCACATCCTACTTCCTGTGGGCTACCTACCAATGCACAAACCATTGAGGAGTAGAGGGAACTAATGAGTTCTAGAGTAAACTACCAGAGGAGCTGCCTCTCTTCGCCCAGCCTGACTACAGCTAACAAATGGTTAGGTCATGTCCACATCATTCTTAGCCCTTTCCCAACTCAGAAGGTTCATGTCAAGGGCCCTTGTGAGACTTACTTCAGAAAGTTCTGACTCTGGAGTTCTGACCCTATCTCAGTGTGTGCCATAGACTAGTTCCTTCTGTCTAAGCTTTGGATTGCCCCCAGCTGTGAAATAAGGAAATTAGAAGTCTAGGATTTTGTCTGTCCCAGTCAATCTATGGGTGGAGAGTTTCTCATGAGTTGCCCCCAGGCGGGGAGTCCTTGAGGACGAATGGGGTGGTACTCTGCAGTCTGCCCAGGAGCAATTGGGCTAGAGGGGGAAGGTGGACGATGGGCAAATCATGTGTCTACTTTTTTTGGGGCTATGGCTACTATTTACCTCAAATGGTTATTCTGGGTTTGAAATGAGCTACAGCACTTAGTTCAGAGTCTGCAGGTGACCACCCCCACCCCATCCCCTATAAGAGGGAGGGGTTGGATCTGATGTCTCTGGTCCCTAACTTTCTTCAGACATGCTTTGCCACCACCTGGCTGGGTAACTTCAGCTGAAGTAGGTTCACCTCTCTGAGGCATGACCTTCCCCAGCTGTTGAATGGGGGTCAATAATTTCTGCCCAGTCTGCCTGCTAAGCCTTGTAGGAGGCCCGATACAGTGTAGAGCTGAAAGTCACTAGAATTGGACTCCAGAAAGGACTGAGGAATTGTTATATTCTTTTCCTTCCAATTTATCAATTTATTCTTTGTCTCCAAAGTCATGTCTTGTAGATGCCTTTGTCTTATATTACTGAGCTTTTTTTTTTTTTTTTGAGATGGAGTTTTGCTCTTGTAGCCCAGGCTGATGTGCAGTGGTGCTATCTCAGCTCACTGCAACCTCCGCTTCCTGGGTTTAAGCGATCCTCCTGCCTCAGCCTCCCGAGTAGCTGGGATTACAGGTACCTGCCACTACACCAAGCTAATTTTTTGTATTTTTAATAGAGACAGGGTTTCACCATGTTAGCCAGGCTGGTCTTGAACTCCTGACCTCAGGTGATCTGCCTGCCTTGGCCTCCCAAAGTGCTGTGATTACAAGCATGAGCCACCACACCCAGCCCATTACTGAGCTCTTAAATGTACTAAACTTAGTGTCAGTTAATTCAACAGGTATTCCTTAAGCACCTACTCTGTGCTATGCATTGCAGCAACTGCTGAGGATTCAGGATTCAGAATGAATAAGACAGGACTCCTGCCCTTGAGGAGCTTACAGTCTGGTGGGGGAAACACAGCCAACTAACATGACTTCACAGGTGATGGATGCTGTCATAGGGGAAGGTGGCACAGAGGGATTCCTAGCCCAGATCAGTGGCAGCAGGGCCAGCTTCCAGTGGGAGTGGCGAGTAAGCTGGGAAAGAGCAGGAGGGGTTAGTTGGGTGAGAAAGAGGGAAAAAGAGGAGGAGGTAGGGACAAAGAGAAAGAGTGATTGGGGCTGAAAGAACCACTGCATCAAAGGCTGGTTGGCCTCTTTCAGCCTTGATACTCCATGTCCTGTGTGGCTGAAATGGAAAGTTCAAGGTAAAAAGTGACAGGAGATAAGACTGGAGAAGCAAACAAGGGCAGGTGGAGATGAGCTTTTCCAGCCTTGGACTTTGTCCTGAGGACAATAGACAGAGGAAGCCCCCCACCCCACCACTTTGTTTCATTATTCTTTTATTGCTTTTTGTGATTTTAGATGATCTCATTCATTTTTAAAATCTGCCTATTTATGTATAACCTGCCCCATTTTCCTCCCAATTAGAATGTAAGCAACATGAGGTCAGAGACCACATCTGTCTTATTTTCTCTGCTGTAACCTCGGCCCCTAGGAGAATACCAGGCACACAGAGAGTACTCAGTAAATAGTTGAATCATGTAATAATGAATGAATGAGAGAAAGGAAGGACAGAAAAAGATTCTCAAGTGTCTCTTAAGCCTTGTCCTTTGTCTTGATTAGGAACAAGCTTCTCCCTCCCCAGCCCTGGTAGGCTAGGGAAGTGGCTTAGAAAATTTTGTCTCTTCCATTTCAGGAGGGGAAGTGCAGGTGAGGGTGGGAGATGGGCTGGGAAGAAGAGTCCAGGGAGCTGGCTCTGCAGCTGAATGCCTGACTGAGTTGTGCCCATCAAGCTCCTTTTTAAATGGATCTGTGGTTCACGGGAAATAGCCTGGCCCTCACACTGGGCCCCCAAATACTGTGGGACACCTGGGGCAGAATTTGTTTTTGCTCTACTTCTCAGTCTTTGGTTGTATCGCTCTCACAGGCATTATCATGACCAGAAATGTCCTTCGAGCTGATCTAGTTCCTTGCTCCTCAGAGAGTGATCCTTAGCTCTGCAGACTGGCATGGCCTGGGAGCTTGTCAGACATTCACAATCTCAGGCTCTGTCCCAGACCTACTGAGAATCAGAATCTACATTCGAACAAGATCATCAGGTGACTCAGAGCCTCATTCAAGTTTGAGAAGTATTAATCTAGTTCAACCTTTCATATACAGCTGGGGAAACTGAGGCCCAGAGAAGTGAAGCAATTAGCCTAGTGAATAAATAACTCAGATGATGGTGGAACACAGGGTCCCCTCTTCTCTTTCCAGAGCTTATTTTTCTCAGCTCCTTAAATCAAAGATGAAACAAGGTTTGTTCTGACTGAGCTCCAGACTGACCGGAGTTTAAAATTGGAAATGCCTCTGCAGCTACCAGAACTCTGGCTTTGTGGCTGCATTACTATCTGGACTCCACAGATAGACATTTCCACTGCTGCCTGCCCTACTCACTAATTCTGATCTTTGCCTGCCTGGTCTGACAGTCAGGGCATCTGGGTTCTAGTTGGTTTTGCTGTCTACTAATTAGCTATTGATTTGGGTAAGCAATTCTCTTTAGGTCTTGGTTTCCCCATCTGCAATATGAGACTAATAATAATCCTACCTCATAGGATTATTGTGAAGATTACATGAGAAAATTCCTTAAACCCAACTAGTGATAGTAACTAATAGTATGTTGCAGGCTTTGTCAAGGACTGTGCCAGAGGCTGCAAAAGCATTATATTTGATTCTCACCACATCCATTTTACAGATGAGGATACAAAATCATAGAAAGGCTAAGTGGGGCCAGGCACAGTGGCTCACGCCTGTAATCCCAGCACTCTGGGAGGCTGAGGCAGGTGGATCACCTGAGGTCAGGAGTTCGAGACCAGCCTGGCCAACATGGTGAAACCCCGTCTTTACTAAAAATACAAAAATTACCCGGGTGTGGTGGCATACGCTTGTAATCCCAGCTACTCAGGGGGCTGAGGCGGGAGAATTGCTTGAACCCAGGAGGCAGAGGTTGCAGTGAGCCGAAATGGCGCCATTGCAGCCAGCCTGGATGACAAGAGCAAAACTCCATCACAAA
>NC_045437.1:139704451-139817602 GCF_002776525.5 Piliocolobus tephrosceles
GGTCTACCTCACACGCTTGCTTATGACCACTTTGACGTGTTGCCCATTTGCAGAGCATTTTCAAGAGGATACAACCTCCCTCCACTTCCCTTTCCTAACCTGGTCCCCAGGATAGGTCTATGGGGTAGGCACTATTGCCTCACGCTTCACATGAAAATTTGAGGATCAGAGAGGGGATTTGCCCTAGGTCACAGAGCTTGTACATGGCAGAGCTGGGTAATGCGGCTTTCTGATGCCACATCAGTAACTCTCCACCACAGTACCTCACAACATGCAGTAAGCTACTACACATGATATAGCTGGAAACATAATCCACATAGATGTAAAACATTATTTTTAACCATTTCCCCCTCTTGTTCCTCCTTCTTTAACAAGATATCTCCTATTTTGAAGCCCCTTTGAAGCTGTTGCTACATGGAGGCGTTCATTCTTTGGTCCAATCTGTTTCTCTTCAAATTCCCCCTCACACCACCCCACCTCCTTTGATGGTGGTGTGGGAGGAGTAGCATTGAGCTGGGAATTAGAATATCTGGGTCTTTGTCTCTCAGCCTTTAACCCCTCAGTGTGTACTAGATAATTTGTAACATCTTCTGATTTAAGCCCATCTGTGCTCCCGCTGATACTAATGACACCTTGCATGGGCAGGGCTGTAGACTCTCCAGGGCAGAGAGTATCTGTGATGCCTGCCTGGTCCACTGTACCCTCCTAATGCTGTGGTTCTCCAGGCAGATTTATAGTCTCTCTCATTAATCCTCATTCTTAGAACCATACCTCTGGCCTTCCCCTGGCCCTGGTTCAGCAAGACCCCTTGCATAGATTGCTAAAGCCAGCCTCACTCTGAAGAAACAGAATTTTCAACTTGACATTCAGGGTTTATGGAACATGACTCCTATGGAAGTCTGATTTCAAAGCCCTGTGCGGTAGGAATTGCCATGGTATCTATTTTACACATGTGGAAACCAAGGTTTACAGAGCCAAAGTGACTTGTCCAAGGGTTGCAATGAGTCGTGAAGCTAAAAACTGTAATGCAGGTTTTCTGACCCATGTTTCAGTGCTCTTCCTTATGTCCTTCCACTTTTTTTCATTCATTTTCCATGTATTTATTTATTGAGCACTGACTCTAGTCAGGCCTTGGGTGGAGCACTAAGCATGTGGTAGTGAATACGACAGATGTGGTTCCTGCCGTCACGGGGAGGAAGACTGTATTAAACCCTATGCTTCTTTTTTTTTTTTGAGACGGAGTCTCGCTCTGTCGCCCAGGCTGGAGTGCAGTGGCCTGATCTCAGCTCACTGCAAGCTCTGCCTCCCGGGTTCACGCCATTCTCCTGCCTCAGCTCCCGAGTAGCTGGGACTACAGGCGCCCGCCAACACGCCCGGCTAATTTTTTGTATTTTAGTAGAGACAGGGTTTCACCGTGTTAGCCAGGATGGTCTCGATCTCCTGACCTCGTGATCCGCCCGTCTCGGCCTCCCAAAGTGCTGGGATTACAGGCTTGAGCCACCGCGCCCGGCCCAACCCTATGCTTCTTACACTATATTAAGTTGACAAATTCACGTCAACTATAAACTTCGTATTTGGGGAGGGGAAAAGTTCTTTTTCACCTTACCTGGTTTCTTGCTTCTCCTACCACTTTCTGTTTGTTCCTGCTCCTCCCATTCAAGTCAGGGCCCTGGCTGAAGTCTGGGGAGGTCAGGCCCAGCAGCCAGAAGCATCATCCCAGGCTCTAAGCCTTCCTCCCCTGCCTGTTCTGAAAGCAGCCACTGCTTCTCCCATTGACAGTGGGGACAGATAACACAGAGGCAGGGCCCCTGGAAAAAAGATCTCCTACACAGGGTCTGGTCTCTCATCGTGGCTTGTGGGCCAGGGTGGAAAGGGCTGGAACGGTGACTGGGACCCAGGCTGATTCATTAGTGTTACCTGCTTGGCCAGCCCAGTCAGACAAATACAAGATCCTTATTTATTGAGGCTCAAGCCTCAGACTAGGCTCTGGGAAACATGAAAAGAGCGTTGCACGAGAACCCTGGTTTTGGCATCAGAGAAACCTGGATTCAAAGCCCAGCTCTGCTCCTTTCTAATTGTTGCAGCTTGGAAGGCAAGGTATGGTTCCTCATTTGTCAAGGGGATTTTGTATGGACTAAGTAATGCATGTGAAAGCATCTGGTGCAGTGCTTGGGATACAGTCCCTCCTCATTACAGGGTTATAATTATTAAAGATGCCAGTGGTGACATCAGTGCTTTAGTCATGGGGTAAGTGCCTGAACTAAGAATCCTGGAGGTCATGGAGCCTGAGAATCTGACCTCCAGCATCCCACCAGCCCTCTGGCAGCCCATCTCACTGTCCCCTTAAAGTGCCTCCCTTCCCTGCAATGTACCACCTGCAGTTCTATAACTCGTCAAAAGCCCTGTGGTCCCAGATAAGTCCGAATCTCTCTGGTCTGCCCTGTTCTTACTGTAGCATGACAAGTTGGACCAGATGACCTCTAAGGGGTCCATCTGGCTTTGGAAGTCTTTGACAAGTTTCCTATGGTCTCCCTGGGAGAAGTACTTTGTGTTCAAGATTCTGTCTTGTTCTTATCCGAAAAGGAGGAATGTGGGTTTTCAGGACTTCAGAACATCTTCAGAGAAGGTCCAGCTCTCCTCTCATGCACGCATACCCCTGTTCTACCTCTCCATTTGCATGTAATAGCTGAGATTGATTTAGTACCAACTATGGGCTAGGCGCTATTCTAAGTACTTTTAAAAGTGCTTTTATAAATTAGGTATGCTATTTATAAAAGTGCTTTTATAAATTAGATATACTATAAATTCCATTTTATGGTTGAGGAAACTGAGGCACAGAGGAGTTATGTAATCCAAGCTAGTAAGTGGTGGAGATGGTCTGGTTCCAGGACCTGCACTTCTACCCAACTTCTGCTCTTCATTTCCCTCCCACACGTCACTGAAGCCCAGAGAGTGAAGGGGACTTGCCTGAAGTCACACAGCAATTTACACAGTGATCTCTGACCATTAAGCCATTGGAAGAGCCAGATTAAGGGCAAATATAAGCCAAAGGTTAAAATATCTTGACCTCTCCCATTCGACATCCTCCTTCCACTCCCAGTTCCCATGGACTATTTACTAAAAGCAGAGAGGCCTAGGGTGTGGTCTTGTGGGGAAGTGCCAAGGACAGGCAGGCCCCGAGGTGGTCAGCCCTCCTCTGAATAAAGGCTGGCTTCTTCGTTCACCCTCCCAGGCAGCAGCAGCACAGTCAGTGGGGTGGAAGTGCCCAGGGTGGAGATGGGAGCAGGGCTGGAGCAGGAAAATAGAACAAAAACAGGGCAGTAGCCGGGATTAGGGCAAAAGGATAGAGTGGAGGGGGAAAGGGATGACCAATATGTTTTAAATGTCCACTGTGTGTGCCTAACACAGTGCTAGGCACTTTCCCGTACATCCTGAGATGATGGCCCCATTGTTACCCCATTTTAAAAGAAGGAAACTGAGACTCAGAAGGATGAGTGATCCTGTGTGTCTATTGTGAAACGTATCCTCTTGCCACTGAAGAAAGGGAAGGAATGACAGCAGAGCAGGAGAGGAAGGAGGAAAGAGGAAGAGAGCCAGATTCGGGAGAAAGGAGAAGAAAGTGAGTATGGGGCCTTGGCACTCTGCCCCAGCAAGGGCAATGGACCCAGAGTCATCCTCATCTCCCAGAAGGCTTACTGGGGAAATGTTTATGAGAAACCTCAACATTCAGAAGGAGCATGACCTTCCAGCTGGCTGTCCCGTGACTGCTGCTGGCTATAAACAGCCTGCTTATTAACCCCAGGAACCTGGCTCGTCTGCCACTTAAGGGATTGCCTGGAATGGGTGGGTTTGGAGAGCAGGAGGGTGCCTCGCCAAGAATTTGCAGACCAGGAGGAGTGGCTGCTAGGAACTTGATGATCTGTAGAGAGCAGGGCCAAAGGGGGCCCCCTCTGCTCCCACCCCTTGCAGAGTTGCTTAAGACCACATAGGGAGTTAATGTGCCCTAAAAGCCCTTATCCCAGACTTGACCACTTTAAGGGAATTACAAAGCTTGACTCATCTCATTATTTTCCCTAATGACCCATGTCATTAAAGCACTGTGGTGACATCAAATGAATTAATGGTCATAAAGGCATTTGGTAAACTGAATCTCCTTGTATACCTGAGACCTTGTTCCTAGTCCAGTCCCCACCCCTATTGATTACTTAGGACAGACTCATATAGTGAGACAAACACAGAGTCACCCACCACAAGCTTACCGCCACTTACCACCTTAGGTTGCTCATAAGTCCCAGCTGTGAAATGAAGGTTATAATAGTAGTGACCTACTGGGGTTGCTGAAAGGATTAACCGAGTTACTTCCTATGAAGTTAGCACAGTGCCTGGCACCTTTGTGTGCTCAGTCAGTGTTTGCCACATCTATGCTGTGGGTTCCATGAGAAATTCTATAAACTCCATCACCACCACCACCACCACAGTTAATGCTCTTAAAAATGACCTCAAATTGGAAGTTTTTTGAATGGAGAACAGGAGAGGAGGCATGTATTTGCTGGAGCTGGACTGGGAAGAAGTAGATTTCATACACAGCTTGAAGGACTGGAAAGAGAACACTGAGAATATCACTGTGGAATTTCTGGGAAAGGAAGGGAATGTCTAAATACAAGAAATTGACGAAATGCTTTAGGATGTTTACAACTCAAAAAAGAACAGAAAATCTCCATCTCATTCAAGGGCAGTGGTGGGACATGGCGATCTTTCAGGGACACAGGAGCTAGTGGCTGTAAGAGAAAGGTGTTGACAACCAGCCGAGCTCACAGGACTCATCCTGCTGGCTGCTGTCTCTGCAGCGTTGCTGAGTGCAGTGGATCCTTCCTCCATCTTGGATTCCAGAAACTTCTCCCAGTGTTCCCAGTAACAGTGTCCTACCTAGAGTCTCGGAATATATTCCTGTCTATTCAATTGCTTCCTCTTCCCATTGAATCTTTCTTTTTAAAAAAAGTTTGAGAATTTTTATTCACATAAGTTATAGATGATTACATTTTTCTTACATACCTGACAACTATGCTAAAACCCCATTTAATCCCTTCTGCTCTCCATGTTTGTCCCAACTCCTCCCCTTTATCACAATTAGCATGGGTTTAGCCTTCTAGAATTTTCTGTATGCCTACACATACATCATTTAAAATATATATGTGACAGCATTGTTTGGCTTTTCTTCTTTGTTTCATAAGTATTGTTATATATTATTACAATACAAGTTGTTTTTCTTTTCTTTCTTTCTTTTTTTTTTTTTTTGAGATGGCGTCTTGCTCTGTCACCCAGGATGGAGTGCAATGGCGCGATCTCGGCTCACTGTAACCTCCGCCTCCTGAGTTCAAGCCATTCTCCTGCTTCAGCCTCCCATGTAGCTGGGATTACAGGTGCCTGCCACCGTGCCTGGCTAATTTTTGTATTTTTAGTAGAGACGGGGTTTCACCATGTTTGGCAGGCTGGTCTCGAACTCCTGACCTCAGGTGATCCGCCCACCTCAGCCCCCCAAAGTGCTGGGATTACAGGCGTAAGCCACCGCGCCTGGCTACAAGTTGTTTTTCTCATCCACTGTATATTCTGCAGATCTGTCATGTCAATACCTTTGATCTACTTAATTTGTAACTATTGCACAATGTGGATGTTTAATGGTTTATTTGCCAGCTCCTCCCCGACCTAGCCTTTCACCAAGACAGACAAGGCTGCTGTGAACATCCTTCATACGCTTTCTTGTGCACGTGTGATTTTGTTTCTCTGGGATAGAAACCTGGCTGTGGAATTGCTGGTTATCAGGGTCTAACATGCCTTGCTGAATCTTAAGTATAGGTTTTTCCCTGGCCGACTCCCTTGGTCATTTCTTTTTCTTCTTTTTATTTATTTTTTATTTTTTTGAGACAGAGTCTCGTTCTGTCACCCAGGCTGGAATGCAATGGCGCAATCTTGGCTCACTGTCTCCTGGGTCCAAGTGATTTTCCTGCCTCAGCCTCCCGAGTAGCTGGGATTACAGACACCTGCCACTAGACCCAGCTAATTTTTGTATTTTTAGTAGAGACAGGGTTTCACCACGTTGGTCAGGCTGGCCTTGAACTCCTGACCTCAGGTGATCCACCCACCTCGGCCTCCTAAAGTGTTGGGATTACAGATGTGAGCCACTGCACCCAGCCTTCTTCTTTTTTAAAATTTTATTTTATTCTATAGAGAGAGGGTCTTACTATGTTGACCAGGCTGGTCTTGAACTCCTGGCCTCAAGCAACTCTCCCATCTTGGCCTCCCAAAGTGCTAGGATTACAGGCGTGAGACACCATACCCTGGGTCATTTCTTCTGATTCTCAGGTACCGTGTCTAAATCACCAGCTTCCTGTTTCTAACTCTCCACTAAACATCTCCACAAAGGTCCCTGAGGTCCCTCCAGCTCATAAAAGAAAAGTGAACTCGCCTCTCCCTTCTATCCAGTTCCTCTCCTGGTGTACACACTCACATTCTCCTGGTTGCCCAAACATGAAAATCTTAATCACGATTCTTTCCTCTTTTTCCCCAGCATCTAATAAGATCTCGTGGATTTTATCTCTGTAATGTCTTCGGTTCTCGTTCCTTCACTAGTTATCTTTGGTCAGGACTATTTTAACAAGCCCCTAACTAGTCTCCTTGTTCTCTATGCAGTGCACCAAATTAATCCTCATAAAGCACACATGATGTCATTCTCTTCAGTTGGTTTCCCCTGAATACAAAATACAGTAGGATCTCCTTCACTTGCTACTCGCGGTCTTCACCGCTCTGACTCAGTTTTATTTCTCTAGTTTTGTTCTCTTCAGATTCCTCCTTTTTCACACACCAGGCATGCTGATCCCCTTGCAATTCCCAGATGTGCCTGTATTTCTTCCCTCTAAGGCTTCGTTTCTGTGTTTCCTCCCTTAGAAGTCTCTCTCCCAGCCCTGCCTGTTGAAAGTCTACCAACCCTTCTAGGGCCTCCTGAATTCACATTAAGGACGTGCGTTCCAGTGTTGTGCCACAGTAGTCGGTTTCTTTATCTCCCTGACCATCGGTTTTCTTCTCTGTAAAAATGGGTATGAAACCTTTCAGGTCTATGGGAATTTTTTTGTTTGTTTGTGAAAGAGATCAGACACATTCCTCAGCCCTGGGCCCAACACAAACACATTCCTCCATATATCTCAACTTCCTGGGCCCAACACAAACACATTCCTCAACTCAGAGACAACCACATATCTCAACTTTGGAAAAACACCACCTGGAGAGTCCCCGATAAGGTCACAACCATTTGTGGTTTTACTGAAAGCGCGGGAACCAATAGAAAAATTGCTAAATGTATAACTTAAAATGTTAACCAATTGTAATGCCGTAACCAAAAGAATTCCCTTGTTCCTCTGTAACCTTACAAATCCTGTTTACATCGGGCTATAAAAAGCAAGCACACGCATCGTTCAGGGCCCTCTTGTATGCTGTGGAACGGAGGGACCAAGTTCGAACTTGCAGTAAAGATCCTTGCCGCTTGGCTTTGACTCTGGACTCTGGTGGTCTTCTTTGGGGAGTAAACGGTCTGGGCATAACATTTGGGGGCTCGTCCG
This sequence comes from Piliocolobus tephrosceles, assembly GCF_002776525.5. Classification (NCBI taxonomy): domain Eukaryota; kingdom Metazoa; phylum Chordata; class Mammalia; order Primates; family Cercopithecidae; genus Piliocolobus; species Piliocolobus tephrosceles. Next base: position 139,712,062 of record NC_045437.1, read on the forward strand.
GGATTCCCCAAGCCCACCAGACCCCTGGTCAACGGATCTACCAGGAGCTGCGGATAGGTGAGCCGGCTCGTCTCTGTTTGTCTGTCTGTGTCTGTTCTGAACCTGTATCTGTGACTCGCGAGGTCTGAAACTGAAGCTGACACAGTCCTAGCGGACGCACTATAGGACGGCCAGCGGAGACTGGTGGGAGACGTCCTCTGGCTCTCGCCTGATTTAGATTTCTATCTGAACTGATTCTGACCCGGGCTTCCGGAGCGCGCTTGCGACTAGATATTATTGATACTCCAGTTTTCCTTTGCAGGAATTCTAACCCATATTCTTTTGCAGGAAGAGACTACAAACTATTACAGAATGGGTAATACCCAGAGCACAGCCCTATCTCTCCTTATAAATAATTTCAAGGATGTTAGGGCAAGGGGCCATGATCTTAGTGTGGAAATCAGGAGGGGAAAGCTAATTACTCTGTGCCACTCCGAATGGCCCGCCTTTAATGTAGGGTGGCCACCCGAAGGGACATTCTGTCTTCCTGTCATCACTAGAGTAAAGTCCAAGGTTTTCCTACCTGGGCATGCTGGCCACCTGGATCAAATCCCATATATCCTCATATGGCAGGACCTTTTGAGAACCCGCCCCCTTGGCTGTCCCCTTTCCTACTAGCCCCTGAACCCTGTAAGGCACTGGTTGCTCGGCCGCTAAAATCCAAGCAACCGACTGCCCCCCCCGTCCTGTTTTACCTGATAGCGGGCACCCACTGTCCACAGAACCCGCTCCATACCCCTCCGGGCCCCAGGCCCCAGCCCTCCAGGCTGAGCCGCAGGAAGAAGCAGGCGGACAGGAGGCGGCCGGTGCACCTGAGCCCGCTGAAAGTGAAAGTAACTCTGTAGGGCTGGTGGGGTGGACGCGAGGGCGCACTTTGCGGGTTAGCCCCCCCCAGCCGCCTGACTCCACAGTGGCTCTACCCCTTTGGGAAATAGGACCCCCAGATGACATGGGAATCCCCAGGCTCCAGTACTGGCCATTCTCCACCAGTGATCTGTATAACTGGAAGACTCAGAGTGCCTGGTTTTCAGACAACCCCAAAGATTTAATGGCTTTACTGGATAGTGTCATGTTCACCCACCAGCCCACTTGGGATGATTGTCAGCAGCTCCTCCGAATCTTGTTCACAACGGAGGAGCGAGAGAGAATACAGGTAGAAGCTAGAAAGCTGGTCCCGGGGGACGACGGTCAACCGACTGCCAACCCTGACCTCATAAACGCGGCTTTTCCTCTGACCAGACCGGCGTGGGACTACAACAGGGCAGAAGGTAGGGGACGGCTACACCTTTATCGCCAGACTCTAATGGCGGGTCTCCGGGCAGCTGCTCGCAAGCCCACTAATTTGGCTAAAGTATACTCTGTTCTGCAGGGAAAGACAGAAAGCCCAGCTACCTACTTAGAAAGATTAATGGAAGCTTTTAGACAGTACACCCCCATAGACCCAGAGGCTCCAGGAAGTCAGGCAGCTGTTGTAATGTCTTTTGTAAATCAGGTGGCTCCAGACATTAAAAAGAAACTCCAGAAATTACAAGACTTAGAGGGAAAACAGATTCAGGACCTTCTTCAGATAGTCCAGTGAGTTTACAATGATAGAGATACTCCAGAGGAAAAGCAATTTAAGGCCACTGAAAAAATGACCAAGGTCCTGGCAGCAGTAGTACAGAAAGAGCATCTACAGCCAGAGAACACCCAACCTAAGCGGTCCCCCAGACATGATAATCTGAGCAAAGACCAATGTGCCTACCGTAAGGAGGCTGGCCACTGGGTAAAAGATTGCCCCAAAAAGAAACAACACAGAGGACAGGGACCCCCTAGGTCTACACCCGTACTAGTCACTCAAGACGAAGACTAGGGAAGATGGGGTTCGGACCCCCTCCTCAAACCTAGGGTAACTTTGCAAGTGGAGGGGTCCCCAGTTCAGTTCTTGGTCGATACGGGAGCACAGCACTCGGTCCTAGTTAAAACTAATGGAAAATTATCCTCCAAGTCCTCGTGGATATAAGGGGCCACAGGGATTAAGAAATACCCCTGGACGACACAAAGAACAGTAAACTTCAGAGCCAGAAATGTAACCCATTCTTTCCTGGTCATCCCTGAGAGCCCCTGTCCCCTATTAGGGAGAGACCTGCTAACTAAAATGGGAGCACAGATCCATTTCCTCCCTGAGGGGCCCGTCGTGACCAACTCCCAAAATCAGCCCATGTCCGTCCTGACTATAACCCTAGAAGATGAGTACCGGCTCCACCAGGAGCGAGCGGCCCCTGACCAGGACATAGCAACCTGGCTCCAGCAATATCCAGGAGCTTGGGCGGAAACGGGGAGCTTAGGACTAGCAAAACACCGTCCTGCCTTGTTTGTTGAACTCAAGCCTGGGACAGACCCCATTTGGGTACGCCAATACCCGATGCCCCTAGAGGCCAAAGAAGGGATTGCACCACATATTCGCCAGCTCCTCGACCAAGGGGTCCTTCGCCCATGTCACTCGCCCTGGAATACTCCGTTGTTGCCGGTACGGAAACCTAATAGCGGAGAGTACAGACCTGTACAAGACTTGAGAGAAGTCAATAAGAGGGTTATGGACATACATCCAACTGTGCCTAACCCGTACACCCTCCTGAGTACCCTAAACCCTAAACATCAATAGTACACTGTTTTAGATTTGAAAGATGCTTTCTTCAGTTTGCCTTTAGTCCCTCAGAGCCAAAAGCTCTTCGCCTTCGAGTGGACTGACCCTGAGAGGGGCATAAGTGGCCAACTAACATGGACCAGACTGCCGCAGGGATTCAAAAACTCTCCTACCCTGTTCGATGAGGCCCTCCATGAAGACCTGGGTGAGTACCGGTGCAAACACCCTGAAATAACCTTACTACAGTATGTTGATGACCTCCTGATTGTGGCCGAGACCCAAGAAGCTTGTATCCAAGGGACCAAGGGTCTCTTACAAGCTCTAGGGGATCTGGGCTACCGAGCCTCGGCAAAAAAAGCTCAAATCTGTAAACCAGAAGTAACATATCTGGGGTACCTGCTAAGAGGAGGGCAACACTGGTTAACAGACGCCGGAAGCAGACTGTTCTGCAGATCCCCAGGCCACAATCCACCCGACAAGTAAGGGAATTCCTGGGATTGGCGGGATTTTGCAGACTATGGATCCCTGGGTTCGCAGAGCTGGCTAAACCCTTGTATCAGGCAACACGGGGACAACAGCCATTTAATTGGACAGAAGAAGCCGAGTTGGCTTCCCAACAGATCAAAACTGCCCTACTCTCTGCGCCCGCCCTGGGACTACCTGATGTCACCAAGCCCTTCCACTTATACGTGGACGAGAGCAAGGGTGTCGCCAAGGCGGTGCTAACTCAGAACTTAGGCCCCTGGCGGAGGCCAGTTGCCTACCTGTCAAAGAAATTAGACCCAGTGGCTACTGGGTGGCCCCCTTGTCTCTGAATGATTGCAGCCACGGCCCTGATGGTACAAGATGCTGATAAACTTGTCATGGGTCAAGAATTACGGGTCGTTACCCCACATGCCATCGAGGGTGTACTCAAACAGCCACCTGATCGATGGATAAGTAACTCCCGGCTCACCCACTACCAAGGGCTACTACTAAACCCCCTCAGGATAACTTTCCTGCCCCCAACAACCTTAAACCCTGCCTCGCTGCTGCCCAACCCGGACCTGAACGCCCCGCTCCATGACTGCACCGAGATACTAGCTCAGGTACACAGAATTCGAGAAGACCTGCAGGACCGCCCACTTCCTGATGCTGACCTCGTTTGGTTCACCGATGGGAGCAGCTTCATATACCAAGGCCAGAGGTATGCTGGAGCAGCAGTGACTTCAGAGACTGAGGTAATCTGGTCGGAACCCCTGCCCCCGGGGACGTCGGCCCAGAAGGCTGAACTGATAGCACTCACCCAAGCTCTCACCTTAGGGGCAGGAAAGAAACTGACAGTATACACAGACAGCCGATATGCTTTTGCTACGGCGCATATACATGGGGCCATTTACAGGGAGCGAGGGTTACTAACAGCTGAAGGAAAAGAGGTAAAAAACAAGAAAGAGATCCTAGCCCTGTTAACAGCCCTATGGAGACCGGAAAAACTGGCTATTGTACATTGCCCAGGCATCAGAAACCAATCACTCTGACTGCTCAAGGCAACTCTCTGGCAGACCAAACCACAAGGAGTATGGCAAAGGCTCCCAGCCAACTCCTTGCACTCCAGCTCCCTGATCCGGGCCCCCGGGACTTGCCATATCTCCCTGATTATTCAGAAGAAGATCTCCAGTGGATCGACAAACTTCCCCTGAAACAGATCCAGAATGGGTGGTGGACTGATACTAATGACCAAACTATCCTACCGGAAAAATTAGGACAACAAGTGTTAGAACACATCCACCGAACCACCCACCTGGGTGCCCAGCGGATGATAGACCTGATCAGACGCTCCAAGCTCAAGATCAGACATATAGCCGAGACGGCCAGCAGCATCGTGACAAGTTGCAAAGTCTGCCAGCTTAACAATGCCTATCCCCAACCCCAGGCTGCAACGGGAACAAGGCTCAGGGGAACCAGGCCCGGTATCTACTGGGAAGTAGATTTTACTGAGATAAAGCCAGGAAAATATGGGTATCGGTACTTACTTGTCTTTGTAGATACTTTCTCAGGGTGGACTGAAGCATTCCCAACCAAAAGAGAAACCGCTCAGGTTGTGGCAAAGAAAATTCTGGAAGACATCCTCCCCAGGTATGGCTTCCCCGTCCAGATAGGGTCAGATAATGGGCCAGCCTTCGTTGCTAAGGTGAGTCAGGATTTGGCTTCCCTCCTTGGGGCAAATTGGAAACTACATTGCGCTTACAGGCCCCAAAGTTCAGGACAGGTAGAAGGGATGAATTGGACCTTAAAAGAGACCTTAACTAAGTTGACTATGGAGACTGGCGCTAATTGGGTGGTCCTCCTCCCCTATGCTCTGTTCCGGGCCCGTAATACCCCTTACAGACTGGGCCTTACCCCTTATGAAATCATGTATGGCAGACCCCCACCCCTGGTTCCTAGCCTAAAAGATGATCTGCTCAAATCTGAAACAGAAAATGTCTCTGAACTCTTATTTTCCCTACAAGCCTTACAGAAAGTTCATCAGGAAATCTGGCCCAAGCTGAAGGAACTATATGAAACCGGTCCCCCACCAACACCCCATCCGTACCAGCCGGGAGACTGGGTCCTGGTTAAGCGACACCGACAAGAAACCCTAGAACCCAGGTGGAAGGGACCACTCCAGGTACTCCTAACCACACCCACCACCCTGAAGGTAGAAGGCATCGCGTCGTGGATCCACTACACCCACGTCAAACCAGTGGACCCGACCTCTGACCTTCTTGGGCCAATCACGGCAGCAACTGAAGCACCGGCCACGTGGACTGTGGACAGTCCTAAGAACAACCCCTTAAAACTCACCCTGCGCCGGCAGCATAGCTCACTGCAAACATGCAGCTAGGTAGTCTAACCCTAACGTTAGTTGCCCTAGTGGCCGCTGGGGCAAACACAAAACCAGCTCCTAATCCCTTTGTCAGGAGATTCTGGCTTTATGAAAACCGAACCCACCCTGGGCAACCTCATAACCCTGGGAAATTATTGGCCAGTGCTGATTGCCCCTCCTCAGGGTGCAATGACCCAATTTTGCTAAATTTTACTGGTTTTCAGATAGCCAAACCAATGGCGCCAATAATATGTTTTGAGTTTGATCAGACTGAATACAATTGTAAACACTATTGGTGGCACCAAAACGCAGGCTGCCCCTATGGCTACTGCAACATGCACAAACCTCGGGTGTGGAGGCCAGACACAGAAGGCTGGAGGCCAGGATCCGAGAACTGGAATTTCGGGCAAGGCACCCAAGACACAGGTAAAATGTATACCTGGATAGTCAAGGACCCTTGGAACTCCCACTGGACCACGCCTCAACATGGGGCTGTATACTATTCCTCTTCCTCCACGTGGCCTAGCAGTCACCTCTATCTGTGGCGTGGCCTAATTCAGGTACGGCCCCTGGTCCATGGGGGTATCCAACAACAGGAAAACAGACTAACACAAGATTTACGTCCTTTCTCCTGGTTAGAATTATTACAAGAAGGATTAGAACTTGCTAATCTTACAGGACTTCACAGCTTGTCTGGCTGCTTTCTGTGTGCCACCCTAGGGCGTCCACCACTAACCGCTGTCCCTCTGCCATGGGAATCCTCTACCCAAACTAACAACCTTCAGAATCTCTCGAATGCCCCTATTCCTAATGTGCCACTGTACCTGAACCCCAGTCAGGAGAAGTTTCCCTACTGTTTTTCAGGCACTAACTCCAGCCTCTCCAACATCACTGTAACACCCCCTAATACCACCCTAAGGGCTCCGCCGGGCATATTCTTTTGGTGTAATGGAACATTATCTAAGAACTTATCTGGTCCCTCTGTTACCAACCTGCTGTGTCTTCCTGTCACATTAGTTCCCCGGTTAACTCTACTAACTGCTGGCGAGTTCCTGGGGTACACCGGTAACTGGACTAGTACTGCTATTCACCCAGCCCCTAGACCGAGACCTGCACGAGCCATATTTCTCCCCCTCATTGCGGGAATCTCCCTCACCTCATCCCTCATTGCGGCCGGACTGGCAGGGGGAGCCCTAGGTCACACCCTCATAGAAAGCAACAAGTTGTACCAACAATTTGCTGTTGCTATGGAGGAGTCGGCTGAGTCCCTTGCCTCCCTTCAGCGACAGCTCACATCCCTAGCTCAGGTGACCTTGCAGAACCGGAGGGCCCTAGACCTACTCACTGCTGAAAAAGGTGGTACATGTATGTTCCTGAAGGAAGACTGTTGTTTCTACATAAATGAATCAGGGCTTGTAGAGAACCAGGTCCAACACTTATACAAGTTAAGCATAGAAATGAAAAAACAGCAGTTTGCCTCAGCTGCAAACCAATGGTGGAATTCCTCTATGTTTTCTCTGTTAGCCCCCTTCCTTGGACCCCTGCTAAGTCTACTATTTCTGTTTACCGTAGGACCTTGTGTTATTAACAGAATTTTGCAGTTTATCAGGGAAAGGTTTGACACCATACAGCTCATGGTCCTCAGAGCCCAATACCAACCTGTAAACACTGAAACAGAATCAGACTTATAAGACCCAAGATTGGCTCCAGAGGTACCTGAGAAAGGGGGGAATGAAAGAGATCAGACACATTCCTCAGCCCTGGGCCCAACACAAACACATTCCTCCATATATCTCAACTTCCTGGGCCCAACACAAACATATTCCTCAACTCAGAGACAACCACATATCTCAACTTTGGAAAAACACCACCTGGAGAGTCCCCGATAAGGTCACAACCATTTGTGGTTTTACTGAAAGCGCGGGAACCAATAGAAAAACTGCTAAATGTATAACTTAAAATGTTAACCAATTGTAATGCTGTAACCAAAAGAATTCCCTTGTTCCTCTGTAACCTTACATATCCTGTTTACATTGAACTATAAAAAGCAAGCACACGCATCATTCGGGGCCCTCTTGTATGCTGTGGAACGGAGGGACCAAGTTCGAACTTGCAGTAAAGATCCTTGCCGCTTGGCTTTGACTCTGGACTCTGGTGGTCTTCTTTGGGGAATAAACGGTCTGGGCATAACATTTGTTTTTAAGAGACAGGGCCTTGCTATGTTGCCCATGCTGGTTGCAAACTCTTGGGCTTAAGCAATCCTCTTGTTTTGGCCTCCTAAAGTGCTGGGATTAGAGGCATGAACCACGGTGCCTGGCCTGTGGGGAAGTTTTAATGAGATTATGCAGGTAAAGCACTTAGCACGGTGGCATGCACAGAGTAAAGGCTAAATACACCTTACCTCTTATTGTTAGCATATCTCTTCCATAAAGCTGTGCCCAGCCTCACTGTCGAAGTGAATTTCCTGCCTTCCTGCGCTCTCCTCTCTGTTACAGTGGGCACTTGGTTACTTAGGTGTGTCTGTCCTCACACCTGATAATGACCCCCCCGAGGGGCAGGGATTGTCTTCTTTATTTCTGCATGCCTCATAGTGTCCCCAGCACAGCGCCTGGACTTGAATGTAGGCAGAATGTTGTACTGCTGTCAATTTATTCAGAAATACTGTGAAGAGAAGAGTGCCTCGTAATGAAATCAGAAGACGGCTTCACATCCAAAAAATGGGACTAATACTAATGCTACTACCTGTTCACAAGGTTGGGGTGAGCTTATGTACGTGAGATATGGGAGAGAACTTTCTAAAGAGGTTTTTTTTTTTTTTTTGAGAGAGGGTTTTGCTCTGTCACCCAGGCTGGAGTGCAGTGGTGTGATTATAGCTCTGTCTACCCTCAAACTCCTAGGCTTGAGCTGTCCTCCTGCCTCAGCCTCCCAAAGTGCTGGGATTATAGGCGTGAGCCACTGCACCCAGCCTCTTTTCCTTTTTTCTAAATCTTAGCCTGTCTTCCCATGGTTGCCTGCTTCCCCCTTGTGGTTAAAATTCCAATCATGTATTAAAATCAGTCAATAGAAATAATTTAGCTGATAGGCAGAGGTTTTTCTCAGCATTGTTTATATTACTGAAAAATCAAAAACAAACCAGGCCCCCACATAGGAGTTTGGCTAGATTATGGCACAATTACACAGGGGAATATTATTGAGCCATTTGAATATAATGAAATAGATGTCTGTGATGTACTGCTAAGCAAAAATGTATAAACTACATCCCATTGTTCTAAATATCTATACAAATGTGAAAGGATAATAAGCTAAATGTTAATAGTGTTCAAGGGAAATTCAGTTGATCTGAGTTTTTAACAATGAGCATGTATTGCTATTAAAGAAATTTAACTCCTTTAGTTTTGGGAGAACCTATCAATAAAACAAGAAACCCATTAGTTAACTGTTATGGCAGGCCCATCTGAATTGAGAGGCAGCATCGACCATCATTTATCTGCTCTCTGTGCCTGCTCTCTGTGCCTGCTCTCTGTGCCTGCTCTCCGTAGAGGGTTTTGTGTGGGGAGAAGGTGGAGTGTACAGAGAATAAAGGATCCCAGGCTGGAGTTCTAGGAGCATCTGAGAAGTGGGATGATGGGGGCTATATATTCATTGCTCTTGGCCAGGCTGATTTTCATCCTGAATTTGACCCTTTGTCCTAGCCCCAATCAGACTCACAGCCTAGACAAAACCCTAGAACCATTACAGGCCTAACTGGAGACCTGAAGGGTAAAAACCGGCCTCTGCCATTCACGGCTCACAGTTGAGACTGAGGAAGGACAAGAGTGTGAAGAGCACAGATGCGGTAGCTGTTGAAGATTAGGAGCACTGCTGGAGCTCACAGAAAGCACGTCTTGGGTCAGGGGGTGGGGAATGTTCTCGGAGGAGTTGACAAGTAAGTTGGATATACATTCCTTCAGTGTCTACTCAGCCTTTCTCAAAGATTTAGCAACCAAGGGTCACCTTATGGACATCCAGTGCATATAAAGACCATACATTTTAAGTTTTTAATTAATCACACCTTAAAATTTAAATGATTAAAAGGTACTTACATATCAGTGAAAGAGGTGATGTTGTTTTCAAGCTTCAATCAGGGTGGATATATCTGTCTTAATGAAGGACAAATTACTTCCACTTCTAGTCGTTTTCTTTTCATTTATTTCCTGCTATTTTAGAAAGTCTGAGCTCAAAACTGTAGGTCATCAGACACTGTGGAGAACAGTATGATGGTTCCTCAAAAAATTAGAATGATGTTATGATCCAGCAATCCCACTTCTAGGTATATATCCAAAATAATGAAAAGCAAGGATCCAGGAATGGTGGCTCATGCCTGTAATCCTAGCACCTTAGGAGGCCAAGGTGGGTGAATTGCCTGACCTCAGGAGTTTGAGACCCGCCTAGGCAACATGACGAATCCCATCTCTATTAAAAATACAAAAAATTAGCCAGGCGTGGTGGCACGCACCTGTAATCCCACCTACTGGGGAGGCTGAGGCACGAGAATCACTTGAACCCGGCAGGCGGAGGTTGCCGTGAGCTGAAAATCGCACCATTTTACTCCAGCCTGGGTGAAAGAGCCAGTCTGTGTCCAAAAAAAAAAAAAAAAAAAAACACACAAAGACTCAGATATTTGTACACCCATGTTCACAGCAACATTCTTCATAATAGCCAAGATGTGGGAACAACATGTTTATCAACGGATGAATGAATAAACAAAATAAGAATTAATAAATAAAATATTATACATACAAAGTATGTATAATACAATGGATTATCATTCAGCCTCAAAAAGGAATTAAATTTGGATACATGCTACAACATGAATAAACCTTGAAAACATTCTGCTAATGAAATAAGCCAGTCACAAAAGGACAAATATTGCATGATTCCACTTATATGAGCTACTGAGAATATTCAAGTTTATAGAGACAGAAAGTAGGATAGTTACCAGGGGTTGAGGGATTAAAGGAGTTACTGGAGTGCAGGAAAATAAATCTATATTAATCAGGGTTCTCCAGAGAAACAGAATTAATAGGATATATAAAACAATTTTCTGTAATGAATTGGTTCATGTGATTTGGAAGCTGGGAAGTCTAGACCTAGGAGAGCAATCTGAGTCTGAAGAACTAGGAGAGTCAATGATATCAATTCCAGTCATAGTCTGAGTCTGAAGACAGGAGAAGACAAATGTTCCAGCTAGAAGAGTGTCAGGCAGAGAGAAGGATGAGGGCCACCCACAATGGGGAGGGCAGTCTTCCTTACTGAGTCCACTGATTCAAATTCAAATATTAGTCTCATCCAGAGACATCCTCACAGATGCACCTAGAAATCATGTTTAACCAAATATTTGGGTATGCCGTGACCCAGTCAAGTTGACACATAAAACACAAAAGCCTTCTCAGGTTCTGTCTTAAAGCCAGCCAAATGCTGATGCCAAGGTCTACAATGCATGCAAAAACACAGGGAAAAGCAAACACTAGAGTTAGTGGCACAACACATTCATGTTTTCAGTCTTCATCCCTTGGAGCCTGACCTGATTGGAGCTGGCTCCTTGCCTGGACTGAGGCTGTAGCTTGTACCAGCTGTGCTTCTGGGCAGTGGTTATACCCTGGAGCATCACATCCAGGCTTCGAAGCTGAGGCAGTGTCCTGGCCTTGGGGTTTAGACAGAAATCCATTGCCTGTCCCTCTTCTGAGTCTTCAGGATCCCCTGGAGTGGAAGGACTGCAGTGGGTAACATCAAGCACATTTTCTGCTTGTGTCTTGCATCCTTGTTGTGCCTTGCTCTGTAAGCAGACCCTGTGGGAGTAGGGAGCACAGGGGAACAGGTGAGCAGATGGCTAGCTGACCATTTGGTGTCAAATTCTCCCTCTTCTTACACCACAACCTGACACAGCTTTTCTGCCTAGGATATCTGTTAACAACCTCCTCCAGTCCAAGAGGCTTTGAACCTCAGGAGTGGCAAAGTGTCCTCACCGTACCCCAACCCTGAGACCCTATGACATTAAAGCCTATTAACTGCCTCCATTCCTACATCATCAGTAGAGGCTCAGGGCCCAGCTATTTCTGTGGACAGGTATTCACAATCCTAAAATTCTGACTGATAATGTTATCTTCAGCCTCGGACTTCATTCTTTTCTACCTATTTAAACCACATACAGACCCTATTGGGATATCAGTATAAGCAATAAAAATCTCTTATTTTCAGACAGTTACCCTGAACCTCCCTCAATGTATCAATCTCTCCTACTAATCCCCCGAAAAGACACACAAGCCCCTGGGTGTTGGATCTAAAAATCACCACCACAGGATGTCTCTCTTCCTTGTTCCCAAGACTTCCAAGTGCGTCCCCATATCCAAGGACTTCATTACCAATTTTCTCACACACTACATTATCCCACAGGAGTCCAGGGCCCTGTCTGGATTCTAGAAAAGGCTATTTCCTTGTTGGTCTAGGAAGGTTTTTTACTTTCTCTTCAATCCAGGGCTCCATTTCTCTCTCCTCATTTGAGCCTGATATTCATCAACAGATACTGTTTGGTCTGGAAGCTTATCTGGTCTTAAACATAAATCTGGAAGGAAGGAATACTGGCATTTGAGTCCTCAGCTCTCTCTCCATCCCCCCACAGCTAGCCTAATGGCAGAGTCCCTTGGATAACAGTGAGGCAGGAGAATAGGGTCTGGAGGCAGGAAACCTAAGGCCATTTCACGCTGACTTCGTAGAGCTAAATGGAAAGGAAAACTCTAACTTTCCATGCCTAAGTAAAAAAAGGACCAGAGGCTACTCCCTTTGCAAACTCCCACCTTTTCTGCGTGGCAGTTGGTTAATTGAAAGTACCTCTGATTGGTTGCTTTTGGCAACCAGACGTTTGCATAAGAGTGTAACTTTGTAACTTCACTTCAGCCTCTGATTGGTTGCCATCTGCAAACAATCAGACTGATTGGGGGCTACCACTTTATTTACGTGGGGTGAACACCAAGTGGCCAATGGGAAACCTCTAGCCGGTATTTGGACCCAAAAAGATCCTGTATCCCAGCTCTTGAGTGGCTGCTTGGGCCTGCTCCCACTGTGGAGTGTACTCAATAAATCTCTGCTTTTGTTACTTTATTCTTTCCTTACTTTGTGCATTTTGTCCAATTCTTTGTTCAAAATGCCAGGAATCTGGACACCCTCCACCGGTAACATATTTTGGTGAGCCAGCCAGGAGAAGGTAGGCCCAAAGTTTGGGATTTATTTTTCTCCTTTTCCCTTTTACATACAGGGAAATCTGTCTCTCTCCCACTTTTCCCTTTTAACTGGGGACACCTGGTAGGCAGTGTGTAAACATGGAGGTAACTGCAGGTTTCTGGCTGTGGCTGATGAATACTAAGGGGTTTTCATGTGAAGAAGCCTAACCGCCACCACCTGGTTTGCCTAAAGGACTTGGGTCTTTTTCATTTTTTTACCTTTTCTTCTTTATTAGTCTTTCAGCAGCTGTTTCCTAGTAGCTCGCTGGAAATTGAGGGCAATTGGCTGGGGTCAAACCCCAGTATTGCCTGAAGACCACGGAGTGAATGGGGATAATTGCCTTGCCCAGAGAGGGGAAGGACTCTTATTTTAATCTTTTCTGGGTGTGGTCCCTGATCCCTAAGTGTGGCACAGCTCAGAGCAAATTTGCCTGTGTTTCAGGCAACTTAAACCTTCTTTTCTTATGCTAAATTCTTCTATTTCCCTACTCAACTGGCTCAGGACAAAAGAAACACATCCAGCCTCCAGTTATTAAGTTCATGGAATGGGAAGCATGGGAAAGTGTGGCCTTATCAAATTATAAGGATGCTAAAAGTCAAGGCCTTCATCCAAGGACAAAATGAAAGCTCATAGTAGGCCATTGCCTCTGGAGGGAAAACATGCAAACATTACTGGTGCCCACCTAAGGTCGGAGACACCTGACATTCTAAGATTGGACCCCACTAGGGGAAGCCCCAGAGGGGAATCCTCCAGACCTCGACCTCTCCAAAGAGGATGCCCTTGGCAGAGGTTCTGAGGTCTAGTACAAAACCGTCCTTAGAATTTTATCTCGCAGTTGCAATGCTGTTTGGCCCCAATATTGTTTGGAACATGGAGTTTACTGTTGAATGGAAAACTGGGATGGCACTGCATATATCCAGGCTTTGGTGCTGCTATTCTAAACAGAGGGCCTGGTTAAACAGTGATGCTCTCCTTTGGTACTGTTTGGTCCCAGTGTTCTTTGGAGTCTGGGGAGGTTTGACCTTTATAAATCAAACTGGCAGGGCCGGGCATGGTGGCCCATGCCTATAATCCCAGCACTTTGAGAAGCCGAGGTGGGCGGATCACTAGGTCAGGAGATTGAGACCATCCTGGCCAACATGGTGAAATCCCGTCTCTACTAAAAATACAAAAATTTAGCCGGGCATGGTGGCGCGTGCCTATAGTCCCAGCTACTCAGGAGGCTGAGGCAGGAGAATCGCTTGAACCTGGGAGGTGGAGACTGCAGTGAGCTGAGATCACACCACTGCACTCCAGCCTGGGCAACAGAGCGAAACTCTGTCTCAAAAACAAAAACAATCAAACTGCCATCTGGGCAAGGTGGCTCACGTCTGTAATCCCTGCACTTTGGGAGGCTGAGGCAGGTGGATCACGAGGTCAGGAGTTCAAGACCAGCTTGGCCAACATGGTAAAACCCCATCTCTGCTAAAAATACAAAAATTAGCTGGGCATGGTGGCGTGTACCTGTAATCCCAGCTTCTTGGGTGGCTGAGGCAGGAGAATTGCTTGAACCGGGACCTGGGAGGCAGAGGTTGCAGTAAGCCGAGATTGTACCACTGCACTCCAGCCTGGGCTACAGAGCAAGACTCCCTCTTAAAAGGAAAAAAAAGAAAAAAGAAAAAAAAATCAAACTGCCATGGAAATTGCTTTGCCCAAAATTTTGGTTCACAGCCTTCATTGGATTACCTACTGGGGCAAACAAAGTAAAACGGGTAAGCTTGTGTTGCTATCTCATGGCCAGGGTTTCAAGCTATTAGATCTTCATTTGTGTGTGTGTATACATGTCTAAATGTGTTTATTTGTATGTACACTTATTGTTGTAAGTTATGTTTGCCAAATTGGCTTATAAGTCAAAGAGTGCTCATAAATTAATAAGTCTAAGCAATTTTCAAGTTCAAGTGACTTAAGTATAACTTTACTAAACAAGCTGGCTTTAAAATTATTGGTAGACCAAAAATAGAAATGCCTTCAGAATTGTCATACATTTTGTCTGGATTTTATGTTTGTCTTTGCTAGATATTTTGGATGTCAGTGTTTGGCATAGAAGGTTATAAAACTACAAACCCAGCCAAAACAAAATGATCTTGGTTTGTGTGCCTTTTTTTTTTTTTTTTTTGAAAAATAAGAGTAATTTAATATTAGCTACGTCTTCTGAGTTACTGGCAAAATACTTATGTATTTAACTCTGAGACTCTTAGTTAGGTTTAGGTGAGCACTTGATGTTCACTGGCTCTTAAAAACATGGTTAGCAAGGAAATAATTAACTTTAAATGATAGTGTCTAATATCTCAGTTTACAGAAGTAATCTAGATAAACTGTTAAAAATGAAATAATTGAGTGCAGTAAATGGGATGAATGTTTTAGGTAAACTTTTTGTGTGAATTAAAAGCTTAAAATTAATTTTGATGCTCATTGAATATTTGGGTCATTTCCAATTAAGGAAGGGTTGTGATGATATGAGGAAATATGTTTCTAAAAATTGTGGAATTTTTCTTATCTGTAAATGCCCATATCTGATAGTTTAGGATTTCTTTTTAGGGTTTCACTAAAATTTTAGGTTACTAAGAATAATACTTCTAGTTAACGCAGAGTTCTGTATACAAAATGTGCCAAAAAGGTTGTGTTATTAGTGAGAAAAAGAATAATTTTATCTAATTAAGAAGTTATCTAAAAGTTAGTTCAAATTACAGATTTGAAAAAATTATTTATGAACCAATGTAGTAAGGAACCAGTGATTAGGGGAGAAAGATGTGGAAAAAGTTTAGGTAATAAAATATTCTTTAAAACATGATAAAGAACTGGAGACATCTGGCTAGTTAACATTTTCATAGTTAAAGCTCTTAGTCTTGATTAAAGTAAAATAATAAGTATTGTAAAGAAATGCATTGGCAGTTTGGCAATTCTTTTTTTTAATATAGTAAAGCTTGAAACTGGATTTAGTGTGGAGCTAAATTTCACATACAGGCTTGTATTGCTTCACACTATGTTTACTGTTTTGTGTGGATAGTGCTGGCACTGGAGTGCTTATTGGTCATGTGCCTAAAATGAACTTCTTGATTGCACAGGATGTATCATGATGATATTGGTGAACTTAAGGATATTGAATTGTGTATCAGGAATAAAATATTTATTATGTGGCTCTTTGGGGGCCCCGGGCAACACTTTAGCCTCCAGGGTAAATTGAGTAAGAAAAAATTAGGGTTGGTTTCCTGTTTATTTGTTTTTGCTTCTAGAAAGCTTTTATTTGGTTTTGTGGATAGTTATTTAGTTTCCTGTGCATTTCTAGCAAGTCATCATTTGTTCCATTTATCTGGAATTCCTAGCCTTCCATTTGTTGGACCCACAGGAATTAATGGAACACACCGGTGTTTTTTTTGTTTTTTTTTTTTTTAGCTTTTTAAACTTTAACTTTTTGAAGTTTAGGCTTCTTGATACTTTAAGTATGTTGAGTATACTTTTGTAAACAGAATTTAAGTCATATTTCTCTCTCTGCCTAATCTCTCCAAAATTTGTAAACTATTTGTAAATGTTCTTATTTCATGGTAGTATGTTTGTTTGCATACAGTTGAGCAGGGTCACTAGGGCTGCTCAGGGAGAGAGAACCCAGAAACCTGGCCTACTGGCAAAAGGGTAAGAACTTCCTACCAGTCAGACTCTGGCCTCTCTCTGTGCAGACTTGTTAAATGAGATGTAAAAGTCACTGTTTATCTCCTCTGTAAAGTTTTCACAAATGTCTTCAAAATATAAACATGTGGTCTAAATTATGTTCAAATATTAGTTTTGCTAAATGCCTTAAGGTCATAAACTGCTGCTTTGGCTTTTGAAAATTGTTTGACTTGCCTGCTTTACAGCTAGGTAAGGCCTGGGGACATGTGGAAGTGGCCACACCCCTAGTTATGCTGGAATAGTAAGACCTTATCAGTACCTAGTACATAATTAACATAACTTACCAGGGTTTACATTATAAGTAAGATTGCTAAGAGTCATCATTATAACATGTAATTGATACTACTAAAAGTATTTTTACATGCAAGGTGTATTAGGAAAAACGTCTATGTGTGTGTGTTTTACTAAAAGGTTAAGAAGGCATGGAAATGTAAATTTTTGCATAGGGTTAAAAGATTGTTTTGAATTTAATAGGGTAAAGCTGAAGGTTCAAACAAGTGGTGGAAGGAGTGTAGAAATTAATCTCGCAGAAGTGGTTCTCTGTGTGAGAAACATTGGCCTGACCACTTGACTTTCTGATCACATTCTGCTGGGAAAAAGTCCAAGGAACATCACTGTCACACTCTGCTGGAACAAGGACCAAGTCACCTAATCATGGGAACATCTTATCAATAGCCTGTTGGGCAGCAAGCCATACTGCCCAGACCCCTCCCTCCCATACCTGTAAGTACACCAGCCTGTAAGTGGCAGTGGGCTTGGGCATTAACCTGGTCCCCCACCTCCGCAGGTCTTGGGCTAGACATAAAACCTGCATTTGCTGTAGAGCATCCAGCTCTCTTTCTTTAACCCTCACCTTCCCTTCAAAACCTAACAACTTCCATTGTATCCTCCCAAACTCCTGATTATGAAAAAAACTCCACTACATTTTGGCACAGAAACCCAGGATGTAGATTGGGTTCTAAACAGGTAAGTCTTCTCTTGCAGCCTGGAAAGCAGCAAGCAGCAAAAATTAGACCGAGGCCTGCTTCCAGATCCTGAATGAACTCCCTGTTCGCAGCCCTGTTTCTATTATTCTCTCTTCTTTGGCCCTGGGCTGACCTCCAGATCCTGCTCAAACTCTCTATGCTCTTTTTTCTTTCTCCCCGTTTCTGGGCGGCTTGGGCAAGGATCCCCCATTGCAGAACATCACATGCAACACCAGTCTCCAATTAGTGGGTGAGTCTCCCTTTTCCTCCTCTCCGGATTCCTCTCATGCTTCTACTGGTTCACCAGAAAATCCCAGTGCTGGGTGAGAGGTCTCCCTGGTCACCAGGTAACCATGGTCTGCCTTCTCAGGGGATGCCCTCAGAATGCTCGCCACTCCAGTCACTCTGATCTCCAGGGGACCACGAAGAGCTGCAGGGATGCCCTGGCTTTCTTATGTCCCTCCTCCCAAGAGGAATCAGGGTACTTAACTCCCCTCCAGGGTACTCATACTCCTCCTCTATATTTCTCACCCTTCCAGCCACCAGTATGGGGCAAGTCTCCTCAAAACTTCCTCCAGACACCACTCTTAGATGTCTAATCTGGAACCTCCAAGCCCAAAAATGCCCCTTCCTTCAGATAAGCCTTCCTCTTCTAATTTCAACCTGGCTAACAAAACCCCTCCTTCAGTCCCTCTCCCACCACTATCCCCTCCTCCTCCTTCGGCTCCGGCTCCTTCACTCCCTTATTGTTGCCCTCTGTTCCCCCTTTCTTCT
Organism: Piliocolobus tephrosceles; assembly: GCF_002776525.5. NCBI lineage: Eukaryota > Metazoa > Chordata > Mammalia > Primates > Cercopithecidae > Piliocolobus > Piliocolobus tephrosceles. Next base: position 139,730,273 of record NC_045437.1, read on the forward strand.
CCACCACTTACCCAGTCTCACACTTAACCCCCTTTGGCTGAAAACCAGGCATACGCCCAAAGGCCTTACAAAGTCCTCCCCTTGCGGGGAGTTGCAGGGGCTGAAGGTATAATCTGAGTTTATGTTTCCTTCTCCCTAGCTGGCCTCTTCCAGCTTGAAAAAAGACTTGGCTTCTTTTCCATGGATCCCACCTCCTTCCACAAGAAATTTCTGTATGTCACTCAATCTTATAAATTACCTGGCATGACACTTATGTCATCCTCTCCTCCTCCCTCACCCTGGAGGACAGGGAGCACATCTCAGACTGTGCTCAGCAAAACCCTTTATCCCACTTCACCACCTCCACCTGAAGACTGATAGGGCCCAGAATCCACCACTTCCACCACCACCACCACCTTGGAACCAAGAGTAACGCTGTCAGTCTCTGCTAAGCCCATGTCTTTCTCATTAAATATGGGGCTAGTTATTCAATTTACCAGAATATTCTGAGCCCCTCCTCAGTTCTTCTATCTCTATTGTGGGAGTCAAGAGAATCCCCTCTAGGCACAAACAGACTGGTTCTCTATTATGCAACCTATTCATCACCCCCTTCACCCACTCTTTCCTGGTTATCCATCAGTGCCCTACCCCTATCTTGGGGTGGGACATACCAAGTAAATTTTAGGGTCTTACCCACAAAGGCTCAGGTTAGCCCAAATGCAGGTCACTTACCTTCGGCTTGTCCTAACCCCTAATTCTCAGGCCATTCCAACCCAATGAAAGGAGCTAATTTGGGACATGCCTCTTCCCCACACAAAAAAGAACCTCCTCTCCTTCTTGGGCTCTATGGGATACTTCCATCTGTGGATTCCCAATTTTGGCTTGCTGGCCAAGCTGTTCTATATGGCCTCACATGGGCTCATTCTAAAACCTCTCACCAGGCGTGGTGGCTCAAGCCTGTAATCCCAGCACTTTGGGAGGCCAAGACGGGCAGATCACAAGGTCAGGAGATCGAGACCATCCTGGCGAACACAGCGAAACCCCGTCTCTACTAAAAAAATACAAAAAACTAGCCGGGCAAGGTGGCGGGTGCCTGTAGTCCCAGCTACTCGGGAGGCTGAGGCAGGAGAATGGCGTAAACCTGGGAGGCGGAGTTTGCAGTGAGCCGAGATCCGGCCAGTACACTCCAGCCTGGGCGACAGAACGAGACTCCGTCTCAAAAAAAAAAAAAAAAAAAAAAAAACTTCTCAACCCAGCTTGCCCCATCAACTCCCACTTTAAAAAACTAAAAAATGCCCTTTTTAATGGCCCCAGCACTGGGCCCGCCCAACTCCACCAAGCCTTTCACTGTGTATTGTAGGGAAAAGAGAGATCAGACTGTTACTGTGTCGACGTAGAATGGGAAGACATAAGAAACTCCATTTTGACCTGTACCCTGAACAATTGCTTTGCCCTGAGATGCTGTTAATCTGTAACTTTGCCCCAACCTTGAGCTCACAAAAACATGTGTTGTATGGAATCAAGGTTTAATGGATCTAGCGCTGTGCAAAATGTGCCTTGTTAACAAAATGTTTACAGGCAGTATGCTTGGTAAAAGTCATCGCCATTCTCCAGTCTCAATAAACCAGGGCCACAATGCACTGCGGAAAGCTGCAGGGACCTCTGCCCTGGAAAGCCGGGTATTGTCTAAGGTTTCTCCCCATGTGATGGTCTGAAATATGGCCTTGTGGGATGGGAAAGATCTAACCATCCCCCAGCCCGACACCCGTGAAGGGTCTGTGCTGAGGAGGATTAGTAAAAGAGGAAGGCCTCTTGCAGTTGAGATAGAGGAAGGCCACTGTCTCCTGCCTGCCCCTGGGAACTGAATGTCTAGGGATAAAACCTGATTGTACATTTGTTCAGTTCTGAGATAGGAGAAAAGCCACCCTATGGTGGGAGGCGAGACATGTTGGCAGCAATGCTGCTCTGTTACTCTTTACTCCACTGAGATGTTTGGGTGGAGAAAGGCATAAATCTGGCCTACGTGCACATCCAGGCATAGTACCTTCCCTTGAACTTATTTGTGACACAGATTCCTTTGCTCACATATTTTCTTGCTGACCTTCTCCCCATTATCACCCTGCTCTCCTGCCGCATTCCTCTTGCTGAGATAGTGAAAACAGTAATTAATAAATACTGAGGGAACTCAGAGACCGGGCTGGTGCAGGTCCTCCATATGCTGAGCGCTTGTCCCCTGGGCCCACTTTTCTTTCTCTATATTTTGTTTCTGTGTCTTATTGCTTTTCTCAGTCTCTTGTCCCGCCTGACGAGAAATACCCACAGGTGTGGAGGGGCTGGCCCCCTTCACTGTACGTACATTCTGACCAAGCCTTGCTCTTGGACTACTCTGCCAAACATATGGCAGTGCTCCACAAGCCATTGCATACCTCTCAAAACAAGTGGACTGTCATCCAAGGCTGGCCACCCTGCCCAAAAATCTTGGGTGCAGCCACATTGCTGGCCTCAGAGGCACAGAAACTCACTCTCTACCAACATATTACTACTGCATTTTCCCATAACCTATAGGATCTCATGAGCCATTGATGTCTTCTATTCCTCCCACCATCCTGCTTACAGGATGCCTCATTCATAGGTACATGCCTTATTCATAGATAACCCTCTAATCACCTTCTAAAAATGTAAAGCTCTCAACCCAGCCACCCTCTTCCCTTTAAACATCTCTGACTCTAAGCTCTCTCACTCCTGCCTGGACCTCTTAAACTCCCTCTTCTCCCCCTTCCAACACATTTCAAAAGCTCCTTTGCAGGGAACAGCCACATGATTCATTAATGGAAGATCTTTTTAGCTCTTTTAGGGAGCCATGTCCAGCAGCTGGCTCTGCTATCATTGCTGAAAATACACTCCTAGAATCCAGAACTCTCCCACTCCATACTACCTCTCAACAGGTGGAGCTAGTTGTCTTAATCAGGGCCTTCATCCTAAAAAAGGGAAAGAGGGTTAACATTTACACTGATTCCAAATATGCATACCACATGCTATACTCTCATGCTTTAATCTGGCAGGAAAGGGGTTTTCTAACTACAAAAGGAACTCCCATAGTATATGGCAAACTCATACACAAACTGCTGAAAGCAGCTAAATTACCACTAAAGACCACCTTTATCCATTGTAAGGGACATCAAAAGGCTACAGATGCCATAACCAAGGAAAACCTCTCAGCAAACTCAGCAGCCCAGCAGGCAGCTCTTAAAACTTCACCATTATTGCCTATCTTTCCCAGCATACACTCTGTGTATACCGAGGAGGAACAAACCTCACTCACCCGGGCTGGTGCTATCTGGGGAGGAGGATGGTTCTACCTCAATAATAAAATTGTCTTGCCCAAGTCCCAGGAACTTTCTGTACTTTCATACATGCACAACCATTTCCGTGCCAGTTACTGCCCCTTGCTGTAGCTCTTAAAAGCTTATATATATTTTCCCACCATGGCTGCCAATCTCATAGGTATTACTAAGGCATATTCCATTTGTACTCAAACAACTTCCCCTCAGGGAGCTATCAAACCACCTCCTTTCCCCATGGACACCTGCCAGGGCAGGACTGGCAGATCAACTTCACCCTCATGCTCCCCATAAAATGGGCCTGGTACCTTCTGACAATTGTAGATACATTCTCTGGATGGATAGAAGATTTTCCTACTACCACCGAAAAGGCACACACTGTCACTTCTATTCTCCTCACCCATATTATCCCCCGGTTTGGACTCCCCTCCTCCATCCAGTTAGACAATGGGCCAGCATTTGTTTCACAGGTTAACCAACAGCTGGTGGAGGCTCTAAACATTAAATGGGTCCTTCATGTTCCTTACTGCCCCCAGTCTTCAGGTAAAATTAAATGGGTCAATGCCTTTTTAAAACAACAACTAACCAAAATTCCTAGAGGTTAAAATGGCCTGAACTTCACATCTTCCAGTGGCACTCATACATTTACAAGCTATTGCTCACAAGCCCCTCAGCCTAAGCCCATTTGAATTCATGTACCAATGCCCCTTTATCCTCCAGAATCTCTCTGTATCTGCCCCCACTCTGCCCCTCTGCCGCTTCTATGCAGGATACTTGGCTGGCATTATACCTCACTCAACATCTAATAAGACAGTACACAAACACTTACTTGCCCCAACCTAAAAGTCCATCCTCCTAACACTCCTCCCTGCCTCTACAATGAGGGAACTGGGTCCAAATCACCAGTTCCTTCTCCCCTCTCCAACCTAAGTGGACGGGTCCTCACCAGGTTATCCTAACTACTCCTGTGGCAACAAAACTAACATCCTTTCCACACTAAATCCACCATTCCAAACTAAAAACACCACCAGACTTACATCCAGAAATTTTCTCACCCCCAAAATATTCTTCCTCCCTCATAGGACCAACCTCACTGTACTTAACAGGAATTCCAGAAGTTGCCAGTCCCAGAAGGCCCTGGTCCATTGCACTCTCTGCCTCCACTTTCAAATCTGTTGTTATCTCACACTTTCTTTCAGATCTTTCCTGGTATTCCCTCCCCGCGTCCCTGGATAGTCCAGTCCAATTCCTCACATTAACCCAGGAGCTATGGCTGCAGGGCACCTTTCAAAATTTCACTCTTACTCAAATCTCCTTTTTCCCCTTTTGTCTTCTTTGCTGTGGAATACTCTAAGTCCCACAACCTCTGGCAGTTGGGCTTCCTTTGTTAACCTCACACATTACCTCTTAAATCAGTCACACTCCCCTCTTGCTTCCAATTGTTAAATTTGTTTGTCCACACAAATCCAGCAGTTCACAGCCCTTCCTGTTAACCTAACTGCAGAAACTTGATCCAAAGTAAACCTGCATCTCACCTACTCAACCAGTCCCTTCCCAAAATGTGTTTATAATCTTACTTGGCGAAACACCTTTCCCTGCAATCCATCAAATTCACCTGCACCATCACATGCAGGTCTGGCACCCTCCTTCGCCTCATAGCCTGTAAACTAAACATGTTTCAAACCGAATTCCGTAAGACATCCCTTCCCAACCCCTCCCCTCTCTGCCAGCACTGCTCTCCATGTATCTAACTTAAGGGAACTCCCTAAAATAATGCACAGACAATTCCCTCAACTGCAACCTTTATCTTTCTTCCCTATCAGGACCACAATGGCTGTTAGTTAACAAAAACCCATTTCTCTTTCTCTCTCCAAAACCAAACAGCCTTCACCACCAACATCCTTATCAGGCCCTAACAAGGACTACCCTTGTTAACGGTTATTCAACCTGGAAAAACAAAAAAGTTGGGACAAAAGTTGGTTCATGATTCAACCCCCACCTTCTCACAGCTCACTACCTTTACCTACAACTTTGCCTGTCAACCCCTGGTCTTTTCTTTCTGTGTGGAACAAACTCTCTTCTTTGCCTACTGGCAAGTTGGTCAGGAACATGCACCCTGGTGTTTCAATCTCCGAAGTTAACATTTTGCCTAACAATCAAACCATTCGGGTTCCTTTAGTAATGCCTATTTCCTTCTCCATACACACCAAGTGGCATGGGGAAATCCTGTTGCCCTTTTCTTAGGGCCCTAAACCTTCCTCCTAATACTAACAATTGGCCCATGTATACTTACCTTCATATCCCGCTTGATCTCCCAAAGGCAGAACTCCCTTGTCCAGGCAGCCACCCAGAAACACAGTGATACCATCCTTCTCCTCCACCAAGTCCGGTATCAGCACCTCCAGGAAAACAGCTCTGAAGTTGGACACCCACTGCTTCAAAACCCAAGCCCTGATTACAGTGCCCCTATTCAGCAGGGGAATCAACAATGTCCCTCTTCCTTTTAGACGAAAGTAGAAGGCAAGAATGTTAATCCAAACTGTACCACTTTGTAAGCCCCCCATCATTTCGCAGACGTTGGTCAAAGTGAAACATTACATGGGGGTTTGGACCATGAGAAACATTTTGCCCAACCACCTGAATTTCTTACAATATTCTGCTGGGAAAAAGTCCAAGGAACATCACTATCACATTCTGCCAGGACAAAGACCAAACCGTCTTATCATGGGAACATTTTATCAACATCCTGCCAGGCAGCAAGCCATACTGCCCAGACCCCTCCCACCCACACCTATAGGTACCCCAGCCTGTAAGCGGCAGTGGGTTCTGGCATTAAGCTGGTCCCCAACCTCCGCAGGTCTTGTGCTAGACATAAAATTTGTGTTTGCTGTAGAGCTGCCAACTCTCTTTCCCGGTCTTTCTTTAACCCTTGCCTTCCCGTGAAAACCTAACAACTTCCATTATACCCTCTCAAACTCCTGATTATGAAAAAAAACTCCACTACGTTTTTTTTTACCTCTTCTTTGAAAAATCTTTCTGTGTCATTGCCTTAACCAAAATCTGGCCCAGCCCTTCTCTGAATCTAGAATTTCTTCAGAAATCCATATTAGTCAAAGGATCACAAAATTAATTTTACGCCTTGCAAGGGATTCCTAAATTCATCTAAAGCAGATGAAGTAAATTCTGCTTCAGCATTTCTCTTTCTTATCCAGAATGAGAAATGCTTAAAGTGTTCAGAAGTTAAAATGAGTTATTCAGTTTCAGCAGAGTCAGTGTTTACTTATGAACTTAAGTTACTTGGTTGCCCAGTCAAGCTCTCACTAGCCTGGGGATTATAAGAATTTGATTTCAGAAATACCAGCATTCATACTTCCATGTTAAAATTCATATTTTATATTTTAACTCCAAAGGCAGAAGAATGAAAGTCTTAATAATGAAGACATTTCAAGAGAAGGGATAAATAAAGAAAGCAGCTTTCTTGACCTACCGTTCCCCATCCCATTCACCTTTGTGTTAGTGCAAACTGCACCATTTTGTAAGTCCCCTGCTATTTTGCAGACCTTGGTCAAAGTGAAACATTCCACAGGGGTTTGGGCCTTGAGAAACATCCTATCTGGCCACCTGACCACAAGGAAGACAAAGGCCCAATAAAAAAATTCTTATTATACCCTACCAGGCCAAGGCCCAACTAAAGAAACCTCACTGTCATATCTTACTGGGCAAAGACCCAAGGAACACCACGATGACATCACACCAGTAAAAGGGCCAAACCACCTTATCATGGGCACATCTTATCGATATCCTGCTGGGCAGCAAGCTGTACTATTCAGACTTCTCCCAGCCATACCTGTAAGTACCCCTGCTTGTAAGTGGTGGTGGGCTCTGGCATTAGGCGGGTCGCCCGCTTCCACAGGTGTCTGCAATATACCTGTGTTTGCTGTTAAGTTGCTGTCTTTCTCTGTCTTTCTTCAACCCTTGCCTTCCCTCCAAAACCTAATACTTTGATTCTCTACTTTCAGCGTCTCTAAACCCTGATCCAGTAGATGCTTCTGAGTCTCATGATCAAATAATTTTCCTTTTGTCCCATAGATTCTGGTATGTTAGGGTTTCAGATTCCTTATATGTTTTCATTAAGTAACTGAAGAAGATATTCCCATTCTCTCTCCTTGAGAATAGTGTATACATGGTTACACTACCTGGTTAAAAAGTTCTAATTAGTAAATGAGAATTTTCTGTTAAGGTGTTGAATTATGTGAGCTCTCTAGTGTTACCCAAATCCAAAATTCTGTGTTTCCATGGTGCTATAATTTTAAGAGTCTAATCCACTGGTGGCTCAGTTGCTAAGGCAGTTACAGACAGCCTCACCTTTTTCTTGAGGGTCTCCTGTGTCTGGGATTTCATATATGGCTGGCTGGTATTCCCAAGGTAAGTGACACCTCCTTTTGAAGAAAAGTACACACAGCCTCCTTGTGGGTCTATGTGATCTATCTTGTAAAGAGAAGACAACCACAAACACATCCTTGTGTTCCATAAGCCTGGTAAGTTCCAGTGAGAAGAAAGAACATGAAACAGTGCCCTGGGTAAGTTTTAAAAATAAGGTGAGATAGTTCATTGGCTCCTAGACTCAGTTGCCTTTGTGGAGAAAGCTGTAAGTATGGATGGAGTGGTTTGTATGGCCTTTCAAGGGATCCATGTTAGAACACAAGATGGTGACTCTTTCTGAGAGCAAAGGCTGTGTGGTTGTATAACTCCTGAGAAGAGGAGAGCACCCAGCAGAATTCTGCCCTCCTGAAGACAACTTCATCATTCGCCAGCACCAGAAGGAAAATTGGCCATCTGGGAGAGAAAGAGATGGTGGTCTGGGTTTTTCATCAGAGTTTGCCTGATCCAAGGGATTTTACTGTTCTATGAGGTGAACAGAGGGTACGACCCTGGGTTTCAGTTTTTTCTAAAGACTCCCTAAACCCAGACTTATGTACCCACTCTGCCACATGCTTCCTGCACCCCTCACAGGTGCATTCTACCTGCTAAACTAACAGAAGCACCATAGAAAATCTTTCTGCCTTATGTGTCTCATCCAGGCACATCATCCCACCTTTTGAACTTCCCTCCTTCTTCAGAATGTTACTCAGATGCCATTATCATTCTTTACACCATCACCTTCTCCATGTTTATCATGCTTAATTCTTCATACATTTGTCTTTTCAACCCTGCCAATTATTTTCCACCTGTGTATAAGGAGGTGTCATGATACTTCTCAAGTAATTTCAATGGAAGAACAAAGGGAGAGGACCAGTCACCTCCAACCTTGTCTCCTTGGCTCTAGGTCTTTTCCCACTCAACAGGGATTTCTCAGGAACTTCTGGAGGTTGATTCCATTTGTGGAGAATACCATTTGTTGATTCTCTCACATGTAAATGGATAGCCAAGATTTCATATACAGTTGATTCCATTAATCACAGTACTTATGTTATATAAATCCACCACAAACACTGTATTAGTAAATACTGAATAACTGCTCCAAGAAGAATACAGCGTTAGGTTCATGTAAGTCTCTGGTCACATATTTTCATCAACTAGAATGCTGGCACCTTTCTTGCTAGTCTCTAGTAATTCATCAATTATAGTTTAAGTGTTCATAGGTTTTGAAATAATATATTGTAGCAACTCTGGGTTCTGACACATCCCCTTCAGGGATTATTGATGTGGCTCTGTTTTGTTAGTTTAGTGGCTTGCCTGCACCAACTTTGTAAACTCTACTCCTCCCCACCGCCCGCCACACACACACACACAGTGTGTAGCCTTTACCCCAAGCCTGGCTTCCTAGAAGTCACTGTTGAGTCAAACTATCTTAACATTTAGCCAGTGTTTGGTCAGAGGTTGTGCTTACACTCCTTGAGCTAGTAAGACTTCCACCCTTTGCTAATATGTCAGTGTGTGGCTTGGGAAATTCTTTCAGTTCCTCTCAAGTTCACCTAGTACCTGTTATGGTTGGTACTGAATGTGTGAAACAGACTAGGCACAGCCTTCCAGATAGAGATGATTATAATCTTAGCACTTTTTAGCTCTTTCTCTTGTTCACTCTGTTAAACTGGGTGACTTGCTGTTTCATTTGTTGCTACTTTGTTTTATGAAACTATTAGAATTCTCTTAAGTGCTTGCCACTGAGATCTCTATTTTCAACAATGCCTTAATTCATACATCTCTTCATGTTATGTATCAAATACAGTCAGCCCCCCAGCTGAGTTGAGGAGCTTCTGGCCCTCCTATCTTGCTTCTTTCCCTGTATATAACATCTACACTGTTGCACAGAAGCTGAGGACAAAGGGGGAAAGCCTGATTTTCCTGAAGTGACATCTCTGCCCTACCAGTGGGATCTGGGGAAGCTTCTTAGCAGGGATACTCCTTCCTACAAGTGAGATCTTGGTAGGAAGATGAAGGCCTGAGGTCTTTTTAATGTACTCCTGCCAGCCTGGAACCTCTGTGTTATTAGTGGGAGCTGGGAGAATGATCTTTTTTTTGGCTTTCCTTTCCTGGCATGAAACATCTACTCTATAGAGAAAAGCTGAGGAGGAGGACAATTGAGGTCCCAATATTCTTAGCCTCTCTTACCTTGGCAAGAGCCTCTGTTCTATAAGTGGGAGGTAGGTTGGGCATGGGAGCCCCAGTCTTCTTGGCTGTAGCTGCCTAAAATGGAGCTTCTCTATCATGGAGCTAGGGTAGGTGAGTAACAGACTACTGTAAGGTTATCAAGCTTGAATGAGAAGGTTTCAGCTTCTTAATATAATCTTTCTTCTGAGTCACTTTATTTCACTAGAAAATGTTTATTAGGTCTTTGATACACTGAAAGCCATTTAAATTATACTCCTACCATTTGAAGTCTAGAAATCAAATTTTTAAAACTCCATGAGGCCTCAAATTTCAGGACTCTATTTTCTTTCATTTTTGCTTATAATCCACTAACTTTCTCTGAGTTTATCTTTTTCTTACAATGGTTTCCAAATACAACCAATAAAACAGCAAATATTACTAATATTCTGTTTTCTAATGATCTTCTGGAGCTGTCAACAAAGTAAGCGTGTGTAAAGGAGAAAATCAAACCAAATGTTTTGTTTTGTTTTGTTTTGTTTGAGACGGTCTTGCTCTGTCACCCAGGCTGGAATATAGCAACAAAATCACAGCTCACTGTAGCCTCGAACTCCTGGGCTCAAGAAATCCTCCCCCCTCAGACTCTTGAGTAACTGGGACTATAGGTGTGCATGACCACATCTGGCTAATTTTTGTATTTTTTATAGCGACAGGGTTTCTAGGCTGGTCTTGAACTCCTGGGCTCAAGCAATCTGCCTACCTTGGCCGCCCAAAGTGCTGGAATTACAGGCATGAGCCACCACACCTGGCCCAAACCAAATGTTTGGCTAGGACAAAACATAGATAAACATCTTTCCACTTCTGACATCAGTTTTCTCACTGCTCAACTACTGGGCCTATGCCATTAGATTTTTATTATATTAGCAGGACACTTCCAGGATCAATTTCTTTGTACTAGAAAATGATTGCTAATTGCTATTAATAATCAATCCCTAAATCTCAGTGACTTAATACAATGAAGCTATACATTTTTTCACCCACAGTTAATAAGGTGTTTTGTGAATGGCTTTCCGTGTAACTACCCTCCAAGCAATGGGTCTCATGAGTAGATGAGATAAAGACAAGGAGTTTGGAGTGTCAGCAACTGGTATTGCTTCTGAACAAGCAATTATAGGATAGATGTAGAGGGACAGTGCAGGGCAGTGGTTCCAGGCCCACACCTGAGTCTGAAAGATTGACATCGTTGTGAGAATGAAACAGAATGATGCACACGACTCCCTACAGTTCTAATATAATACTAATTAGAGTTGTTTCCTTGTCTGTCTTCATAACTGTAATGGGAATTATATCTTTAAATAATATAAAATAGCTAACATCTTATGAGCACCATACATACATGATATTGTATAATCCTTGCAATGATCCAACAGACTAGGTGCTATTGAAGCTCAGAGCAGATCCAGAATCTACATCTGTCTAAATCCAGAATGAGAGCTCTTAACACTTCTTGTATGTTTCTTCCTTGTAATCTTAACACCCTGTCAAAATTTGCTTTAGAAGAGCCCCACTTTCAATTTATAAATAAGGAACAAGTTGATTTTTAATGGCATGGATACTCACATGGAAATTTACAGAATACCTACACTCACTGTTAAATGGAATTTTAAAAATGAACAATTCTCTCTGCAAAAGTCTTTATAATATTTGTGAATTGTAAAATCCTTATGAAAATATCTCTTTTACTAATCTGTCACATGAATTAGAAAATGCCAAATAGAGATGGCATGCAGTGTAGCAAGCACTCTATCATATTACTGGCTTATGTAGTACTTATAATTTGTATACTCAAGCTTACAAAGTACTCCAGGGAAAAAGAGCAGTAGTGTTTGTATTTGTTTCCTAGGGCTGCCTTACAAAATATTAGACCGGGTGGCTTAAATGACAGAAATTTATTTTCTAACAATTCTGGAGGCTGGAAGTCTGAGATTAATGTGCAGCAGGGTTGGTTTCCTTGGGGGCCTCTCTTCTTGTCTAGCAGATGGCAACCCTCTTGCTGCCTCTTCACATGGTCATTTCTCTATGTACACCTGCCCCTGATATCTCCTTGTGTGTCCTACTCTCTAGGTCTTATAAGAACACCAGTCACATTAGATTAGGACACATCCTAATGGTTTTATTTCAATTAGTCTTTAGAGGCACTATGTCCAAATACAGTCATATTCTGAAGTATTGGCGATTAGGGCTTCAACATATGAATTTGGTGGGAAGGTACAATTCAGTCCATAACAGTATGTAAAAAGGGTAATTGTACCCATCAAGAACTCCTTTTTAAATTGCAGTGAGTCTTGTAAGAGGCCATGACTATTTTCTTTTGCTACTGAGACTTATATCTAGCTTATATTTATATATTTTATGTAATTAACACTTTTATATACTACTCATTGATCAAGAAGCAGCAGAAGTCATATATACCAGCAAGCAACAGAAAAAAGTTTATTTTACACTTTAGAACTCTTAATGAACACTGTATTTTTGGTTACAATTTATATTTTCTTTAGGGGAAAAATGGTAATATTTAATGTAGAAAATCTTAGTAAATGGCATTCTATATATAGTACTTATTTACAAATTTTTAGATTCACATACGCAGTTCTAACACATACAACTTCTTTTATGTGATGCATAACAAAATGTAGTGCAGCCAGGACTTACAGCAATAAAGGAGTGGCACATATAGTAACATTCATACTTTGTGGATTGTCCACATATAGTTTTCTAAGTTTCTTCTGACTAGTTCACTTATTAATATTTTAAAAGCTTTTGTGGTCCACCGTGAACAATTATTCTCTAATAAAATGTGTATTTTCTGTAATATCATCTAGAAATATTTAGGAATCACATCTGGAATTTGATTTCCATAGAAATTTAGCTATACACTTTTATAAATATATTAAATAGGCTTATCCTCAGTAAGATTTCTTCATACATAATACATAATAACTACATAATTTCTTGATACATTTGCTTTTGACTGAAGGCTGTCACTACAAGTTCTAGTTGAAGATATTCCCATATTAATTTCTTGTTCAGGGATTTTTTTCTTTATGAGTCCTCTTATATTGACAGAGGGCTGAGCTATGTCTGAAGGCTTTTACACAGACTGCATTTACATGATTTTTTTTCCCTGTGTGAGTTCTGCAATGTATGAGGTCAGGCTTTTGAGAAAATACTTTTTAACACTCATTACATTTATATGGTTTCTCTCTAGTGTAAATTTTCTGATGTCTAATAAGGCATGACACTTCACTGAAAACTCTCTCACACTTAGTTCACACAGAAGATTTCTCTCCTGTGTGTATTCTCTGATGTACAAAGAGGTGTGACTTCAGGCTGAAGGCTCTCCCATATTCATCACACACATACGGCTTTTCTCCAGTATGAGTTCTCCTGTAAATGCTGAGGTATAAGTTTTGGAAAAAGGCTTTCCAACACTCATCACACTCATAGGGTTTCTCCCTGGTGTGAATTCTCTAACGTTCGATGGATGTGACTTATGGGAGAAAGCTTTTCTACATTCAACACACTCAGGTTTTCTCCTGAGTATAGATTCTCAGGTGTACTATGAGATTTGATTTCCTGCTGAAGGCTTTCCCACACACAGTACGTATTAAGGGCTTTTCTCTCTTATGAATTCTCTTTTGCATAATGAGGTCTGACTTCTGGAAGGAGGCTTTTTCACATTCACTACACTCTTTTTTTACATATCTTCTATTGCTACTAAATAAATCCAAATAGTTCAAATTACTACCATAACAGCCACATTTTTGGGATTTTTGTTTTGAAGAAATAAAGTCTGGGCTCAGATGAAATATATTTTCAAGAGCATTACAGTTGTCACCCCTTTCCTCTGTCTCAGTTCCCTGGTCCATTAATGAAGCATGCCTCAAAAGTATTTATTGGTTCTCCTGGTGCCTCTGCATGTGGTTGGAAGTCTTGCCAGACTTCTAGAAAGAAGCACAATTAACTATATACTGGTAAATATATCTGCTAATGTATTATGACTTATAACTTTTTGTCATATTATGAGATTGAATCTTTACTTTCATGCGTAATATACATATGGCCCACAAGAAATATCAAGGCTAAATGGAGTGTATCTCCCTGAGCATTGCAAGAAAGAAAGCCACATTTTTAAAAAACTGCAGTAGTAGAAACAGAAACATAATATGACAATGAACACAAGTATATGTGGCTATATACAAATAGGATTTTGCAAACTGGGCAGAAACACTAAATAATCTTGAGGAATAGTAAAAAGGAACAAAGAAGGACAATTGCAACAGTGTCAGTGGGGAGAGCTTATTTAGCAGAATTAAAAGTGACCAGGGTGATAAAGGTGATTGGAGAAATAAAGTAAGGACTGAATGAGGAACAGAAATATCTGAGCTGCAGCCTTATTAACTAGCTGCTGGATTGCTATAATTTAATCTTCATTTTCTCTTTGCTTCTAGTGTCTTTTAGCTCTTGTCTATTCCACCATCAACATTAAACTAATTTTACAAAACCATAAATTATCTTTGCAAAAAGAAACACCTAACCAGTACTTCACAAGCACTAATTTTAATCATACTTTAAAAATTAAAATACTAATTTGTTCTTTTATGGCTGTGAAGGCCCATGAATTTAGATGTTTAATAAGAGGAAAATTGGCCACAGGATAAGTCAAATCCTACTTATCTCAGGATTTGATTCACTACTGAATTATAATTGCTGAGTTTATCATCTATCTCATTCTATAATAGTTCAGGAATACTGCATCAATCCTGACTATTAAATTCTGCCATCACCTTGTTCCCTACCTAGCACATATGGAAGAGGCATTGCAATTAAGTACAAAGGCTCTGAATCCAGAATACCATGGTCTGAGTCCTAGCTCCATTGCTAATTAGGGACAGGGTAAGTTATTTGATCTCTTTGGGCCTCACTTTTCTCTTCTATAAAAAAGAATAGTATAACAGTGACTACTTGTAGTGTTGTGAGGATAGAATGAGTCAATAGATTTAAAGCACTCAAAATAGTACCTGGCACATAATATGTTTTCAGTGGAAGTCAGGTGTTATTATTATATGTATTATTACTGATCCTCAGACAAGTATGTGCCCCTTCCTTCCCCCCTCCCTCCCCCCCTCCCTCCTTCCTTCTCCCTCCCTCCCTCCCTCCTTTCTTCCTTCCTTCCTTCCTTCCTCTTTTTTTTGAGACACGGCCTCACCCTATCACCCAGGCTGGAGTGCAGTGGGGTAATCTTGGCTCACTGAAACCTCTGCCTCCTGGGTTCAGGCGATTCTTCCACATAAGCCTCTTGTGTGCCACCACCCCTGGCTAATTTTTGTATATTTTTGTAGAGACAGGGTTTCACCATGTTGGCTAGGCTGGTCTCAAACTCCTGACCTCAAGTGATCTGCCTGCTTCGGCCTCCCACAATGCTGGGATTACAGACATGAGCCATTGTGGCCAGCCCTTCTCACTTTTTAAATTCTGCTTTATATCATGATTTCCCAACTTCTGGATATCATCAATGTGGGCCCTTAAGTAGCAGATTTCTCAGTGTGGATCTAAATTCTTATCAACCTTCATTTTCACCTGTTTTATAAACTTCTGACTGTACCTGACTACTGCTACACTTGTGCTATCTACATCCAGAGCAATAAAGTCACTCCTTGGCTCAGAATTCTACAATTCTACTGAGCTTCCTGGTCCAATTACCAACATGTAAGTCATTAGCTTATATGAATAGATTTACACTCTGTGTCCAGTGTTGGTTCCTCAGAGGTCTCAACACAACTTTTGTCCCTTTTAGGCCATTAGTTGTATTTTCAAAAGGAGTAAGGCTAAGTTTGGGGGAGATGGAGAAGTTACATTAAAGAAGCTAGTTAGTTGAAGGACTTAAGAATAATTTAAAAACCATGTTAGATAGGCCGGGCGCGGTGACTAACGCCTGTAATCCCAGCACTTTGGGAGGCTGAGGCAGGCAGATCACTTGAGGTCGGGAGTTCAAGACCAGCCTGACCAACATGGAGAAACCCCGTCTCTGCTAAAAATACAAAATTAGCGGGGCATGGTGGCGCATGCCTGTAATCCCAGCTACTCAGAAGGCTGAGGCAGGAGAATTGCTTGAACTCGGGACGCGGAGGTTGTGGTGAGCCGAGATTGTATCATTGCACTCCAGCCTGGGCAAGAAGAGCAAAACTCCATCTCAAAAAAAACGTATGTTAGATAATGGAGAACAATTGCAGATTTATTTTATCAAGGTCTTGATAGGATAAATAGAAAGCTTTAGGTAAAAATATCTGGCAGAAACATTTAAGAAGATCTAAAGAATCAAATCAATAAATCCAACTGGAACAATAGAAGAAGAGAGAATGTTGGCCTCATTTTGGCTAACGTCATTGTAAAAATGCCTCAGTGAACAATTACAAGCATGCTTGGAACAAATGAAAAACAGAACATCTCAGCAAATAAACAGAAGATATAAAGAAAAACAAAATGGAAATTTTAGAATGGGAACATACAATAAAAAAAATTTAAAACTCAGTGAATGGACTCAATAGCAGAATGGCAGGAGAGGGGACAGAATAGTATCAGTAAGTGAAAGAACAGTAGAAATTATGCAATCTGAACAACAGAGAGAAAATAGAAGAAAAGAAAATAGAACAGTGCCTCATGGGAATGTGGAACTATATCAAAAGATCTTACATTCATGTCTTTGGCATTCATGAAGGAGAGGAGGATGAGGCTAAAGAAGTATTCAAAATAATAATGGCTGAAAATTTCTCAAATTTGGCCAACCCCCACCCCAAACTTAGAAATTCAAGAAGCTGAGTGAATCCCAAACAAGATAAAATGGAAAGAAATCCATGCCAAGAAACATTGTAGTCACATTCCTAAAAACCAAAGGCAAAGTAAAAATCATTAAAGCTGCCAGACAGAAACAATGCATTCCATATAGGAGAAATAGAATTCAAATGAGAGTTGATATCTCCTCAGAAACCATGGAGGCCAACAGGAAGTAGCACAACATTTTTCAAGTGCCGAAAGAAAAGAACTGTCATGCCAGGTGTGATGTTAGCAAGATGGTGGTGTAGGATTTTCCAGAGCTTGTCCCTTTGCAGAAACATCAATTTGAACAACTTTTTATTCATGAAAATGCCTTCACAAGAGCTAAGGATGACAGCACCTGGGTGTAGCACAGAATAAGAAAAGATGCCTTGAAGAGTGCAGGTTGGAGAGTTTTACATTACTCAAGTCACCCCTCCCACAAGGCAAGGCAATGAGGAGAGAGATACCCTCTTTTTGGGGGAAGGAGAGTGAAGTGAGCACCCAACTTTGCCATGGACCCCAGCATCAGGCCTGTCCCAGTGAATCCTGCTGCCAGGCCAGCTCTAGGCTCCAGGCTGGTGTTTTGGCCCCAGACGCTAAGCAGGCTCCCCTGGCCCCAGGCTTGAAGCTCACCCCAGAACCAAGACAGGCCCTGCAGCCCCAGGCTCTAGGCTGCCCCCTGCAGACTCAAGTTCCAGGTTTGCCCAGCACCAGGTTGGCTAGAAATCTACAATAAATGTTAGACTAAACGAAGAATTATTAGAACCATGTTCATTGGTCCTTTAAAGGCATGAACAAGACAAATATTGTCATTGTTATTGCTACAATTCAGCATGTGCTGAAATTATAACCAAAGGAAAAAAAAAGAAGAAAAAAACCCAAGAAAATGAAATAATAGATACAATTATTGGAAAGAATGAGAAAAAAACCATTTGTTCATTCTCACATTTATACCAAAAATGTGAGAAAAATTCATTTAAATAGAAAGGACCAAAACTTAATACAGGTTTTAGTACAGTTGGAGTTCAGTAGTTTTAGCACAGTAGTAGGTAAATTATTTTCAATTTTTTCCTGTTACAGCAAAAAGTAGAAACTCTTTGATCAAATAATTTCATTGTTAGAAATTTTTTCTATGAATATACTTATTAAAATACTCCAAAATACATGTTTTTTTTTCACACCAGTTTATTAAAAAAAAGAAATAATCTCAAAGTTCATTGTTAGGAGACTTGTTAGATACATCTATATCATAGGATGCTATGAGGCCATTAAAAATGACGTGAATCCATAAATGGTGCCATGCAATGCTCTTTGAGATACATGAAATAGTAGGCTACAGAACAGAATTATAGAATGGTCCATTCTATAAAGGATATGTTTTCTGGAAAATTATATAGAAAAATGTGGAAACAATGTTAATTTGAGGGAAATCTTGGGCTTGAGAGTGAAGATAGAGAAATGCTTTCTAATTTTCACTTTTTAAAAAAATTTCACCACTGATCAGAAGGTGTTTATTTTTATTTATTTAATTTTTTGAGACAGGATCTCACTCTGTCACCCAGGCTGGATTGCAGTGGCACCATCAAGGCTCACTGTGACCCTCCTGCCTCAGTCTCCCGAGTATCTGGGACTACAGGCATGTGACAACATGCATGGCTAATTTTTAAAAAAATTTTCAGAGATGGGATCTCCTTATGCTGCCCAGGCTGGTCTCAAACTCCTGGGCTCAAGCAATCCTCTAGCCTCAGCCTCCCAAGGCACTGGGATTATAGGCATAAGCCACCATGCCTGGCCTATTTTTATTTCTGATTGTATACCTTTTTGTACAGGTCAGAAGTTTTAAAATGTATTTAAAAATCAATACCTTTGCTTCATGCCAGCAGTAACTTATTAGAAAATATTAATTATTTAAATTACTTATTTCACAGCAGTTAAAATAAACCACAAAAGACGTAGGAATAAACCTTACCAGAAATATCCAAAACTGGGATGAAGACAAGGTCAAAATTCTACCAAAGGACATAAAATAAGACATTTTGAATAAAAGGAAAGATGCTTCATATTACTGGAAGGAAAGTCTCTGGGCTATGGATTCAGGAATAAATTGATAGAGGGTGTTTTTATTCTACAGCTGAAAGAAAATCCCCAGCAAATGTCCCAAGCTGTGAGCTTCACCCTGTAGTACGCACAGAAGTTAGTCTGGGGGAAGGAGACAGGTTTGTTGCTTTGAGGTGAAGGAAAGTGATGCCACCTGCATAGAAATGTCATTTTTTTCCTGTTTTATTTTAGACTTGCCCCTCCCAATGGCCTTTCAGTTCCCTGAGCTCCTGCAGCCTGACCGCCAGATTCAGAGTATTAAAATTCACCTTGCTTTTATTTACTCATTGACCCACCCCTCTTCCCCCACCTATGCTCCCTCCCCACTACACGTCACCCACTCTGCACCCACTCTGTACTCCCTCTGCACCCACTCAGCTTCTAGACCCTAGAAACATTTTCCGAGGACCCTACTAAGAGCCTCCTCCCCCCGGAAGCTCTCCAGGAGTTAACTTTCATTGCTCTCCCTGCTTCTGACCAGATAGTTTGGCTCTTCAGGTCAACTGGGGGACTGCTGCCCTATTGCACAGCATTGGTGTATTCCAATACACAGTGGCCTCCAGCCAGGCACCATGGGGTGGCCATCTTTAAAGCACATGGCCACCCTACACACTGCAATGAATCAAGATGTTAAAATAGAGATCATGAGACTGACAGAATAGACTCTTTGTATCAATAAGATACTAAATTATAAAAAAAGACCTAAGGCCATGCCAGATGAGGGTTAAATCATGTACCCCTACAGTTAAAGAATAGACTATGTTCTAACTGCCACAAGGTTTTTTATTTAGCAACTAAACAAATACTGGCATCAAGATAAGCAAAACAACTGCAGCTCAACAATGGCCAGATCCTGACCAGCTGACCCTCCTGTTCCACAAATCATAACTACAGTTTTGATTCGCCAACATATTTGATAAATTATACTAGTAGATCTCCTAATACTGAGTTATCATGCTGTTCCTGAAAAGAACATCTCAGTTTACTTTGGACTAGTATATTCTTACTTTATGTATAGCAGGTTCTTCTTACTAATGTTTTACATAGGAATTTTTGTAGAATATTAATGACTTACCTCTAGTTTGTATTGTTCATGTAGGTGTTATGTGTGGTTTTTGTAACAAAATCATACTGGATTACCATCCTTTACTGCCTGATGTCTAATACCTTAAAACTATTGTTTCATATAGTTATCTGTTTTTAAAATCATTTCAGTTGTAAGTATTGATATGGTTTGGCTGTGTCTCCACCCAAATCTCATCTTGAATTGTAGCTCCCATAATTCCCATGTGTTGTAGGAAGGACCCAGTGGGAGAAAAATGAATCATGGGGGCAGTTTCCCCCATACTGTTCTTGCGGTAGTGAATAAGTCTCATGAGATCGAATGGTTTTATAAGGGGAAACCCCTTTTGCTTGGCTCTCACTTCTCTCGTCTGCCACCATGTAAGATGTGCCTTTCACCTTCCACCATGATTGTGAGGTCTCCCCAGCCATGTGGAACTGTGAGTCAATGAAACCTCTTTTTCTTTATTAAACCTCTTGGTAATTTCTTTATAAATTACCAAGTCTCAGGTATGTCTTCATCAGCAATGTGAAAATGGACCAATACACGTCTGCATTCATTCCCTGTTATTTCATCTTGGCCAGAAGCAATAGTTTGGAATTATTTTCTAAAATTTAATTTTGTTTTATAATTATGTACATTTTTTTTTTTTTTTTTTTTTTTGAGATGGAGTCTCGCTCTGTCGCCGGGGCTGGAGTGCAGTGGCCGGATCTCAGCTCACTGCAAGCTCCGCCTCCCGGGTTTACGCCATTCTCCTGCCTCAGCCTCCCGAGTAGCTGGGACTACAGGCGCCCGCCACCTCGCCTGGCTAGTTTTTTGTATTTTTTAGTAGAGACGGGGTTTCACCGTGTGAGCCAGGATGGTCTCGATCTCCTGACCTTGTGATCCGCCCGTCTCGGCCTCCCAATGTGCTGGGATTACAGGCTTGAGCCACCGCGCCCGGCCAAATAATTATGTAAATTTTTTTGTTGTTCTCAAGTAAAATAAACAGAACATAGTACATTCAAAGGACAGTGGGTACTATTTCTATCCCTTCTGTCTTATTACCTTCTTAGGAAGTGTCTAGGATGACCACCAATGATCCCCACTTCCTGGTATTCATGACCTTGTGTAGTCACTTCCATATAAGTAAGTAGCTTCTAACCAATAGAATATGGCAACATTGAGGGGATATCATCTCATGATTAGATTATAAAAGACTGTGACTACCATCTCCCTTATAGACTCTTTCTCTTGCCTCCTTAAATCAGCAAGTTTCCACGTTAGAGAGTTCTGCATAGCAAGGCACTGTGAGTGGCTTCTAGCCAGCAGCTATCAAAGAAGTGAATACCCTCAGTTCAATAATTCTTGAAGCACTGAATCCTCCCAAAATCATATGATTGAGCTTGGAAGTGGATCTTTCTCCAGTTGAACCTTCAGATGAAAGCCTATCCTTGGATGATAACTTTATTATAGATTTGTGAGAGACCTTAAAGCAGAGAAACTAGATAATTTGTCAACTTCCTGACCCACAGAAACTGTGAGACAACAAATGTGCATTTTTATGCCACTACATTTTGGGGTTATTTGCTACATTTTCATAGATAATAATACCCTTTATAGATAATGTTTTATTTGATGATTTATTTTTCCATTATTCATTTTTAATTTTTAAGGTAAGTATATATTTAGTTGATCTTCATTATTCACAAATTCTGCATCTGCAAATTCACCTACTTGCTAAAATCCATTTATAACCCCAAAATCAATACTCACAGCACTTTTGCAATTATTTGCAGACACACAGAGTAGCAAAAATGTGTCACCTCATGTGCACCTTCCCAGTTGAGTTAGAACAAGGCAATACTCTGGCTTGAGGTATTGAGACGACCAGAGGATGGAGACAGAAGGGGCAGCACGGTAATGTACAAGAAGCTGCAGCTGTTAATGGAGTGACATTAGGCAAGTTAATTAACACTTCTAAACCTCATTTTCTCTTTTGTAAAATAAAATAAAATCTACCCAGGATAAGTTGTTTTTAGGATTATTTTATATATACATATATATTCTCAGCTGGGATTTCATTTTACAAAATAATATCTTATATACATATAATTTTATTCTTCCCCTGGAAGCAGTGGTTCAGTACTTGCTAATCCAGGGCTTATGATGACTTTATAGAACATAACTGGTGTAAATAAAAAGGACTGGGGAAAGGGGTCACTTCATTTGTTTCTCACTGCAACTGTTTATATATATGCTATGCACATATATAATAAATACATACATATTCATTCACTTTTATGTTAAAAATGGTAATAGCAAATATTTTCATTTTTCCACTTCATGTTTTTTACATATTGTATCCTTAATATAATTAATGTCAGGATACATATTATATCCTGAAATTCACTTCATGTTAGTACAGAAAGATATTTCTCCCTCCCTCTCTCTCTCCTCCAATTCCTCTCACATACACATACACAGCTAAGTAGTACTGTTTTAAATGTTTGTGTTATCTGCTGTCTTTTGGTATTAAAAACAGTTTTGCAATAAATAATCTTTTGGCTATTTTTTTTCTGCTGGTATATCTTTGGGATATATTCTTCAAGTGGGGTTTCTGAATCATAGGGTAAAAATTACGTAGTGCTGTGGTTTTAGAGATATGTCCACACATTCTTTGATAATCCTCCCCTTAAGAGGTGGAGCTTAATTCCCACTCATTTGATTATGGGCTGGCTTGAGTGCCTCTCACTTCTAGCCAATAGAATATGGAAAAAGTAATCAGATACCACTTCCAATTTAGGTTCTAAAAAGCCTGTGGCTTCTGTTTTGTGTGTGTTCTCTCTCCCTTGACTGACTTGGTCTGTACAGAAGTCAGCTATCATATCATGAAGCAGTCTTAGAGAGAGGGAAGTCACCTGCCATATCATGAAAAC
The DNA here is from genome assembly GCF_002776525.5 of Piliocolobus tephrosceles. Lineage (NCBI taxonomy): Eukaryota > Metazoa > Chordata > Mammalia > Primates > Cercopithecidae > Piliocolobus > Piliocolobus tephrosceles. Next base: position 139,753,135 of record NC_045437.1, read on the forward strand.
AGTAAGACAGCCTAAGGAAGGGCCCACATAGTGAGGAACTGAGGCCTGTAAGCAGCCATGTGAGCAAACTTGGAAACTGATATTCCAAGGCTTGCCCACAGCTATTTGACTGAGTTTGGAAGCATATCCTCCTATACTTGAGCCTTGAAATAATTGCAGCCCTGGCCTATGGCTTGATTGCAACTTCACAGAGACTAAACCTGAACCACCCAGCCCCGCTGTTCCATTCTTGACTCACAGAAACTATGAGACAATAAGTATTTACAATTTCAAGTTGCTAAGTTTTGGGTAATTTGTTATACAGCAATAGATAACCAATACATGTAGTTTTGCTAGATATTGCCAACCCCTCTAAATAGGGGCTATAAGTTTGCTGTCCCACCAGTAATACATGATATTTCCCATGGCCTAACCAACAGTGTTGCCAAACTTAGAATAATATTTTACAAGCAAATAGATGAGAAATGGTATCATACTATGGCTTTAATTTTCTTCCTTTCATTATGAGGGAGGCTTCCTGTTCCTTCAACATCTTCTTTTTAAATTAGGTACTACATAAGGACAGCTTTCCATCATTCTTAAGATGAAGAACTAAAGTTTTTACAATTCCTACAAGGCTCTCCACATAAGAACAGTAGTAGAGTCTGGCCTTTTCCTGAGTCTACAACTTCAACTGGCATCACTCCTTGAGGCTGAGGATTCTGAATTAATCATTACTATATACCCTTACCACTAAATTCAGTGTCTACACTGTCTTAAGCTCAAAGCAAGAAATAAATATTGATATAACTGTGGAAGCCTAAATAGATATGAGAAGTTAAGTGCGCACAACCAACCATTTCTTACCCTCTTTGCCTTGACCAAACTTTAGTCAGACTTCTCTCCTTCCCACAGGCCCCTACATTTTGGCTTCCCCTGAGTTGAAACACCGCACTAATGCACTATGATTCAGAACATCTCCCCTTAACCGCTTATTCTGAATTCCATGACAACAGAAACAATTTCTGTAGAAATGCCCTGGTTTTGCCACCTGCACACCCCTACCTCATATCCTCCTCCCTACAAAGTTCCTGCTAACCCTTCTTATTCCTCCCTATACAAAAAAGTCATTTTGTTTGATATTGTGATTCTTGCAGATTTGAGATTGGAGCATTCTTCCTAATGCAACAGTGTTCTTTCTAAATACGTTGTCTTCTTATCTAAGTCTGCCTTTGTTTTGACATAAGAAATAAAATTGCTAAATGTAAAATTGCTGCCTGTTTCATAATATATCAAAAAGCATCACTCGTGTGAAACTTATTATTCAAAATTGTATTCATTCATACAAATGAAACATTGGTCTGTGAACATGCATTTTGTTTTTTTAAAGCTTGATGTAAGGGCTAAGTGTTAAGATAACAATTTTAATATTCTCTTTGGCTGGTTCATTTTTTAAAAATCATGTTGTTGTTGTTTCTGAAATCTAACCTTCTCAGTCTCTCCCTTATGTCCGTTCCGGTTTTCAAGTCTCTTTTCTGTCTCAATCTCTCTGTCTACCACGCTCTACCCCTTAGCTTCCCACTTCTATTCCTATGTCTGTTTTTTTTCTATACAGTGTCCTGTCTCTCCTCCTTTCTAGGCTTGCTCCTTTGTCCCCATTTCCCCCATTTTCTCTCTGATTCTCTGCTTCTCACTGTCCCTCTCTTTGTGCCTCAGTCTCTTCTTCCCTGCCTCTTAATTTCCCTTTTTCCTTCAGTCGACCTGTTATTACTTATTACTGCAATATCAATTTCCCTTATAAGGATTCCTTACCGTTGTTATTGGCATAATTACAGTTCACAGTGATTGTTCAGCCCCCAGATTTTGTCCCTCTCTCCCACAGTGGAATCTCCCTGGAGAGGACCGCACCATTCCACGCTTCCCCTCTCAGCAAATCGAATCTCCCGGCATAGGGTTGTACCATGCACAAACACGTCCATGGTACCATTTAAAATTCCTCCCCTTTCGTCAGAAGCATGCTTCCAGTAGTGGAAGGTTCACTCCAACTTCCTCTTCAATTCTTCTTGTAAAATCTGTCTGCAAAAGTGTGCACCTTACTGCTCCTTTCGTAGGCCGCCTTTCCGTATCGTCTTCCCCTTCCTTCACTGCCGCGTTGGTACAGCTCACCACCGGGCGAATCCTCCGCTAGTACGGAGACGACCGGGCTCTCAAGATGGCGGCTCCATGCGGAAACAGCCCCAGGGAGCAGCCATGTTGCTTCCTGAACAAAGCCTCTGAAGATGCGGAACGGGCAAAACCGCCCCGTACGGAACAACGCAGCCTCGGGAGCCTGGTGTGGTGCTCCCGGACAGGAAGCAGGAGAGTTTGCCAATATGGATGTGACAGCGGTTCCCATTAAGCCGTGATGGGGGTTTTGGGACCTGATAATCCAGCTGGGAGTCAGAGGCGGGATGTGTGCGGTGAAGGGTGAGTCTGTGGGATTGGTAATGGGAAGAGAGGAGCCCGTGAGGGTCAGTGGTAGGTTTATGAAGTCACTGGTGGGGGAAGTAGGTGGGATTAGTGTTGGATTTATGTGGGAGTCCACGATGTGATTAGTAACTGGGAAGTGAGAAGTGAGGCGGTGTCTATGGGGTCAGGAATGGCGTGCAGGTGGACTGACTGGTCGGTTTAACTGGGTTCAGTGATTTACGGGGCTCTGAGGAATGAGTGATGGGAAGCTATGGACTAAATGATGGGGCGTCCATGTGTTCAGTGATGTGATGGACATGGGGGAGTTCAGTAGGGTACATAATTGCTAGGCTTGAGAATTCCGAGATTTAGATGGGGACAGTAATGGGGCCACGGTGTTGTGGTGGTCAGCCACATTTTACTGGGGAAGGCCTTTACTTACGTTAAATTTCCACAGGTCATAGGCAGCTGAGTTCTTAAAGGTCAACCCCTTTTCACATCTTTTCATAGTCTACCATTGCCCCCTAAGCATTTCTGATGGCACCCCCAACAAGACCAAACAAATCAAAACTGATAGAATCATAATAAAAAGTTTGATTTCAGTCCTCCACTTTCTCAGTTTGTTGAAATCATTTTATATTTTATTCAAGAGACATTTATTGAGCATCTGCTGAGTGTCCAGAGATGAGTATGACTGTTTCTTTTGTTTCCTTCTAGATCTGTTTTGATACAGCCTGGGATACCTCCTATAAAATAATCTCTCTATCATGGGAACCCCCACTTCCTCTGGGCTAGTTCTGCTCTGTCTGCATGACCTGTCCTGGGACTGAGGAAAGTTTACCAGGTACGTATCTTCCTGCATTGTGGTATATTCTCTTTTTTTCAGTGGTTCCAACCTATCACCGTTTTTGTATGCAGACGATAGCGCTGTTGAAAAAGAGCAATACAAATTTAAACAGAAAACATATTAAAATTAACCTTTGAGTTCATGCACATTGATTTAGCAAGAGTTTTCTGAGTTGGGGGAAAATATAAGAGAGTTCTTGGAAGATTGTTGGAATTCAGCTGCTGGTTCTTTTTAGGAATAGGGAATGCATGCCTCAGTTTTCCATTTGGTCATTCCCATTCTTATTGCCAAGGAGCTCCATCTTCACTTATATCTTTATATAGCTATCCATGATTATTGCCTCATGAAAATCTTATATAAATAGAATTGCTGATTCCCAGGGGGAGCAATAAGTTGTTAGTAAATCAGCTGGAAACATATCTTCACATCTATCCAATTATAAACCTTGGTTAACTTCTATGTGATCATATTATAAGTACAAGAGGAGTAAAGAGTGATCCCTCCTCCACATGGTGCTTGCTGATCCTTCTGTTAGGCTCAAACAACCTTATCCCACAGGGTAGCCCATTAGCTACCTGACTTCTGGTGTTGGTTGTTGCTAGACTGGTGAATGTGAAAGCTGCAGTCTGGGTTTGATCTATGAAAAACATTCTGATCACCAGTTTTGCTTTTTCAGTCATCTGGCCTTTTGGAAAAGAGCAAAAAATGATGAAGTCCCAGGTGAGTTGCTTTTTTTAAAAAAAAATTTCTTCTTTGGTTTTTCATACAATCAAATGGAAAGTAAAGATAGCTAAAATCTGGATTAAGGAAAAGGTGGTAACAATAAAGATCAAGACCTCAAAAGCATTGCTAGGTAATATGTAAAAAACCTGGCTGGAAACCATTTTTATAAATTAATGTAATAATTATTCTGATCTTTCTTGCAGACATCATGAGTTACACGATTTGCATTTCCCTAAAGAGAAAGATAAATTTCCCATGGTAAGAAAATATTTCTTGCCATATAAGACTAAAAAAAAAATTCCTTTTTGGCTTTTACTCTAGGAGGTGGAGTGCACAGTGTCCTCAGCAACACTCCTTTGGTAAATGCCACAGTAGGTTTCTTGTAGTGGTGTCTTAAAATGATCTTTTTAGAGGGGATGTATCATAATGTCTAGCCAAACTCCTTGAACCTTGTTCTTGAGTGGGGGATGGCAAATTATTATCCATGGGCCAAATCCCATTCTCCAACTGTTTTTATAAACAAAGCTTTATTGGAGCACAGCCATGCTGTTTGTTTATATATTGTCTATAGCTTTTTTCTAACTACAATGACAGAGATGAGTAGTTACAACAGAAACCGTATGGCCTGGAATGCCAAAAATATAAACTTTACTGAAAAAATTTGTTGACCTCTGCTTTCGAGGAACAAACTAATTACAGATGCTTCCTATTGTCCAGCTTTATCCACAGGTAAATTCATTAATGTAAGATAGGCACATTTTGAATGTTTTTCTAAACTATATATTTCTCTCAAAAAAAGCCATTCTTAAATTTTATTTATCTGGCAAATATTTGGAGGGCAAAGGTCCCTGATGCTCCGTATCTTTTGCTGTGCTTTCAGAATTTGTAGGATTACTGTCAAGTTCAAGGCTGTTCCTTCTTTGCTCTCCCATTTTTAAAAGTTTGTATTATTTTTTCTTTCTGCCAGCATTGGCATATAAACATTTAAAATTATATAAAAGATAAAAATTTAAAACGAAGAGACCTTTTAACTTAAACTCACTTTCTCCCAGGATAATCAGTGTTAACCATTGCTTCTAACCTTCCAAACCTTTTTTGATACGAATGTAACTGTGATTAACTGTTTACGTGTAAAAGTACAAATGTGTGAGAATATCTCTTATTTTCATACACTTTTCTTTTGGAAAAAGAATGTTATGGTAAACATTTTGTTCTGCAACTTGATTTTAACTTACTGTCCAATATAAAGCTCTTTTGTATACATTTAGAATATCTTTCCATATCAGTACGTAGAATTCTCCTTTATTATTTTATCAGATGCATAATATTTCCTTGTGGCCTGCTTGTCTGGGATTGTTTCTTCATCTTACAGATAGAGAGTATAATCCTTATAGGGTTGTTGTGAGAATTGAGTAAAAACCATGCTTGAAACTATAACCGGGGCATGGTTTATACTGTATTGAAGTATCAGCTGTTATTACATCATCAGTATCATTATCATTGTCAAATCTTGAAGTCAGCTTTTGCATTAGGAGTCCTTATGTATATTTTACAGTAGAGTTTAGAGTTCTGTTGCAAAAAGACTTTTTTGTTGTTTTTGTTTTTGGATTTCAGTAGCTTTGCTTGAGAGCTGTGCTGTCTAATATAGTAGCCATCAGTCAAATGTGGTTACTGAACACTTGCAATTGCCTAGTTTGAATTGAGACATGTTGTGTTAAGTCCATACCAGATTTCAAAGTTATATTTCCAAAAAACTCACTAGTAGTTTTTAAGGATTGATTACATGTTGAAACAATATCTTGAGTAATATATTGGAATAAATATATATTATTGAAAATAATTTTTTGAATGTGGTTCCTAGAAAATGTAAACTTACTATCTGGTTAGCTTTATATTTCTGTTATACAACACTGCTTTGAAGGAGAATGGATTTTTTAATTAGGCCAATACATCCAACTGCTGTGGCTAATTAGTTGATTAATTGCTTCTTCCTTTAGGAAGAGGGCTGTGTATTAGTTCCCTACCATCCAGAAGTGAAGTCGTTTTTACACATATCCTCCTTTTCAGCCTGTAACACCTACTTCCCTTTCATTTCTTCCGTCTCTTAATTGTGCTTCCATTTCCGCAGGGACCCGAGCTGTAAAAATGGTTTCTAGTTGACAAAAGTACAATTTGCCACTGATTATGTACTATATTTTTCTCAAAATTAAGAAATTTATACCTGCTTATTATATTGAAGCATTTGGGTATCATTAATAAAGCAAAATCAGAATGTTAGAATAATAACATCTATGAATTTACCTCTCAGAATGGATTTCCTCTGTATTCCAGATTTATTATCTTTCTTATGTTACTTTTCTTCAGATTAAAAAAATGTAGACTAATACACAAAACAGTTTTTAACTAAACATGAGTTTTTGTTTTTTCTTTATAATCATTATTCAGTTCTTTTTAACAAACATTTCTTAAGTACCCAGTTTATGTCATATGCACTGGCTAGCTGTTGAATATCCTGAGCAGATTTAGGTATAGTTTTCTTCTCGGAGGACTGCAGAGAAAAAAGAGATGTGGAAACCAACATTAACACATTGGCAGAGATGTTAAGAGATGTAGAAACTAACATTAACACATAAAAGTTCTGTAGCAGACATGGGAGCAGGTACTGTTATAGCAGAGAGTGGGGAACAACCGGATTTCTAAGGAAGTAGGTAATAGGCTTAAATGATTATTGAACTTTGGCTCATGCGGGAAGTAGGCTGAGGACAGGAAGCAGCGTTTGTAAAAGTAGGGCAGAGTGATTTTAGGAAGGCTGAGAATTTTAAAACTAAAATGGAAAGTGCTTCATGGAAAGGTCGACTAAGGTTGGTATTGAAGTGATAAAATATAAAAGATCATGTTTACAGTATCAAGGAGGCAGTTTGGACTGCAGTAGTCAAGAACTAGACTACTGAGTAAGAATAAATCTTGCAGATATGAGAGTTCGTCAATCATATATTTAGTATGTAATCTTTGGCAAGTATTAACCACTGTAATCCTCAGTTTTCTTATATGTAAAATAGGAAAATTAATAGGATTGTCACAGACAACTATATGTTTGGCAGCTTGACAGAGTGAATATGGAATTGGTGTGGGATGAGAGAAAACTTGAGATTTGAGATGAGAGAGATGAGACTGTGTTAGCAAGGAAGAAAACAAAGGAGGCTTTTAAGCAGGCAGTGTTGACATTTGAAATAATCATTTTCATTCTGAGAGTGGTATTTGGTAATAATGGAATATTTAGGAAAAAAGTCTGAACAATTTATTTAAAATAATACAGATCACTATTAGATTAGTTTCTACTATTAGTTAACAACTATTGTGAGGATAATGGGGACATAATTAAAATAGTCAATTTTCCCCCCAGAAACATTTTATAACTCTACTTTTACCCAAATTCTTTTTTGATGTTATGTCACTAATTTGTTGTGGTTTCTTCGTTAATGTTTTCTACACATTTTTGTTGAGTTTATCATTCGGGATTCCTTATTTTTTGTTGCTACTGTAATTGGTATATTCATTCTATTACTAGCTATTGTGTGTATGTAAGACAGCTATTAAATTTGGGGGAAGCTAAGATCATTTTCTTATGAAATAAAGATATTAGATTAATGATCTTCTAGAGCTCTGACATTCTGTGATTCTTTAAATGTAGCTTTTCTTTTTTTTAAAAAAAAATGTACTCATAAAGGGCATTTCAGCTCTATAATCATTAATTAAAATTCTCCCATGTCTTATTTTGTTACTTTTATGGTCTGTAGTACTTTTTAGAGTTAACATTTTTATTCCATCAGAATTTATTCTTTTTCCCCAGGTATTATATAGTGTATTGGTTTGCTAGGACTGCTATGACAAAGTACCACAAACTGGGTGGCTTAAACAGTAGAAATGTAGTCTCATAGTTCTGGAGACTAGAAGTCCAGAATCAAGGTTGTTCTTGTTCAGGACTGTGAGGGATGTATTTGTTTCATGCCTCTCTCCTTAGCTTCTTTATAAGTATCTTGTTTTTACTCTTTGCAGTATCTTCCCTCTATACATGTCTTTGTGTTCAAATTTCCCCCTTTGGATAAGGACACAGATCATATTAGATTTAGTTTCACCCTAAATACCTCATATAGCTAGGTATATCTGCAATGACCCTGTTTCCAAGTCATATCACATTTTGAGGTACTGAGGATTAGGACTTCAACGTATAAATATTCAGAAGATACATCTCAACCCATAATATTTCTTCAACATTATTCCTTTCCCATTTACTATTCATTGTTTCAATACTATTCATCCAATAATCCATCTTCCTCCCGGTTATTTGGGTGCTGCCTTTGAAATGTATGAAATTACTGTATGTATTAGATAGGCATTTTATGGTTTACCTCTTTTTTTCTCTCCATATGCCTGGCTCTGCTTGCTAAAAACAGGATTTTATTTTGTTTTTCCCAAAAACTATGATACAAAACTAGGTGTGGGTGTAGTTGTGCACATTACAGTAGAAATTATGAGAATGATCACTTCAGATTGAACAGGAATTTGCTATTACAGGGGTTAGTATCATTCAAGGATGTGGCTGTGGATTTCACCCAGGAGGAGTGGCAGCAACTTGACCCTGCTCAGAGGACCCTGTACAGGGATGTGATGCTGGAGAACTACAGCCACCTGCTCTCAATGGGTAAGGATGGCTTCCCCGAATAACTCAGAGTTGTCCAATAAAAGATAACATTCTTGTCTATCTTCCTTACCAGTTGCTGTGATTAGGTTGTCCCTGACGTATGTCATGACTTTTATGACCTTCATACCTTTGCAAATGGAGGTTATGCCTTTGTTGAGGGCTAACTGGACAGCTTCACTGTAGACCATCTGAAACTGCACCTTTTCTTTTTCCTTAGATAAAGTCAATTTCAATCCTCTGTGATTTCTGTTTAATAGGGTATCCAGTTTCTAAACCAGATGTCATCTCCAAGTTGGAACAAGGAGAAGAGCCATGGATCATAAAGAGAGACATATCAAACTGGATCTATCCAGATGAATATCAGGCAGATGGGAGACAAGGGAAGTAAAATATCAATTTATGTGTATTTTTTTAATTGATTGGTGACTGAGGTTTATGTTTCTATCCTTATCGAAATCTCCTATTCTTTGCTTCTATGCTGAGAATTTAGTAGTCACTCAACAAGTAATTGTGGAGCCTTTCAGAGGAGTCCTATTTTTTGTTGATCCTGTCTCATGTGTGTATATATATATTTATATTTACTGCCTTTTCTGAAAGAGTTTTAAAGGCAATAAAAGGGAAATTCCTTTCAAGAACATAAGCTGTACTTTAAAAGGCAAGATTCCCAGGTAAATGACTGTACTAAATTAAATGTCAAATGCAGTTACTGTTTTAAAAGTTCAGAGAAAATTAGAGTCTAAAGAGATGTGGGAGAATTTGAGAGACATTTTTTAGAGCATGCAACTGTAACTGCTCTGAATGACATTAATGCTGCTGAGGCTGAAGGAGGAGGGTGAAGGCAAGCAAACAGTGTTAGAGAGAGTATATGAACAAAACTAGGGTCAGGAAGATATAGCTTTTCTGGGAGAACTTTACTAGTTTTACTTGACATGTATAGAAAGTAGTTTATTGGGAGTAGTGGAATTTACATCTGTATTCTCCATTTGACTCTGATACTGAATCTGCAGCAGGATATTGAATTTTTCCATTATTTGTGTTAGTTGTTAGGAAAATAGATGGAGGGGAGTTAAAGTATTTTGCATACAGAAGATACCTTGTTTCTTTAGAGTGATGGTAGGATAATAAAAATGTGTAGCACATGGTTTATAATACAAATGAAATTAAAAGGTGAAAAGGAGTTTCTATTTAGAAAGCAGAAGTGAAAGATTCTAAAAGAATAATAAAAAAGTAGTGATGAGACCCCTAACACTTTTTCATTGCTTTTAAGTTTAGTTTTTACATGAATATTTCTGTTTAACATTCTTGTCTGTCTCTTCACCTGATAACACTATATGCTGTACTGTCTTCTGAGATGACCTGTTTCCATCCTTTTTTTGTGAGTTCATCTACTATGTTGGATCATCCGTTTGTTCTACTTCTTTACCCTCTGTTAATTGACTCTTGTGATGACTCTTAAATTGTATCTTTTCTTCTTTTAGACAGGAAGAGTAACCTTCACAACTCCCAGTCATGTATTTTGGGGACAGTTTCCTTCCATCATAAGATACTGAAAGGAGTCACAAAGGATGGTTCATTGTGCTCCATTTTAAAAGTCTGTCAAGGTGATGGTCAGCTGCAGAGAATTCTAGAGAATCAAGACAAACTCTTCAGGCAGGTCACATTTGTTAACAGCAAAACAGTGACTGAGGCATCAGGGCATAAATATAATCCATTGGGGAAAATATTTCAAGAGTGCATAGAAACAGGTACATCAATACAGAGATTCCATAAATATGATGCTTTGAAAAAGAACTTAAAACCAAATATTGACCTACCGAGTTGTTATAAGAGCAATTCAAGAAAAAAAATTGATCAGAGTTTTGGAGGTAGAAAATCATCTAGCCAGAGTGAGCCCAATTCTAATCTTGAGAAGATTCACAATGGAGTAATACCTTTTGATGATAATCAGTATGGAAACGTTTTTAGAAATACACAATCCCTTATTCAGTATCAGAATGTGGAAACTAAAGAGAAAACTTGTGTATGTGTTACATGTGGAAAAGCCTTTGCTAAGAAGTCACAGCTCATTGTACATCAAAGAATTCATACTGGAAAGAAGCCATATGATTGTGGTGCATGCGGAAAAGCCTTCAGTGAGAAGTTTCATCTTGTTGTACATCAGAGAACTCATACTGGGGAGAAACCTTATGATTGTTCTGAATGTGGAAAAGCCTTCTCTCAGAAATCATCCCTTATTATACATCAGAGAGTTCACACTGGGGAAAAACCCTATGAATGTAGTGAATGCGGGAAAGCCTTCTCCCAGAAATCACCCCTCATTATACATCAGAGAATACATACTGGGGAAAAACCCTATGAATGTAGAGAGTGTGGGAAGGCCTTTTCCCAGAAGTCACAGCTGATTATACACCATAGAGCTCATACTGGAGAGAAACCATATGAGTGTACCGAATGTGGGAAAGCCTTCTGTGAGAAGTCCCACCTCATTATACATAAAAGAATTCACACTGGTGAGAAACCCTACAAATGTGCTCAATGTGAGGAAGCCTTCAGCAGGAAGACAGAACTCATTACACATCAGTTAGTTCATACTGGGGAAAAACCTTATGAATGTACTGAATGTGGGAAGACATTCTCCCGCAAATCACAGCTCATCATACATCAGAGAACACATACTGGAGAAAAACCCTATAAATGTAGTGAATGTGGCAAAGCCTTCTGCCAGAAGTCACATCTCATTGGACATCAGAGAATTCACACAGGAGAAAAACCTTATATATGTACCGAATGTGGGAAAGCCTTCTCTCAGAAGTCTCACCTTCCGGGACACCAGCGAATTCATACAGGAGAGAAACCTTACATATGTGCTGAATGTGGAAAGGCCTTTTCTCAGAAGTCAGACCTTGTTTTACATCAGAGGATTCATACTGGGGAAAGACCCTATCAGTGTGCTATATGTGGGAAGGCCTTCATCCAGAAGTCACAACTAACTGTACACCAGAGAATTCATACATTGGTAAAATCATAATGAACTGGCCATAGAAAAGCCTTAGAATTAGCTCAAGCCTTAATAATTACTAGAAACCCAATTAATTTGATAAGCTTGGGGACAATATCCCAATAGATAAAAATTTTTAAGGGAATCTGTTTCTAGTTTGGTGATGCCTAACTTTTCCAGCAAAGATGATGGAAAATAGTTATATAAATGAAGAACATTTTTAATATGGCATGTAAAGATTTTAAAGTTATGAACTCAGTGATCAGTGCAGCAAGTTAAGCATACAGAATATTGTCAAGTTGCATATTCCTTATACTACATAATGATAATCAGCCATTGTGAAACTGCTAATATTAACTTGGCATAATTATGGCCATAAAGTAATTTTCTATAAAAGACGTGGAAGAAAACTTGAGTAAACAACAAGATAAAACCTATACGCTATTTTAAGAAGGGGCTTGAGCATGACCCCTAAAGCTACATGTAAAGGTCTTGTACAAAAAATGGAACGATAGGTTGATCAGATTCAGTAAAGTTGATCTGTATGCATTTTCCCATCTCAAGCATATAAGTTGACCTGCATCTCTGGAAGGACCTTGAGATTGATGCATTTTGAGCAGGTCTCCCTTTTATTCTCCCCAGCTGGGAACTTGGAGCTGAAAAACATTGGCACTGAGGCCAGATGATCTTGGGTTTAATCCTGGCTCAGTGACTCACAGATTGTGTGACTTGAGGCAAACATACTTCCCCTGAGTATTTTTTATCCGTAAGTACAAATACAATGCAGAGCTCATTTTCAGTTAATATTAGTACTTTTAAAATCTTTACTCTCTATCTTGAAGCATTAGATGCTAAGACTAATGTGTAAAAACCACATCTGAACTTGCTTTTCCCTCTGGACACTCTGCTTTTGATTGTTCATCCCTATTAGTGGCTCATTTTACTGTCTTCTGATCCTGGTGGCCTTATTTTTGCTATGTTAAGGTTATGTTTTTTAATACTTGCATTTATTTTCATATACTTATATAAACCATGGTGATTGCACATAAAGACCCTGACTAATGTCTCTTCACTTCTTTGTGATCCTTTTCCTGAAGCCCCAACTGTTTTCCTTGAAAACTTACAGGGGAAGACTCTTGGGGGGAGAAGTAATGCCTGCATAGCCTTGAGAATGGCTCATAGGGGAGAAGTAATGCCTGCATAGCCTTGAACTGGAGGTCTCTAAGATACCTCCTACTATACTTTCTGTCATTCCATCCATTCCCCAATAAGCATTTTTAGATGAGCACCCTTGCTGGAAGTGACCTGAAGGAGAGCATACTTGGCAAGTATGAGAATGCCTGTGTGATAAACACAGCATCTGCACATATTTCCTGCTTGATTTCCTATCCACTTGATCCCCTTCCTGCTTGGCTGAACTGTCTATTGTGAAAACATGGGGCTCCTCTAGTTGAGAATGACTGTAGAGTAGAGGGCACGCTGGACAGGGATGTGGGAACTGAGTATTAAAGATGCCATTCACTGGACAGGGATGTGGGAACTCAATATTGAAGACGTCATTCCCCCCACATCCCAGGTGATTTATATATTATTGGAGTGGGAAAAGAGAAATCCAAAAGAGCAAGCCCATTCATAAAATGGATCTGCTAATTTTATTGTTGAATAACCAAAATAAAAATACTATGTAACATATGGGTAGCTAGCACATGGCTATAAAACTAGTGGATTTTTAGCTCTATTTATATGGAACTAAAGCTACAGCTGTGTGGAACTAAGCTTCCCCCCTGTTGATAAATGGCAGATACCCAGTTTTCATCAATAGTTACATTGAGCTTACTCTGATGTCTTGTTTTGCATAATTCTTTTATCAGGCTTACTCTGATGGTCTGTTCTTTATATTTTTTTTATCTGTGCATCCTATGGTTGCCCCAACAGTGTATCTAATATGTGTGATTAGTCATATTCTTCACTCCTCAACACAATCACATCAGTTTTTCACAATAGTCAATGAACCTTATATCAAAACCTCAAAAACCTTGTTTTAAAAGATCTTATAATTTGGTTCTAAAATTATATACAGAAATGCTCCAAGGCAAGAGTAGCTAAGACACTTTTGAAGAACAAATTTGGATAACTTATTAGACTTCTTATAAAACAGTGGTGATTAAGACAATGTGGTATTACATGAGTAGTCATGTAGATCAATGGTAAAAGAGAATCTGAAAACTGATAATTACCTGCAGACACTTGAATTATGACAAAGTTGGCATTCTAGAACAATGGGAGGAAACTCACCATTTCAATAATGCCTCTGACTCGGTTATCCAAATGGGTAAAACAAAGAAAAAACAAATTTACTGCATACTATTCACAAAATTTATTCTGCCTAAACCTATAATAGAGGAAAATGTGTAGCAGTAAGTATATATCAGGCAAAAAAAAAAAAAAAAAAAGAAAGCCTGAAAATACCTAAGCAACAGTCTCAATAGGTTAGAATAAAAAAAAGCTGTGATCTAACTCCAAAAAAGTAAAAAGGACATGATAAAAGTAAGAGAAGATGAAGAAATAGGAAGACACACAAAATAGGAACAACAAAACAAGAAAATTATGGCTCACTTTTGTAATTCCCATACTTTAGAAAGACAAGGTGGGAGGACACCTTGAGCCCAGGAGCTCAAGGCTGCAGTGGTTGCACCACTGCACTCCAGCCTGGGTGACAGAATGAGACCCTGTCTCAAAAAAAAATGTAGATTGAAAAAAATAATAAACCTTGAAGTAAACTGGGAATAAAGGGCAGCCTCCTTAAATAGTTAAAGGGCGTAGATAGAAAACCTACAGTAAACATCATATTTAATGGCTGGAAAAAAGGCAAGAATATTTACTTGACTCTTTCTGGTTAACATACTGGCGAATTTAGCCAGTGCAATAAGCAAAGCAAAGTAGGGAGTGGGCCTGCAACCTGGAAAGGAAGAAATAAAAGTGTTGTTATTTGTAGACAACATATCCTTCTATGTAGAAGATCTCAAAAACTGCACAAAATGTTTACTAGACCTAATAAGCAGGTTTTGCAAAATATCTAAATAATTTGGAGAGATTAATTAAAACTCAGGTATTCTGATTCTAGAGTCTTCACAATTAACAATTATGTTATGCTGCCTCTTCTGCCTCCCTTTCCCTTCTGTAATTCACACAATTATCTTCCACACTGTTTTCTGAATTGGTTCCATGATACATGATGCTTGCATGCAGATGCTCCTATTATTTAGCCAAACTTTAATGTTAAAAAAAAAAACTCCATAAAAACATTTAAAGTCACCATTTAATAAAAAATTTAATCTTAATCTTTATGTTTTAGTGTTCAAAAATGACCTCTCATACGTCCTGGCAGTGAGATAATTTATTGGGAATACAGACCTATGATAATCATGTTGGATCTTTAAATGAGTTAAGAGGAATTCTTATCTACAGAACACCGGGGATGTGATTGATGCTAAATATTCAGTGAATGCCCTGAACTTTGACCCTCTAGGATTGGAAAGTATAGAAATTTAGTCCCTTGGGAGTTATGTTCTGGTTGATGATACTCTTTTTTTTGCTAGTTTGCCAAAAAAATTAAAAGATCCTGGCCCTGGATTTTGTTGTTGAGAAGACCAACAGGAAGCTTGATTTAATGTCTAACACTGCTTTGAAATTACACATCTATGGAAAATCTCAGCATGTTCATGGATATGGCTGCCTGAAAAGTGTCATACCATACACAATTACAGCTGCCAGAGACAGGCCAAATCAGTGCCTGTCAAACAAAAAACAAATAGAAGGCAAAATGATAGTCTTAATCTAATGATATAAATACTCAGATTAAACATGATCTAAAGACACCAATTAGGGGAAGAGATTGTCATATTAGATAAAAACACAGAGACTATATGCCACCTACAAGAAGCACACTAAATGTAAAGACACAAATGAGTTAAAAGAATGGAAAAAAGATACACCATGATAACACAAATCAAAAGAAATGTGGTGGGCCTATATTAATATCAGATAAAAATATATTTCAGGATAAATAATAACAGATTTTTTAAAGACCAGTTCATAGTGATAAAGGAATCAGTTTATCATGAGAACATAATCCTAAATACTTATGCACTTAATAGCAGAGCTTCACCATACATGAAGCAATAACTAATAAAACTTCAAAGGAAAAATAGGTAAATCCATAATTAGTTAGAAATTTCAATACATTCTCACTAATTGAGAGAATGAGAAGATAGACAATTAGTAAAGTTATAGTAGGTAGACTTGAACAGCAAAATCAACCAATTTGACCTAGTTGACATTTGTAGAACATCCTACCCCAAAATGGTACAATACACATTTTTAAGACCACGTAAAACATTTACCAAGACAGAACAATAAATTTAAAAGTTAAGGTGATTCATTCTCATGTGATTCTAATGTAATTCATTAGAAATCAATTACATTAGAAATAAATAACATAAAAGTATCTGGAAAATACCAAATATATGGAAACTAAATAACACTTCTAAATAACCCATTGGTCAAAGAATGAATCAAAAAGGAAATGAAGTATTTTGAACTCAATGAAAATAAAAACACAACATATCAACATTTGTGAAATGCTTCTAAAGTAGTACTTAAAGAGAAATTTAAAGTGCTAAAGGAATGCATTAGAAAAGAAAAGTCTCAAACCAATGAATCAGTTTCCACCTTAAGAAGATAGGAGCAGGAAAAAATGAAATGCATTATAAACAGCAGAATGATCTGTTCAAAGCATAAATTAAACAGAGAAAAGAAAATACATCAAAAGCTGGCTTTTTAAGAAGATATGTCAGACTCAGGAAAAAAAGAGAGAGAGGACACAATTATTCAAATCAGAAATGAGAGAAGTGACATTACTACAGACTTTACAGACATCCAAAAAATAATAAGGGAAGATTATGAACATCTTAATACCAATAAACTTGATAACAGATGAAGTGGATAAATCCTTTGAAAGATACAAGCTACCACAGCTCACTCAAGAAGAAATAGATATTAACATAGTCCTGTATCAATTTTAAAAATTCAATTTGTAGTGTAAAACCTTATCAAATTCAGGATCGTAGACCTTCACTGGTGAACTGTCTCAAACCAAACAATATTTAAAGAGGCAGCAATTCAAACTCTATACAAGCTTTTCCACAAAATTGAAGAGGAAGGGATAGTTCCCAATTCATTATATTAGGTCAGCATCACCATGATACATAACCAGAAGATATTATAAAAAAATAAAACTACAGACCAATATCCCTTATAAATATTGATGCAAAAGTCTAAACAAAATTTTAGCAAATTGAATGTCACATTATATAAAAAGGATAATATATCAAGACCTAAGTGGGTTTTCTTTCAGAAATGCAAGGTTAGATTAACATTTGAAAATTAGTCAATGTAAGTCACCACATTAGCAAACAAAAAGGGAAACCATATTATTATCTCAAAAGGTGAAAAAAGTATTTGACAAAAATAATCTAAAAAGGATCTAACTTTTTCAATAGATCAAAAAGAAGTTAATATACAGTGAAAGACTGAGTGGTTTTTTTTTTTTTTTTTTTAAATAGCAAAGCAAGGATGTCTTCTCTGTCATTTCTATTGATCAATATACTGGAGGTTCAAGGCAGTACAATAGCCAAAAAAAATGGCATTTGGTATGGAAAAAAGGAAGTAAAAATCTATTTGCAGATGATATGCTCATTGATATGGTTTGACTGTGTCCCCACCCAAATCTCATCTTGAGTTGTAGCTCCCACCATTCCCACATGTTATGGGAGGGACCTAGTGAGAGGTAATTGAATCATGGGAGCAGGTCATTCCTGTGCTATTCTTGTGACAGTAAATAAGTCTCATGAGCTCTGATGGTTTTATAAAGGGGGAGTTTCCCTGCACAAGTTCTCTTCTCTTGTCTGGCACCATGTGAAATGTGCTTTTCACCTTCTGCCATGATTGTGAGGCCTCCCCAGCCATGTGGAATTGTGAGTCCATTGAACCTTTTCCTTTTGTGAATAGCAGTCTTGGGTATGTCTCTGTCAGCAGCATGAAAACGAACTAATACAGTCATGTATGTAAAAAACTTTAAATCTTGAAAAATATATACTAACAACTAATATTTGAGATTAGTAAGATCTTAGCATACAGGGTCAATAGTCAAAACTCCACAATAAACAATCAGAAATTGAAATTTAAAAACAATACTACTTGCAGGCCACGGGTGGTGGCTCACATCTGTAATCCCAGCACTTTGGGAGGCCAAGACAGATGGATCACAAGGTCAGGAAATCGAGACCATCCTGGCTAACATGGTGAAACCCTGTCTCTACTAAAAATACAAAAAAAAAATTAGCTGGGCGTAGTGGCAGGCACCTGTAGTCCCAGCCAGTTGGGAGGCTGAGGCAGGAGAATGGCATGAACACAGGAAGTGGAGCTTGCAGTAAGCCGAGATGACACCACTGCACTCCAGCCTGGGTGACTGTGTGAGACTCCATCTCAAAAAAAAAAAGAAAAAAGAAAAAAGAAAAAAGTACTACTTGCAATAATATTTAAATATTAAATATGAACAGACATAATAAAATATGTGACAATTATAGAACATTGCTGAAAGAAATTTAGAAGGACCAAAATAGAGAAATAGATCTAGTTTATTGGTTGGAAGGCTCAATGTTTTTAAAATATTAATTCTCCCCAAATTGGTCCATAGATTTAACACAATCACTTTCAAAATATCAGCCAATATTTTTTGTGCGAAATTCAACAAACTGCCTTAGCTGTGTCCCAGAGATTCTGGTATGTTGTGTCTTTGTTTTCATTAGTTTCAAAGAACTCCTTGATTTCTGCCATAATTTCATTATTTATCCCATAGTCATTCAGAACCGTGTTAATTTTTGTGGTTTTGAGTGATTTTCTTAGTCTTGACTCCTATTTTTATTATGCTGTGGTCTGAGAGTGTGTTTGGTATAATTTTGATTCTTTTGCATTTGCCAAGGTTGTTTTATGTCAAATTATGTGGTCAATTTTAGAGTGTGTGCCATGTGGCAATGAGAAGAATGTATATTCTGTTTTTTGGGTGGAGAGTTTTGTAGAGGTCTATCAGAACCATTTGGTCCAATGTTGAGTTTAAGTCCTAAATATCTTTGTTAATTTTCTGCCTCAATATCTATCTAACAATGTCAGTGGAGTGTTAAAGTCTCCTGCTTTTATTATGTGGGAGTCTATGTCTCTTTGTAGGTCTCTAAGAACTTGCTTTCTTTGTGTTAGCTGCATTTATATTTAGGATAGTTAGGCCTTCTTGTTGAATTGAACCCTTCACCATTATGTAATGCCCTTCTTTGTCTTTTTAAATCTTTGCTGCTTTAAAGTCTGCTTTTTTTTTTTAGTTTGTCTGAAATTAGAATTGCAATCCCTGCTTTTTTCTGTTTTTCATTTGCTTGGTGAATTCCCTCTATCCCTTTGTTTTGAGACTATGGATGTCATTATGTGTGATATGCTCTTGAAGACAGCATACCATTGGGTCTTTCTTTTTTATCCAGCTTGCCACTCTGTGCCTTTTAAGTGGGGGCACTTGGCCTATTTACATTCAAGGTTATTATTGATGTGTGTCATTGTGCTCTTAGCTGGTTATTATGCGGCTTGTTTGTGTGGTTTATTTATACTGTTATTGGTCTGTGTATTTAAGTGTGCTTTTGTATTCACTGGTGGAAGTCTTTCCTCTCTATAGTTAGTGCTCCTTTCAAGATCTCTTGTGAGGCAGGTCCAAATCTTTCCTGGCTTGTGAGGTTTCAGCTGAGAGGTCCACTGTTAGCCTGATGAAGTTTTCTTTGTAGGCAACCTGTCATTTCTCTCTAGCTACTTTTAACTTTTTTTTTTTTTTCATTTTGACCTTGAAAAAACCTGACTATTATGGGTCTTGGTGATGATCTTCTTCTGTAGAATCTTGCAGGAGTTCGCTGTAGTTCCTGAATTTAATTGTTGGCCTCTCTAGCAAGGTTGGGGAAGTTTTCATGGATGATAGCCTGAAATGCATTTTCCAAGTTGTTTGCTTCCTCCCTTTCAGGAATGCCAATGATTCATAGATTTAGACTCTTTACACAGTTCCATACTTCTTGGAGGTTTTGTTCATTCCTTTTAATTATTTCCTATTTATTGTTGTCTGACTGTCTCATTTCAGAGAGCCAGTCTTCAAGTTCTGAGATTCTTTCCTCTGCTTGGTCTATTCTGTTGTTAATACTTGTGATAGCATTGTGAAATTCTTGTATTGTGTTATTCAGCTCTGTCAGATCCATTAAGTTCTGTTTTATACCAGCCATTTCATCCTTCCACTCCTGTATTGTTTTATTTTGATTCTTAGTTTTCTTGGATTGGGTTTTGTTGTCTCCTGAATCTTTATGATCTTTGTTCCTGTCCATATTCTAAATTGCATTTCTATCATTTCAGCCAGCTCAACCTAATTCAGAACTCTTGTGTAGTGTTAAGAGGGGAATTCATAGCACTAAATGCCCACATCAAAACATTAGAAAGATCTCAAATTAACAACCTAACATCGTAACTGAAAAAATTAGAGAAACAAGAACAAATCCACTCCAAAGCTATCAAAAGACAAGAAATAACCAAAATCAGAGCTGAACTGAAGGAAACCAAGACACAAAAAAATCATTCATATGATCAATAAATCCAGGAGTTCGTTTTCTTGAAAAAATTGATAAGAAAGATAGGTCACTAGCTAGACTAATAAAGAAAAAAAGAGGAAACATCAAAATAAACACAATTAGCAATGATGAGGAGAATGTTACCTCTAACCCCATAGGAATAAGAATAACCATCAGAAACTACTGTGAACAGCTCTATGCACACAAACTAAAAAATCCTAGAAGAGATGGGTAAATTCCTAGACATATACATGCTCTGAAGATTGAACCAGGAAAAAATTGATTTCCTGAACAGACCAATAATGCGCTCTGAAATTGAATCAGTAATAAGTAGCCTACCAATCAAAAAAAGCCTAGGACCTCATGGATTCACAGGTGAATTCTACCATATGTACAATAAAGAGCTGGTACCATTCCTACTCAAACTATTCCAAAAAACTGAGGATGAGGGACTCCTCCCCAATTCATTCTATAAAATCAGCATCATTCTGATACCAAAACTTGGCAGATACACACACAAAAAAGAAAATTTTAGGCCAATATTGATAAATATTGATGCAAAAATCCTAAACAAAATACTTGCAAACCAAATCCAGCAGCACATCAAAAAGCTAATACACCACAATCAAGTAGGCTTCATTCCTGGGATGTGAGTTTGCTTCAACATAAGCAAATAAATAAATGTGATTCATCACATAAATGGAACTAAAGACAAAAACCACATGATTATCTCAGTAGATGAAGAAAATGCTTTCAATGACATTCAACACCCTTTCATGTTAAAAACTCTCCATAAAATAGATACTGAGGAAACATATCTCAAAATACTAAGAACCATCTATGACAAACACACAGCCAGCATCATACTGCATGGGTAAAAGCTGGAGGCAGTTTTCTTGAAAACTGGCACAAGACAAGGATGCCCTCTCTCACCACTATTCAACAGTATTGAAAACCCTAGCCAGAGCAATCAGGTAACAGAAATAAAGAGCATCCAAAGAGGAAGGGAAGAAGTAAAAGTATCTCTGTTTGCAGATAGCATGGTTCTGTATCTGAGAAACCCCATATAGTCTCAGCTCAAAAGCTTCTTTAGCTAATAAACAACTTTAGCAAAGTTTCAGGATGCAAAATCAATTTACAAAAATCACCAGCATTCCTATGCACCAAAAACAGCCAAGCCAAGAGCCAAATCAGGAAGGTAATCCCTTTCACAATGCCATAAAAATAATAAAATACCTAGGAATACAGCTAACCAGAGAGGTGAATGATCTCTACAATGAGAATTACAAAACATTGCTCAAAGAAATCAGAGAAGACACAAGCAAATGGAAAAACATCCCATGCTCATGGATAAAAATAATATCATTAAAGTGGGCATACTTCCCAAACCAAATAACAGATTCAGTGCTATTCCTACCTAACTACCAAGGATATTCTTCACAACTATTTTTAAAAAACAATTTTAAAATTCATATGGAAGCCAAAAAGATCTCAAGTAGCCAAGGCAATCCTACACAAAAAGAACAAAGCTGGAGGCATTATGTTACCCGACTTCAAGCTATATTACAGTGCTACAGTAACCAAAATGGCATGGTACTAGTACAAAAACAGGCACATAGACCAATGGAACAGGATAGAGAGCCCAAAAATAAGGCTGCACACCTGGGATCATCTGATCTTCAACAAAGCTGATAAAAGCAATGGGGAAAAGACTCCCTATTCAATAAATGGTGCTGGGTTAGTAATTGGCTATCCATATAAAGAAGATTGAAGCTGGACCCCTTTCTTACACCATATACAAAAATCAACTCAGGATGGATTAAAGACTTAAACATTAAACCCAAAACTATAAAAGTTCTGGAAGACAACCTAGGCAATACCATCCTGGATATAGGAACAGGCAAAGATTTAATGACAAAGACACCAAAAGCAATCGTAATGAACGTGAAAGTTGACAAATGGGATCTAATTAAACTAAAGAGTTTCTGCACAGCAAAAGAAACCATCAACAGAGTAAACAGATAACCTACAGGATGGGAGAAAGTATTTGCAAACTATGAGCCTGACAAAGGTCTAACAGCCAACATCTATAAGGAGCTTAAATTTACAAGAGAAAAATAAACAATGCCATTTAAAAAGTGGACAAAGGACATGAATGGACACTTCAAAATAAGACATACATGTGGCCAACAATCATATTTTAAAAAGCTAAATATCACTGATCGTTAGAGAAGTGCAAATCAAAACCACAATGAGATAACATCTCATACCAGTTAAAATGGCTATTACTAAAAAGCCAAAAAATTACAAATGCTGGCAAGGTTGTGGAGAAAAAAGAACATTTATACATGTTGGTGAAAGTGTAAATTAGTTTGACTGTTGTGGGGAGCAGTATGGTGATTCTTCAAAGAGCTAAAAGCAAAACTACCATTCAAACCAGCAATCCCATTACTGGGTATATACCCAGAGGAATATAAATCATTCTATTATAAAGATATATGCATTCAAATGTTCATTGCAACTCTATTCACAATAACAAAGACATGGAATCAACCTAAATGCCCATCGATGACAGATTGGATAAAGAAAATGTAGTATATATACACCATAGAAAATATATAAGTGGAATGGTGATACTATGTCACCATAAAAAAAGAATGAGATCATGTCTTTTGCAGGGGCATGGATGGAGCTGGAGGTCATTGTCCTTAGCAAACTAACTGCAGGAACAGAAATCCAAATACCACTTGTTCTCACTTATAAGTGGGAGCTAAATGATGATAACTCATGAACACTACGAATAGAACAACAGACACTGGAGTCTACTTGAGGGTGGAGGTTGAGAGAAGGGAAAGAAACAGAAAAAATAACTATTGGGACTAGGCTTAATACCTGGGTGATGAAATAATCTGTACAACAAACCCCCATGATACGCGTTTACCTATATAAGAAACCTTTACATGTACTACCAAACCTAAAATAAAAGTTAAAAAAATGAATTTGACAAACTGATTCTAAAATTCATGTGGATATACAAAGGACTTAAAGTAGTGAAAACAATCTTAAAAAGGAAGAATAAATTGGAGAACTTACTACCTAATTTCAATACATTCCATAAAGCTATCATTTCAAGATTGTGTGGAACTGGCCTAAAATTGATAAACAATGCATGTGACCTCATTTATTCTAAGTTCTGAAATAGGCAAAATTAGTCCGTGTTGCAAAAAAAATTGGAATGGTTTCTGCCTCAGTGGGTGGGTTATCTACAAAGGGACATGAAAGAAATTTATTATGTGCTAGAAATGTTTTATATTTTGATATGGTCACACATTTCTTAAAACTCATCAAGCAATACACTTAAAATGTTTGCACTTCACTATGTGTTCATTATACCACAATGAAAGAAATGAGAACATTAAATTTACTTTGCAAATAGAGCAAAAATGAACACTGTACCATCAGAAATGAAAATTACTTTATCGAAATAATTGAAGATGAAAAATGCAACCTACTTTATATTTTAAAATAATAGTTCAAATTATTCCCATGAGAACTTTGTCTCTTGGAAAAGGATCTTCATATTATTTAAAGTTATAAAGCAGTAGCATAATTTGGGAAACCTTTTTAAATATCTGTACTTGTTTAACATTTTCACTTTTCCTTTGTAGCATTTCCACTTATATATTTAAAGTTACAGTCTACCTTCTATTGCTTTCTATCAGAGATTTCTCGTCCAGAGCTCTCGGATCATATATGATTATTTACAAAAAGACAATGATTATGTCTTATCTGCAGAATTTCAGACCATGGCACTCATCTATATAACATGTCATTGCAAAGGTACCCATATCAAGCAGCAGGTGAATTTTCCAACCTCTTCGAAATACTTCCCAAGGGCTGTTTTATTCTTATTTTTATGTTTTGAGACAGAGTCTTGCTATACTGCCCAAGCTGGTCTACAACTACTGAGATAAGGTGATCCTCCTACCTCAGCCTCTCAAGATGGTAGGACTACAGGCATGCATCACTAAGCCCCTTAATTTTTTTTTAGAAAAGTGGTCTCACTATGTTGCTCAGGCTGTTCTTGAACTTCTGCATCAGCTTCTCAAAGTGCTGGGATTATAGGCACAAGCCAGTGTGCCCAGCAAGAACTGTTTAAATCCTGCCTAAAATCAGAGTATGCCAGTGCTATGGAATAATCAAATATGCTGTTTTGTCTTCCTCTTCTCCCTACATGTACTGTCACACCCTGCAGGTGTGCTGTCTGCTACTTTTAAGGTATTTCTTGTGTTTGTCACGGCCCTCAACAGTATGGTCAAAATACCTGCTACAGGAATTCCCAGGCAGGACAGTGACAATAAAATGATCTTTCTCAGAAACTGAACTGACTTGGACTGGAATCAGCAACTCAAAATAACCATGGAGACTCAGAATCACAGAATCATGGAATCTTGGTGCTTAGTGTGCAAGGGAGTCACAATATGATTTCTTTCTTTTACCTGAAGTTAAAAAGACATCCTTCTCTGGTGATGGAGAAAATTTTACCTCATATATACCCTTAGTTTAGAAATGCAGTACATTTCAAATGGAGGACAAACGTCAATACATGTTGGTTGCTGATATTTAAATAAAAATAATTATTACATATTCCTGGTGAATTTTCCTTCTTTATTACCAGTAAGCTTTTCCTTGTCATGAAGTCTACTTTGTCCAACGGTACCAACCCTCTTCTAATAAGTGTATGAGTGATGTATTTTTTTCATCCTTTTATGTACAAAATTTCTAAATTCTTATAGTTAAAATGTATGTCTAATATAAGCATACGGTTTTTTTCATGTCACTAATCTTTGCCATTTGTGTAGTAGTTTGTCTATTAACATTTAATGACAGTATGATGAATTTGGGTTTCAGTCTACTATCTTAATATATCTTATTGACTTTCCCTGCCTGTTTTATGTTCCTTCTAGTCTTGCTTTGAAGTGTACTGAATATTTTTTAGTATTCCATTTTTCTCTTAGCTTGTTAGTTATGCATTCTATTTATTCTCTTATGCCTACCTTAGAAATACAACGTGTAATTTATACATTTTCAGCTGTAATAAAAATCAATATTTTTACCTCTTCCTGGTCAGATATAGAATCTTATCTCCATTTCCCTTCTCCAAGTTTATATTTGATTGTTGTGTATTTTAGTTATTATTTTGATTTGCATACACATATATGCATATAAACATATATAATGCACTTATATATATGTAGACATTAAGTCCCATGTTGTTATTATTTCATTAAAAACATATTACTTTAGCTTTACTAACATATTTGGCTTTTCTGTTGCCTTTATTTTCCCTGAATCTGAGAGTGTCCTTGTGGGATCATTTTGCTTCTGCCTTAAGAACACTCTGTAGTATTTGCTTTAGTGTAGGTCTGCTGGTGATGAATTCTTCAGTTTCCAGCTGTCTCTAAGTATCTTCACATCACTTTCACATTTGAAGAATTTTGTTTTTATGAATTTAGAATTTTAGGTTTGAAGTTATTTTGTCTCCACAGTTTGAATGTATCATTCTATTGTCTCCTGGATTTCTTTAAGTTCAGTGAGTTTTTAAGTTCTTATTGTTTTTCTCTTGGAGTGAGTGTGGCTTTTCTTTTCCTCTGGTTCCTGTTAAGATTTGAGCCCAATCTGTTTCTTGTCCTCTCCACTTCTAGGGCATCCCTTCATCCAACGCCTGAGATCTTTACCACAGCCTGTCCTCCTCAGCAGGCTCTGAACTCGAGGTTTTGTCCCCTCTGTTCTGTGAGTCTGTTGCTAGCTCTGCTCGGATTTTCAGGCTCTCAACCATTGCTTGCAAAATTGGAAATCCTCACACGTAAAAAGTAGCTTCAAATATGAGACTCAGTTATCTTGGCTTATAACTCCTCTCCACCTGTAAACATTTCTTTTTTCTTTAATCAACTTTTCTTAGTGGGAGGGTTAATTTCAAATAACAGCCCATCAGGCCAGACTTGGTGGCTCATGCCTGCAATCCTAGAACTTTGGGAGGCCGAGCTAGGCAGATCAGCTGAGGCAGGAGTTCAAGAGCAGCCTGGCCAACATAGTGAAACCCCATCTCTACTAAAAATACTAAAATTAGTTGGGCATGGTGGTGGGTGCCTGTAATCCCAGCTACTTGGGAGGTTGAGGCAGGAGAATTGCTTGAACCTGGGAGGGGCAAGTTGCAGGGAGCCGAGATTGAATCATTGCACTCCAGCCTGGGTGACAAGAGTGGGACTCCCACCTCAAAAATAAATAAATAAATAAATAAATAACAGCCCACCACTGAAGCAGATTAAAGTCCCAGTGTCCTTAAAGCTGAAATACAGTCTGAATTGGAGGCATCTGCAGGGCCAAAATGTGAATTACTTATTTAGGAAAGAGAGCTAGAGTTAGGCCTAGTAATGAAACAGTTTGAAGTATTGAATATTGTGGGCAGAAGTAATGAAGAGAAAACAACACAGCAAGATCAACTCTACTCTTGACTTTTAAAATCTTGTTCCTTATTCATGTACTTCTTCCTTTTATTTTTTTTAAATCAAGACAATCATTCATCCAGATTTATGGCTGCAATACAGTATCATAATTTTACTCTTTATGATTGAGAAGCAGATTCTAATAGGAAAATAAACATTAATCCCTTGAGTCAAGACTTGTACAATTCCTGGTTTCACAATATAGATCTCTATGGTAGTGGGTGACATAACAAATATACTTTCCTTGATTACATTGCTCATTATAAGTTAATGAGAACTCTTTTCCTGTCATAAATATCTTGTATCAACAAAGACTTTGTTCCACTTAGTATGTGATGAAGTAGTTAGCATCTCAATAATACCTTCACTAACTTGAAAACCATATATTTTACAAAGTCATATTATATATTAAAAGATTAAGACCCTTAGAAGTAGTGAGGACTAAAAGGAGCACAATTTCAAGGAGAGAGAAATTTTCATAAATAAGCTCAAGATCTACAGCTTACTCTGAATGTATTTAGTGATTTGGGGATAGGGCAAGAAGCTGAAACTCAAGCTGGGCTCAGGAAGAGGGTACTGTAGGGGACAGAGAAACCAGAATTATCAGCAGTTGTTCGGGTCTCAGGTGATAAAACAATGACCCGAGGCATCTGAGAAAGAGAACCAGACTTCCATTCAAAATATTTACCAAATTCTGGGGCTGGGTAGAGGCAAGTTTAAGAGTAAAGTTGAAAACTTATAGCAAGTAAGGTAGAAATGATGAATTCTCCTGGAGCTAAGGAGTCATACCACCAAGCTATGGAGGGAATGCTCTGGAGGACCATATTCTAGGAATACGTTGTGATGAGAGGTAAAGTGATGATGCCTGATGAATAAATAAATTAAGTTCAAGAACATGGATGAGTTAGGGAGAGCTAGCAGTGTGTGAAAAACCTGGGAAGCAGGATTTTATTAGGTTGATGCCAAAGTAACCGCGGTTTTTGCCATTTAAAAGTAATTAAGCCAGGCAGAGAAAGACAAATACTGTATGATTTCACTTACATGTGGAATCTAAAAACATTGAACTCATAGAAGCAGAGAGTAGAATGGTAGTTTCCAGGGACTGTGAGGGGAAAGATGGGGGAGATGTTGGTCTAAGGATACAAAAATCTAAGGATGTCAAGGGACACACCATCACTTTACCTCTCATCACACATATTCCTAGAATGTGGTCCTCCAGAGCTTTCCCTCCGTAGCTTGGTGGTATGTCTCCTTAGCTCCAGCAGAATTCATCATTTCTACTTTACTTGCTATAAGTTTTCAACTTAACTCTTTGCCATTTAAAAGTGATGGCAAAAACCGCGATTACTTTGGCACAAACCTACAGAACTGCAAGCATCTTAGAATCATTTTTTTCTTTTAATTTTGCTAGACAGAGAGTGATGGGATTTGAAGAGGTTAGCAGAGAGCTGACCACAGGGATGTTGAATGGCATAATAATGTAGTGATTTTCAATAATAAAATACGTTAACTATAGATCTCTTGAGCTTTTTCTCCTGACAGTTTGTATACTTAGACCAACATCTCCCCCATCTTTCCCCTCACAGTCCCTGGAAACTAACATTCTACTCTCTGCTTCCATGAGTTCAGTGTTTTTAGATTCCACATATATGTGAAATCATACAGTATTTGTCTTTCTCTGCCTGGCTTAATTTACTTAACATTATATCCTCCAGATTCCTCCATGTTGTTGTAAAAGACAGGATTTGCTTCTCTTATAAAGGCTGAATAATATTCTATTATGTACATATATACCACATTTCTGTTATCCATTTAACTGCTGACTGACACTTAGCTTGATTCCATATCTTGGTTATTGTGAATAATGCTGCAATGAACATGGGGTACAGGTATCTCTTTGATATACCGATTTTATTTTCTTTGGACGTATGCCCAATAGTTGGATTGCTGGATCATTTGGTACTTCTATTTTTTTTTTTTTTTTAGGAACCCCATACGTTTTCCATAGTGGCTGGACTAGTTTACATGACTACCGACAATTCCTTTTTCTTAACATCTTTGCCAACACTTGTTATCTTTTGTCCTTTTCGTAACAGCCATTATAACAGGTGTGAGGTGACATCTCATTGTGGTTTTAATCTGAATTTCTCTGATTAGTGATGGTCAGCATTTTTTTCACATACCTGCTTGCCATTTGTGTATCTTCTTTTTAGAAGTGTTATTCAGGTCCTTTGTCCTTTGTTCTCTAGCACCCTGTGTTCCTGGGCAGCTACATAAGTCTTGACAGGTCAGGTGGCCACAGCACCCCAGAATGTTATTCTGGCAGAAGGAGAAAGCACCCATCTTGGGTTGCAGTCAGGTTCCAAGTGAGTCTACAATTTGTCTATTTTTAATTTGGGTTATTTGTTTTCTTACTATCAAGCCATTTTACTTCCCTATATATTTTATACATTAAGTCTTTATCAGATGTATGGCTTGAAAATATTTTCCCCATTCTATAGGTTGTTTTCTTTGCTGTGCAGAAGCTTTTTACTTTGATGTAATTACATGAGCCTATTATTGCTCTTGTTGCCTGTGATTTTGGGGGTCATATTCCAAAAATCTTTGCCCAGACCAATGTCATGGAGCTTTTCTCTTTTTTTTCAATAATTTTACAGTTTTAGCTCTTACATTTAAGTCTTTAATCCATTTTGAGTTAATTTTTTAATATAATGTGAGATAAAGATCTAATATTAGTCTTCTGCATGTGGAGAGCCAGTTTTCCCAACACCATTTATTGAAGAGACTGTCCTTTTCCCATGTGTGTTCTTGGAAACTCTGCCAAAAATCAATTGACTGTAAATGTGTAGATTTATTTGAGGGCTCTTTATTTCATTTCATTGGTCTATGTGTTTGTTTCATGCCAGTTCCATGCTGTTTTGATTGCTATAGCTTTGGAGTAGATTTTGAAATCAGGTAGTTTGATACCTCTAGGTTTTTTTTGTTTGTTTTGGTTTTTGGTCAAGATTTCCTTGGGTATTTGGGGTCTTTTGATGCTCCATAGAATTTTAGGAACAATGTCATGGAATTTTGATGGGGATTGTATTGAATCTATAGATCACTTTTGGTAGTATGAACATTTTAACATTAATTCTCCCAATTCATGAACATGGCATATTCTCTACTTATTTGTGTCATCCTCAATTTCTTTCATCAATGCTTTGTAATTTTCAGTGTTCAGGTCTTTTATCTCCTTTGTAGCTGTTGTAAACATAATTTTTTTAAATTTCTTTTTTTTAGCTAGCCACTATTCATGTGCAGAAATGCTACTGATTTTTGTACAATTTTTGATCGTGTATCCTGCAATTTTATTGAATTTGTTTATTTTTCTAACAGTTTTTTGTTGGAGTCTTTTAATATTTTCTACATATAATATCATGTGTCTGCAAACAGGTACACTTTAACTTATTTCTTATCAATTTAGATGCCTTTTTTTTCTTTTGCCTAATTACTGTCTAGGATTTCCAGTACATGAATAGAGGTGGAAAATTTGGGCATCCTTGTCTTGTTCCTGATCTTAAAGGGAAAGATTTCCAGTTTTCACCATTGAGTGTGAAGTTAGCTGTGGATTTGTTATCTATGGCATTTATTTTGCTGAGGTGTTCCATCCATACCTAATTTTTTGAGTTTTCCTTATGAAAAATATTTAATTTTATCAAATGCTTTTTCTGAATCTACCGATATGATTATATGACTTTTGTCCTTCATTCCGTTAATGTGATATATATCACATTATAGATTTATAGATTTGTGTGTATTGAGCCATCTTTGTATTCCTGGGATAAATTCCACTTGATGGTGGTGAGCAATCCACTTAACATACTGTTACATTTGATTTCATGGTATTTTGTTGAGGATTTTTGCATCTATGTTCATCAGGGATATTAGCTTACAGTTTTCTTTTCTTGTAGGGTCTTTATCTGGATTTGGTTTCACAGTAACACTGACCCTATAAAATCAGTTTGGAAGTATTCCTTCTTCTTTAATTACTTTTGAAGAGTTTGAGAAGAATTGGTACTATTTCTTTACATACATTGTAGAATTTAGTAATAAAGCCATCAGGTCCTGGGCTTTTCTTTGGCAGGAGACTTTTTCTTACTACTTTCATCTCCTTACTTATTATTGATCTTTTCAGATTTTATATTTCTGCATGATTCAGTCTTGGTATGTTGTGTGTGTCTAGGAATTTATTCACTTCTGGTGGGTTATTAAATTTCATGGCCTATAATTGTTCATAGTAGTCTCATAATCCTTTGCATTTCAATTGTAATGTATTTCAGATATTACAGCTCATTTCTGGTTTTGTCTTCTTGCTTTTGTTCTTAGTCTGGCTAAGGGTTTGTCAATTTGTTTATCTTTTCAAAAAACTGTAGTTTATTTGATCTTTCTATTGTTTGTCTTGTTTCTATTTTATTTATTTCAGCTCTTATCTTTATTATTTCCTTCTTTCTACTAACTCTGGGCTTAGTTTTTCTTTTTTTTTTTTTTAGTTCCTTGAGGTATAACATTACATTGTTTATTTGAGATCTTTATTTATCTGTGGTGTAGGCATTTATTGCTATAAACTTTTCTTTCAGAACTGCTTTTTCATAAGTGCACAATAGAGTATTATTTAGAAAAAGAACTGCATTTCTTTTTTTTTTTTTTTTTTTTTTTTTTGAGACGGAGTCTCGCTCTGTCGCCCAGGCTGGAGTGCGGTGGCCGGATCTCGGCTCACTGCAAGCTCCGCCTCCCGGGTTTATGCCATTCTCCTGTCTCAGCCTCCCGAGTAGCTGGGACTACAGGTGCCCGCCACCTCGCCCTGCTAGTTTTTTGTATTTTTTAGTAGAGAGGGGGTTTCACCATGTTTGCCAGGATGGTCTCGATCTCCTGACCTCGTGATCCGCCCGCCTCAGCCTCCCAAAGTGCTGGGATTACAGGCTTGAGCCACTGCGCCCGGCCAGAACTGCATTTCTTATATTTTGATATGTTTTGTTTCCACTTTATCTCAAGATATTTTTTAGTTTTCCTTTAAATTTATTCATTGATTCATTGGTTGTTAGCATGCTGTTTAATTTCCATGAAATATGTAGAAATTCCCAAAATTCCTTCTGTTACTGATTTCTAGTTTCATACCATTGTGGTTGGAAAAGATACTTGATACAATTTTAATCCTTTTGTATTTGTTTTTTCTTGTTTTGCGAACTAACACACGATCTATATTGGAGAATATTCTATGTGCACTTGAAAAGAATGTATATTCTGCTGCTTTTGGATGAAATTTTCTGTATATGTCTGTTAGGTCCATTTGGTCTAAAGTGTAGTTTAAGTCTGATGTTTCCTTATTGATTTTCTGTCTGGATAATCTGTCCATTGTTGAAGCTGTGGTAGAGAAGTCCCTTACTATTTTTGTATTGCAATCTATATCTTCCTTCAGATCTATTCATATTTGCTCCATTCATCTAAGTGTTCAGATGTTAGTTGCATATGTATTCACAATTGTTATATCTTCTTGATGAATTGATTCCCTGATGGTTTCATAGCAACTTTCTTTGTCTCTTTTTGAAGTTTTGACTTAAATTTTATTTTATCTGAAGTAAGTATAGGTACTCCTGCTCTTTTGGTTTTTATTTACATGGTTTATCTTTTTTCATCCTTTCACTTTCTTTCCATATGACTTTCAGTTATAAAGTTGAAGTGAGTCTCTTTTACCAGCATATAGTTGGGTCACTTAAATAAATCATTTATTCACTCTCTCTTTTTATTGAAGAGTTTAATCTCTTTACATTCAAGATAATTATTGATAAGTAAGAAGTTAGTATTATCATTTTGTTAATTATTTTCTGGTTGTTCTGTAGATTCTTTTTTCCTTTCTTCCTCTTTTGCTATCTTTTTTAGTGGTTAGGTGATTTTCTCTACAGCACACATTTATTCTTTTTCTTTTTTCTGTTACTTTCTTTTATTTTTCTTTTTTTCTTTTTTTTCCTGAGACAGGGCCTCATTCTGTCACCCAAGCTGGAGCTCAATGTCATGATCATGGCTCACTGCAGCCTCGACTTCGCAGATTCAGGTGAGTCTCCCACCTCAGCCTCCTGAGTAGCTGGGACTACAGGTGGGTACCACCACACCTGTGTAATTTTTGTATTTTTTGCAGAGACAGTCTTTCGTTATGTTTCTCAGGCAGTCAGTAACTCCTGGGCTGAAGTGATCCAGGCCACTTCAGCCTCCCAAAGTGCTGGGATTACAAGGTGAGCCACTGTGCCTGGCTGATTCCTTACCTTTTATCTTTCATATAAGTAATATAGGTTTTCGCTTTGTGGTTTTCCTAAGGCTTATGTAAAACATCTTACACTGATTACGCTATTTTAACTGGATAACAACTTATCTTTGATCACATTAAAAAACTCTAATCTTTTACTGCCCCCTCCCACATGTTGTTCTTGATATCACTATTTACATCTTTTTGTATTGTATAGTCCTTAAATTATTGCAGTGATGATATTGCTATTATTATTTTTAATAATTTTATCTTTTAACTTTTATACTAAAGATATAGGTGATTTACACACCACCATGACAATATTAGGGCATTTTGAATTCTACTGTGTTCTCACTTTCACTAGATTTTTTATACTTTCATATGTTTTCATGTTACTGATTAGTGTCCTTTTCCTTTAGCTTGAATAATTCCCTTTAGCATTTTTTTGTAACATGGGTCTGGTGATGATAAACTCCCTCATCTTTTGTTTGTCTGGGAAAGCCATTATATCTTCTTTGTTTCTGAAGGACAATTTGCCAGTTAAAGTATTCTTATTTGGCAAAGATTTTCACCTTCAGCACTTTAAATATATCATCCCACTCTTTCCTGGCCTGTAATTGGAACTCCTTTGTCTGTTACTTGCTTCTTTTCTCTTGCTCTCAAAATTCTCTTTAATTTTTGACAGTTTGATTATAATATATATTGGTGTCATCTTGTTTCAATTGAATCTAGGGAGACCTTTGGCCTTCCCATACTTGGATATTTAAAAACCAAAGCCATTTTTTTTTTTTTTTTTTGAGATGGAGTTTTGCTTTTGTCACCCAGGCCGGAGTGCAATGGCATGATCTTGGCTCACTGCAACCTCCACCTCCCAGGTTCAGGCAATTCTCCTGCCTCAGCCTCCAGAGTAGCTGGGATTACAGGTATGTGCCACCACGCCTGGCTAATTTTTGTATTTTTAGTAGAGACAGGGTTTTACCACATTGGCCAGGCTGGTCTCAAACTCCTGACCTCAGGTGATCTGCCCACATCAGCCTCCCAAAGTGCTGGGATTACAGGCATGAGCCACTGTTTATAATGAAGAACCCGGAAATGTGCCATTTTGTCTCCGCTTTGCGGAGATCAAGCAACAGAGGTCGGCTAACTCCGGGCCTCATGGCTCCAGACAGGTCCCCCTTTTTTTATATATAATTTTGGCTAGAAGATTGTCCCTTGGGAACTGCACCTGTCTTAGGTTGGAGTAATGCATCTCATCACTGGTACCCGTCATGGGATTAGGCAGTAGCTTATGACGGCCCTCCTGTCTTAGGTTAGTGAGAGATGATACTCTCTTACCTGTCATTGGCTGTCCAGTTCAGCGCATAGGGAAGGTGGTCATAATGGGTGTGAGTATGAACCACCGTGATCTTCTTGTTCTAGGCGATGATAATGGACCTGTATAGGCTTCGCTTGGATAGCCTCGACTTGTTGCTTAAGGAATGTCATGAGCTTATTGAAGACCAAAGGTCCTACAGAGAGTAAGAGCAATAGGCAAAGCAGGGGGCCCAGGAATGGCATAAGATAGGGAAGGAGTCCATGGAACCCAGTCCAAAACGGGTTATCGGTTATTTCTTTTCATCATTTTTCTAGGTCTTCTTGTAGACGCCTGATTTTATCCCTGACGATCCCGGATTTGTTGGCATAGAAACAGCACTTCTCCTGTAAAGCCAAGCAGATGCCTCCCTGTTCTGCAGTTAGTAAATCTAGGCCTCTTCTATTTTGGAGCACTACTTCTGCCAGAGAATCTACCTGATCTTGTAAATCTTGTAAAGTACTTGAAATGGCCTGCATATCTGAGATCAATTGGCGAGACAATTTGGTGTATTGAGTAACAGAAACCCCTAGGCCTGTAGCCCCAGTTGCTACGGCAGTAGTTATGCCTAATCCTGCAAGTAAGGGGATAAATTGTATTGCCCTTTTGTTTCTTCCTAAAAAGTGATCTATAGCTGGGATAGGTACAGGTTCATCTCCAGGGATAATGTCTATGTCTGGCAGAAGAGTGGCTAGGACACAGCGTCCTGTCCAGTTTATGGGCAAATAGGTATAGGCTCTATTATTGCCACATATAAAAACTGAACTGTTTGGGGCACACAGCGATTGGGAAACATTCGCTGTGGTGGAACAATTATTGAACTCATTGAATCCTACATCGAGGTCGTAAGCGTTATTAAGGGGAGGGGAGTAGATGCAAGAGGAACTAGGAAATTCTAAAGGTTGTACTTTAAGGGGAGGAATTATGGTGCAAGGGGTATTGGATGTATAATTTAAGTCATTGCTGGGTATGGCAAGAGGAATGGGATCTCCTGATTGCAGACACAGCCAGCAGTCATTAGCCAGACTAGAGTTGGAATTGTTAAGCAGGTTATGAGTAGCAGTGAGGAGGTCAAAGGTCTGGGCATCAATTTTCTCTTTCCCTCGGGCTTTGGGCAAGGCCAAGGGGTGGTAGTGAATTTCCGGGTACAGGGACCTTTGCAACTCTTCAAGTTTTTTGTATACCCTAATTTCTCGGACCTTGTCTTGTGGTCCTCCTCCGTCAGAGATATGAAGAGGGGGGTGAATATTCCAGCAGACAGGCTGTCCTACAATTCCAGTACAGCCAGCTGATATAAGGTTATTGGTATTTCCTACAACTGTAGGGACACTACTGGCCCCTATAGTGGGGGTTCTAGATCTTGTTAAGATAGCAGTATAGTATGTTTTACCACCAGAGGTACATTCTAGATAAGTAGTGTAGCAGGAACTGTGCATAGCAGTCTCAAATGTGTCACAAGGGCAGGTTGTGGTATCCCCTCCGCTAAATAATCTTGGGGTTGACACACACCTCCACTTAAGAGAGTCACTAGACAGGTATGCTGTGTAAGCAGAGCAGGACACAGCTGAGATGTACGTATTTGGAAGGGAGGTCACATATCCCCCCAAACAATCACAGGGCTTACCGTATCGTTGTCATATATATTTACGGGCCTCATGGGGATTACCAAAACCGGCATATACCTGGAGTGCTTGGCAAATCAGCACCATGGTCCAGAGGGGCTTGTAGTTGAAGTTTATCTCTGCAATAGAGGAAAAGAGTACTCTCAGGGAGAAAATTACTCCCTGGATTGGCTATTGTTAGGTACCTGTCTTACCAGTTGCTCTGGTAGCCATCTGGCTGCATCATGAGTTTGGGAAAAAACACAAACTGAGCCTCTTCCCCAGATTAACACTGGGTCTGGACCATGCCATGTGTTGTCTAATGGGTCTTTCCACATAACCATGGCAAATTATTTTTTTGATTCAGAATGCCAAAATCGATCGGCTGCTGATCTGTTCAGGTTATCCAAATTTAAAAAATTTAAAATAAAAAGTGTGTGATTAAGGATATTTCTAGGGGTGCCCTTAGTAGGGTACCATTCTCCATTTTTTATTTTGTCAATGGTAGTTTTTAAGGATAGGTGTGCTCTTTCAACTATTCCTTGTCCTTGAGTGTTATAGGGAATTCCAGTAATGTGTTTTATTTGTAATTTGAGGCAGAAGTCTTGAAAGGCTTTGGATGTATAGCCAGGACCATTGTCTGTCTTTAGTTGTTTAGGCTTTCCAACTATGGAAAAACAGTGTAGTAAATGAGCTATGACATGTTTGGTAGCTTCTCCTGTTTGTAAGGTGGCTAGTATAAATCCACTAAATGTATCTATACATACATGGATGTATTTTAAGTTACCGAATTCTGAATAATGGGTGACATCCATTTGCCAGATCATGTTGGGAACTAGTCCTCTTGGGTTAATTCCTAAGTGAGGGACTGGCAGGTGTGTTATACGGGTCTGACATTGTTTAACTATTTGTCTTGCTTGTTCTCTAGTTATTTTAAACATCAGTCTTAAAGTTTGAGCATTAAGGTGGTGTAAGGCATGAATAGCCTGTGCTTGGGCTAGGTTTGTATTTGTAGCTATGGCTACCGTCTTGGTTGCCATATCAGCCAGTTGGTTGCCCTGGGATAGAGGTCCTGATAGTCCTGAATGAGCTCTAATGTGTCCAAGAAAGAAGGGAGTTGATCTGGCATGTATTAATTGTTGGCATCGTAAAAATAACTTGGCTGTGTCTGACACATATTTGATTTGTGCTACGGTCTCAAGTAAAGGTATTGAATGAGCTAAGTATGCACTGTCGGTATAAATATTAAGAGCCTGATCAGGGAAGGCTGACAGCACCGCAATTAGGGCCTGCAATTCTACTAGCTGAGCCGAGGTATGGCTGGTTTTGAATTTAACAGTAGTGTCAGCAAAGGTATATGCAGCAATTCCTGTGGATGACCCATCAGTGAATACTAATAAGGCATTGTCTAAAGGCGTTTTACTGATGACATGAGGGAAAACAAAAGCATGTAGCTTACAAAATTGGATAAGCTTATTTGGCAGGTAATGGTTATCTAAGTTACCAGCATAAGAGGTGCAAGCAATCGGCCATGTTTCAGTGTTTTGCATTAGCCAATGGATTTGTGGCTTAGAATAAGGTTGTATGATCGTAGAGGGTTCAATTCCAAAATATTTTTTGCTATTGTCTCTACCTAAGATGATTAAATCTGCTATGGCATCATAATAGGGGAGTAATACCTTTTTGGGTGATGAAGGCAAATGGACCCACA
Organism: Piliocolobus tephrosceles; assembly: GCF_002776525.5. Lineage (NCBI taxonomy): Eukaryota > Metazoa > Chordata > Mammalia > Primates > Cercopithecidae > Piliocolobus > Piliocolobus tephrosceles. The sequence goes on from NC_045437.1 coordinate 139,790,980, forward strand.
TAATAGGGTTATTTTGCCAGAATAAACCAGTAGGTGTTAGTGTTGTGTTAAATATTAAAAAGGTTAATGGCTGTGAATAGTTTATGTTAGTAACAAATTGCTCAGCAATGGCCGTCTCTACCCTATTAAGTGATAAAAGAGCTTCTTTTGATAATGACCTAAGGGACTTAGGGTTGGGGTCACCTCTCAGGGTGTCGAATAAAGGTTTTAAGTCTCCCATGGTGAGTTTTAAGTATGGCCGGAGCCAATTTATGTCTCCAAGGAGCTTTTGGAAATCATTGAGGGTTTGTAGCTTATCTTTATGGATAACTGCCTTTTGATTAGTAATTTTAGGTCCATTTATTTGAAAACCTAAATATGTGTAAGGGTCTTGTAGTTGTATTTTTTCTGGAGCTATTTGTAACCCCGCTGTGGTTAGTTTTTGTTTGAGTTGAGCAAAACACTGTAAAACTTGTTCTCCTGCTTGTCCTGCTATAAGAATGTCATCCATATGGTGTATAATATACATTTGTTTCCATGTCTCTCTAACTGAGTGTATGGCTGTAGCCACATACTTTTGACTGTTGGCCATCCCTTGAGGTAACACTTTCCATTGGTATCGCTTCATTGGTTCTCTAAAATTTATAGAGGGTAAGCTAAAGGCGAATCGTTTTTGGTCAGTAGAATGAAGGGGAATTGTAAAAAAGCAATCCTTAAGGTCTATGATAATTTTAAAATATCTTTGAGGGATTGCAACTGGAGAAGGTAGCCCTGGTTGTAAGGCGACCATAAGAACCATAGTAGCATTTACTGCTCTCAAATCTTGTAAGAGTCTCCACTTTCCAGATTTCTTTTTTATGATGAATATGGGGGTGTTCCAAGGAGAGTTGCTTTCTGTAATTGTTCCTGCACTAACTGTTGGGCAGCGGCAAGCTTCTCATTGGTTAGTGGCCATTGATCAACCCAAACGGGTTCATCTGACTTCCAAGTGATTGGGTCAGCACTTTTCTGGGGTGCAGGCATGTCAATGGCCACAGTTAAAAATTTCCAAGCCCCCTTTTATCTAATTTTCCTACGGCTGGGATTGGCTGTAAAATGCCATCTTCTCTTTTTCCTAACCCTTTCCCAGGGTGGTAGCCCTGAGCCAACACTTGTGCAGTAACTGTATCATTTGGACTACACACCATGACCCTCATTTGGGAGAGAAGATCTACTCCAAAGGTTAACAGGCAAATCAGGGATAACAAATGGCTTAATGAGACCGGAATTACTTTCTTGATCTCTCCAGGTGAGATATTTGGAACTTTGTCTAGGGTTATTACTTTGCCCAATTCCTCGTAAATTTGTTAAGGTCTCTGAAGTGGGCCAACTGGCGGGCCAATCTTGTTGTTTAATCATTGTTACATCGGCCCCTGTGTCTATTAGTCCTGTAAATAATTTTCCGTCTAGCCATAAGGTGAGAGAGGGTTTTTGATTAGTAATGGGCTGTACCCAGTAGATGTCTGAGGATCCAAATCCTCCTTCCCCTCTGGAAAGTGATTGTACTTTATTAGCTGTTTTTAACAATGGTAACAGGAGCAACTGTGCTATTCTATTTCCTTGAGGAATGGTGATGATGTGGCTAATAGCCTTGGCCATAATTTTGATTTCTCCTATATAATCACTATCAACGATTCCCAGAAAGACCTGTAGGCCTTTTATAGTGGCACTGCCTCTCCCTAGGATTAATCCAAACATGTTTCAGGGTAGGGGCCCATATATACCCGTACCTAGGACCTGTGGTCCCATTTCAGGGGTTAATACTGTGTGGGAGGCAGAACAGAGGTCCAATCCTGCGCTTCCTGGGGTTGCTCTGCTAAGTTGTGAAATGGATTGTGGTTGGTTGGTACAAAACTGACCGCCCCATAAGCTTGTTTTGGGGTCTGGGGCCGGCCCCTCAATCCGTTTCCCTGTTGAGGTGTTAGGGGATTTCCTTGATTGTCAATTTTAGATTTACATTCGTTGGCCCAATATTTTCCTCTTTTACACCTAGGGCAGAGGCCTGGAGCTTTTGCCTCTAAGGTCTTAGCTAGCTCTCCCTTACAATCCCTAGCGAAGAGTCCCATTTTTCCGCACTTGAAGCACCCCTTGCTATTCTTATTTTTACTAGCGAGGAAGTCTTTTACGGTTTGTCCACTAAAGGCAGCAGCCATAGCCAAGCCCTGTTGATATGAGGGCCCTATGTCTGAACAGAGGCGGATGTAGCCTGTTAAGTCTGTTTTCTTTCTATAAGGTCTGATTGCTGCCTGACAAGCTGGGTTAGCATTTTCGTAAGCTAGCTGTTTTACATGATCCACCCCTGCCTCAGCATTTCCAAATATTCTGCTGGCCGTGCTCAAAAGTCTATGTACAAAGTCTGCAAAAGGCTAATCAGGCCCCTGTTTGACCCCCGTGAGCGAGGCTCCTGGATCCCCTTTAACAGGGAGTTTTCTCCAGGCTTTGGTAGCCGCTGCTTGGATTTGAGGAAACGGTCCAGGATCGTACTGCATCTGAGCATCGGTTTCTGTGTAGTTACCCGAGCCAGTTAGCATATCAAAATCCCAACCATTTCCGGCTTGTTGGTTTCTTTTGGCCATATCTCTACAATTTTCATAAAATTCTGACTTCCAAATCAGATGGTCGCCTCCGGAAAGAACTGCTCTAACTAAGGTATTCCAATCTATGGGAGTGAGCCAATTTTCGGCCACAGATTCGACTATGGCCAGGGTGTACGGGGCAGTAGCTCCGTATTGCAAGACAGCGGTTTTTAGTTCTTTTATTACAGTAAATTCAAACCCATTGTGGTGTCGCCAGGCTCGGCCCTGCGCATCTGTAGTTTCAGTTACTGGAAAAACGTCTTGAGGAGAGGAATCCTCCCTATCCCTACTACCAAACAACCTTTTTTTGGGATGTGCTGTCCGGGTCTCTGAGGGTGAGAGTGTTTCTCTATTCCTTTAGGGTATTGAACGCTCTCACTTCCTGTCCTTAATTTCTGCAATCTAGTGATTAAAGACTGATGCAGTTCTTCGAGCTTTATTTGCTCTTCAAGCTGTGCAATCTTTTCTCTAAGCTCCTCTTTTGGGTCTATTACTGCCATAACTGCGGGGGCAGAAGCCTTAATATAGTGAGGAGGATAAGTAAAAGTTTGTGGCCAGTCAGAATTATGATATTTTGCTGCCCCCTCCTCCAAATTATCCCAGTCTACTTCTGAACGGTTAAGGTTATTTTTACTTTTGTTTTCATTAGTTGTAGGTAAAACTGGGTATTTTCTGGCCTTTTCCTTATTTGATGTTTCTGTATTTGTTATTGAGGGGTCCCCAGCCTCCTCTTCATCGCTCTGTAGTGATATCAAGTCTATTTCTTTACTAGGTGTGGGTTTTTCGAGGTCGGTTTGGGAGCTGCCTCTTAATATTTCCTCAGTCTGAGTAACCACCGCCATTACCTCAGGATCTTTTTCTCTTTCCTTTTTATCTATTATATCTCTGATTAAGTTCCAATAGGAAAAGGCTGTCACCGGGACCTTCTCTGGTCCAAAAGTACTATAATAATCTTGAAAACAGTCTCCCACTCTACGCCACCTCTTTATGTCAATGGTTCCCTCTTGTGGAAACCAAGGGCAGGTATCCTTTACAAAATCAAAAAATTTAAACAAATCATTACTTTTAACCTTTACTCCTCATGCTTTTAAAGCCTCTTTTAATTGCCCTACATAAATCTGATGCTGGCTTAATTCTTGTCCCATAATCAGACACTATTACTTACCTCTGGTTCCAATGCGGCAGGTTCCCGCGACGTCGGGAGGAATTTTTCTTCCACTTTCACTTTCGGCCGACTTTAGTGCCTTCTTCCTCACTTCTTCCCCCGTGTCCAGGTCCCTATTTGGGCACCAGGTGTCCCGACCTGCAGGACAGTCGAACAGACCCTGGAAGGGGGAGTGGGAATGGAGGAGACAAGAAAACATGAGAAATGGAGACAAGACAAATAGCCTGATCAAGTCTCGTTTAATAATGGTGGTGCGATGCCTTATATAGGCTGGCAGAGGAAGAGGTTGGGCCAGGGCGGTGACAGGGGGCCGGGTCTTCTCAAATTACAATTGCGCATGCGCCGTGGGTTTGTAATTTTCCCGGTCGCAGGATCGCACCTGTGCGGCAGGCTGCATATCTTTCTGGGCGCGAAAAAGTTTGTGCCCGGGGGGAAAGGTTTGGGCGCGCGCAGGAAAGGTTTGGGCGCGCGCGGGAAAGGTTTGGGCGCGCGCGGGAACAGTTTATAATGAAGAACCCGGAAATGTGCCATTTTGTCTCCGCTTTGCGGAGATCAAGCAACAGAGGTCGGGTAACTCCGGGCCTCATGGCTCCGGACACCTTATGAGTTTTTGCAGATATACCCACAGACACTTAAATGAACTAAACAAGGAACGACAAACAGGACACTTGCTACACATGCTGGGGACCTTGACTTTAGGAATATGTAGAAAACAATTTGGCATTTTCAAGTGGATAAAAAGCTGTTCGTATCTCCCACCACAATTGACTGACTGTTCTAAGCTTAAATAAACAATTATACAAATAATGACAATGGAGTCATACAAAACTATTTAATTAATGTATATTCAATTATAAATCCAAAGAGGGGAATTTTAATGGTTCAGATAACTCCAGTTTGCCCATCCACTAGCAACCACATACTTTACATAGGGAAGAAAGTAGGAGACTAGAGCCTGCTGATCCCTCAACAAGTCTTAGGTCTTGCCTGCTGCTCTCATTATGAGCAGCTCTTCATTCTGAGGGTGATTCCTGAGTTTAAGACACACCTTAGTCTTACAATATACTGCTTCAACACAAGCTATCTTTTTATCTGGTACTCAGCTGAAGAAGCCACCCTAAGAAGTAAGTGTACCTTTGAATATTACCTTGGGCTCTTTCTCTGCAATCTCATGCCTTGGCCTGCCTCATCACAATGAGCCGTGACCCACACTGTACAGTTTATAAAAAGTGATCTTAGCTGTTGCTTCTATCCTCAGTGTTCACTGTGTATTTTCACTGTATAAAGTTCCTAAATGCTTACATATTTCTGGGCCTTGTGGAATTCTCTGGAGTACTCTTGAGGTGCATCTCACAGCAGGCCAGCTGCAAGAGAGTGGGTAGGGAATGTGAGCCTTGTGGAAGTTATGCCCCCATTGCCTAGCCAGCACAGTGCCTGGTCAGACTAAGTACTTGGCAAGCATTACTTTTTAAATGGATGAATGAATACATTGCTTTCATTCAAAGAGGTTAATGATGACATATTCTTAACACATGAATAATTCTTTAGTGCTTAAATTACCAATAAATGCAAAGAGAATCTGAAAACAAAGATTTTTCTAATTTTTCTGTGCACATTTATGTAACACAGACCTCATCAACGTTTCTTACTTCTGATGGAAGCAAGTAAGCCAGTTTAACAAAAATAAACACTGACATGCAATTAAATTTTTGGATAATCTGCACATCCTTGGAAGCTTCATTTACCTTTCCCTTTTTACTCATTGCCTTTTCTTATGCATCTAACACTGACATCCATCTCAGCTACCATCAGCATTTTGGATTTTTCTTACTGATACGACCATTTTTATGCAGTTGTTTTTAGAATTTCAGGAGTCAAGAGTGACCTAAGTAATTACTAGGCGTTTTGACTCCTAGTTTGTATTTTTTGCATAATTTAAAGATTCCAAGTTATTGAATTTTGTTTGCTAGTATTTTTTTGTTTGCTTCATTAGATCAATTATGCCTCTTGTAAAAAGTAAATTTTGTTTTCCTCAGAGCCCTGGAAATCAACAGATGTACCCACATCACAGCCACTTATTTCTTTCTTGCTGAAAGAATCCTAAGAGACAATAATAATTATTCTCATAATAAATTTTCAATAATAATAATGTAACAACAATAATTATACATTTATCTTTTTCAATAATAATAATTACACAATAATAATAATGTAGACCTTTTAACAGTAATAAATATACATATTTGGATGCACAAATAGAGATTTATTAGGAATTGGGAATACCCTTCAGTTTTATTACAGTTCTACAAATTACCTATATCTAAGTGGATAAAGATAAATTCTAAATAAATTTCATAGTGATGAGCTCGAAAAGTAAATCCTTTTTATGTTTTGATTTTAAGTGGAAAGTAATATGACCAGAAAAAAGGTGGAAAGATGAGAAGAGAGGAGGAGGAGCTGGAAGAGAGGAAGAGAGGAAGGAAGAGGTAGAGGAAGGAAGAGAGAAGAAGGGGAGTCATTTATTCCTGAAGATAATAATGATGGTGAAAATTTATAGCAATGGCAACAAACACGTGGAGCCCTGTCCTAAGTACTTCACATCTGTTGATTTGCATGTCTTTCACCACAATCCCCTGAGGTAGAGAGGATTATTACTCCCATTTTACAGATCAGGAAGCTGAATCAGAAAGTTGGGATCACTATTTGTACTCTCTAGCCTCACAAAGTTAGGAAGCATTAACAACAAAAAAAGTTTACTATTTCCAAACTTTAAACTTACTAAAATTAGCAAAGATTTTTTTTCTTACCTGAGCTGGGCCTTACTATTTCTAGGGCTTGCAGAGCTCATCTGTATTTCTTTGTCTTGCTTTTCTCTCAGGATTCTTTCAGCAAGCAAGAGGTACATAGCTGTGGTTTGGGTACACTTGTTGGTTTCTAGAGCTCTGAGGAAAATGAGGTTTGCTTTGTACAAGAAGCAAAATTGATTTAAACAAGCAAACAAAAAGGCATAAGCAAATGAAATTCAATGACCTGAAATCTTTAAGTTATGCAAAAATGCAAACTAGGAAACTAAAACACCTAGTGGTTATTTAGGTCACCCGTGACATTCTAAAAAATAAAAATGAGGCACTTATTCAGAGGACTTCATAAGGTTGCAGAGTGAAGTCACTGCCCTAGAGGGTTAGCAAGCGTGGTACCCAACCTATCCTCAGGTGTCACTGTCTTAAAATCTGTGTAATCCTGGGCAGGCTACTTACCCTCTCTGTGTTTTGATTTCTTCATCTTTAAAAGGGGAATAATAATAACACCTGCTCTATAAAGGTTCTCTAGAGGTACAGAACTAATAGATGTATATATAAAGTGGAGTTTATTAAGGTGTATTGACTCACATAATCACAAGGTGAGGTGCCACAATAGGCCACCTGCAAGCTGAGGAGCAAGGAAGCCAGTCTGAATACCAAAGCTGAAGATCTTGGAGTCCGATATTTAATGGCAGGAAGCATTTAGCATGGGAGAAAGATGGAGGCCAGAAGACTAAACCAGTCTAGTCTCCCCACGTTCTTCTGCCTGCTTTAACACTGGCCTCACTGGCAGCTGATTAGATTGTGCTCACCCAGATTGAGGGTGGGTCTTTCCCAGTCCATGACTCAAATGTTAATCTCCTTTGACAACACCCTCCCAGACACACCCAGGAACAATACTCTGCATCCTTTCCTCCAATCAAGTTGGCAATATTAACCATCTCAAACCCTCCCCTTGTCAACTTGAACCCATATACATCTCCTGAAATCATACATAATCTTCAAGCAAAGACAATAATAAAGCCATAATTACACCTAACATAATGCAACTATTCTTCGTACAACTGGAAATGCACTAATCCCCAACCCAAATGCTATTACATAAAATTAACAACACCTAAATGCTGATATAAAGTCAACGAATCTTACGTCATATGATAAAGGAAAAAGGAAATAAAATGAAGATAGTTTCTTAGTACAAGTGTATAAATGCACAAACTTGTCCTTAACAAAATAAGGAGGAAATACTCATGACAATTACTGTCCTCATTTCTGCAACTGGTCACATGGTCGTAGCTGGCATTAATGACTACCTTCTTCTACTACCCATTCTGTATTCCCTTTGCCTTCAGCAAGTACCTCAGCAGGCCGTGGTTTTTAACCTGGTGGAGTGACCCAAACCTTCATTCCTGAGGGGTCTGGAACCAATTTGCAGTCCTGCCTGAATAGGGCTGTTGTAGTTTCCCACTGACGCTCATCACAGGGCATGGTAAAACTAAGAGATACCCTAAGAGCTCTCCTGTATTTCACCCATACTCTTCCTTAGCTTCACTGTGGTGTAGTAGACTTATTTCATCTTGATAGTCTGGGAAAATCACCCCAACCAACACTGTAACTCTCTTGTTAGCCTGTTGACTTAGGCAGGAAAAGTGTGCAGGTGGCAATCTTAACTTCTAATTAAATTGAATCATTATTGTGTCCCCTCTTGGCAGCATTCCTCCCTCTGGAACTGAGACCTCTAGGCCAGCAGAACATAATGTCGTGGGAACAGGAAACACAAATTTTGCTAGTGTGTCATTAGAGGTGATGGTGAGTGCTGCCACTTCCACTTCCATCCCTTGATTTCTGGACCTGTGAATCCTGGCTATGGGAGAAACTACCATATATAGGGTGCTGATTCAGAGCATACACAGCCCTCTGGCTAACTTTGCCCTAGCCCTGCAAAGTGTTGTCACATAGTTGGTGTTCTGTGACTTCAAAAGGCCATTCCACCATTCTGTCATCCAGCTGCTTCAGGATGATGGGGAACATGGTAAGACCAGTGAATTCCATGAATATGAGCATACTGCCACACTTCTTTAGCCATAAAGTGAGTGCCTTGGTCAGAGGCAATGCTGTGTGGAATACCATGATGGTGGATAAGGCATTATTTGAGTCCATGAATGAAAGTCTTGGCAGAAGCATTATGTGCAGGATAGGCAAACCCATATCCAAAGTAAGTGTCTATTCCAGTGAGGACAAACTGCTGTCCTTTCCATGATGGAAGAGGTCCAATATAATGAACCTGCCACCAATTAGCTGGCTGATCACCCCCAAGGAATGGTGCCATATCAAGGGCTCTGTGTTGGTCTCTGCTGCTGGCAAATTGGGCACTCAGCAGTGGCCGTAGCCAGGTCAGCCTTGGTGAGTGGAAGTCCATGTTGCTGAGCTCATGTGTAACTTGCATCTCTGCCACCATGGCCACTTTGTTCATGGGCCCATTGGGCAATTCCAGGGGTGGCTGGGGATAGGGGCTGAGTGGTGTCCACAGAATAAGTCATCCTATCCACTTGATTATTAAAATCCTCCTCTGCTGAGCTCACCCATTGGTGAGCATTCACATGGGATACAAACGTCACAGTTTTTGACCACTCAGAGAGGTCCATCCACATACCTCTTCCTGAAATTTCTTTGTCACTAATTTTCCAGTCATGTTTCTTGCAAGTCACTAACCTTCCAGCCAAACCATTGGCTACAGTCCGTGAATCAGTGTATAATTTCACATCTGGCCACTTTTCCTTCCATGCAAAGTGCACAACCAGGTGCACTGCTCGAAGTTCTGCCCACTGGGAAGATTTTCCTTCACAACTGTCATTCAGGGATGAACTAGAAAGAGGTTGTATTGCTGCAGCTGTCCACTTTCAGGTGGTGCTTGCATGTTGTGCAGAACTATCTGTGAACCAGGCACTAGTCTTCTCTTTCTCTGTCAACTGATCATAAGGAACTCCCCATGAGACCATCAGTGCAGGCTGTGGGAGAAAAGGCAAGGTGGCAGGAGTGGAGTATATGGGCATTTGAGCCACTTCCTCATGTAACTTACTAGTGCTTTCAGGACCTACTCAAGCCTAATTATATATACACCACTTCCATTTGATGATGGAATGCTGCTGTGCATGCCCCACTTTATGGCTAGATGGGTCAGAAAGCACCCAGTTCATGATAGACAGTTCAGGTTGCATGGTGACTTGATGACCCATAGACAAATGTTCAGTTTCCACCAAAGCCCAGTAACAGACCAAGAGCTGTCTCTCAAAAGGAGAGTAGTTATCTGCAAAAGATTCACCTTTGAGGGTGAATCACCTATGATTCACCTATGAGGGTCTGCCAAAGGCTCCAAACAACATTCCTCTCTGCCACTGATGCCTCAAGCAGCATTGGATCTGCTGGGTTATATGGCCCAAATGGTAGAAAAACTTGCTAAGCAGCCTGGACCTGTTGCAGAGCCTTCTCCTATTCTGGACCTCACTCAAGAGTGGCAGCCTTTTGGGTCACTCAATAAATAAACCAGAATAACACACCCAAATGAGGAATGTGTTGTCTCCAAAATCTAAATAAGCCCATTAGCTGTTATGCCTCTTTGTAGAAGAGGCCAAATGCAGCAACTTATCCTTCACCTTAGGAGGAGTATTTTGACAGGTCCCAACCACTGGACCCCTAGAAATTTTACTGAGGTAGAAGGTCCCTGAATTTTAGTCAGATTTATTTCCCATCCTCTGGCATACAAATATCTCACCAACAAATCCAGTGTGTTTGCTACTTCTTGCTCACTGGATCCAATCAGCATAATGTCATCAATGTAATGGACCAGTTTGATATCTTGTGAAAGGGAAAAGTGATCAAGATCTCTCCAAACAATATTATGACATAAAGCTGGAAAGTTGATATACCCCTGAGATAAGATATTGCTGGCCTTGCTAGCTGAAGGCAAATTGCTTCTGGTGGGCCTTATGGACAGGAATGGAGAAAAAGGCATTTGCCAAATCAATGGCTGCATACCAGGTACCAAGAGGTGTAAGAAACCATTTCTGGTACAGTAGCTGCAATCAGAGTCACCACTTGGTTAAGCTTATGGTAATCCACTGTCATTCTCCAAGATCCATCTGTCTTCTTCACAGGCCAAATAAGAGAGTTGAACTGGGATGTAGTGGGAATCACCAACCCTGCATCTTTTAAGTTTTTGTTGGTGGCAGTAATCTCTACAGTCCCTCTAGGGATGTGATATTGTTTTTGATTTACTATTTTCCTAGGTAGAGGCAGTTCTAATGGCTTCCATTTGGCCTTTCCCACCATAATAGCCCTCACTCTACCAGTCAGAGAGCCACTGTGTGGCTTCTGCCAGATGCAAAGTATGTTTTTTTTTTTTTTTTTTTTTTTTTTTTGAGATGGAGTCTCACTCTGTTGCCCAGGCTGGAGTGCAGTGGCGCGATCTCAGCTCACTGCAAGCTCTACCTCTGGGTTCATGCCATTCTCCTGCCTCAGCCTCCCTAGTAGCTGGGACTACAGGCGCCCACCACCATGCCTGGCTAATTTTTTTGTATTTTTAGTAGAGACGGGGTTTCACCGTGTTAGCCAGGATGGTCTCGATCTCCTGACCTCGTGATCCACCTGCCTCGGCCTCCCAAGTGCTGGGATTACAGGCATGAGCCACCGCGCTAGGCCTGCAAAGTATGTTTATGCCAATTATGCATTCTGGCACTGGGGAAATGACCACAGGATGAGTCCAGGGACCCACTGGACCTACTCTAAGTCAGACATAAGCTAAAACTCCATTAATTACCTGACCTCCATAAGCCTCTACTTTAACTGGAGGACCACAATGACGTTTTAGGTCCCCTGAAATCAATGTCAGCTCAGAGTCAGTGTCCAGTAATCCTCAAAATGTCTGATCATTTCCCTTTCCCCAATGCACAGTTATCTAGGTGAAAGGCCAGAGGTCTCCTTGGGGAAGGATGGGAGAAAGATTAACAGCATAAATTGTCAGTAGTGTACTGGGGTCCTTCCTCAGGGGGACCTGGCCTCCTCTTCATTCAAGGGGTTCTCAGTCTGTAAACTGGTTCAAATCTGGAAATTGATTGAGAGGCCGTGATTCTCTGTTTATATAATTCAAGTTAGTCTTTTGTCTACTCGGCCTGGAAGTTTTCTGCTTATATAAATTAAGTAAGAATGTAGTGGGCTTCCTATCAATTTCACTTTTAGGAACACTGTGATTAATTAGCTAATGCCAGAGCTCTACATGAGTCAGACTATTCTGATTGCTGCTTTGCCTCTGCTGTCCATTATGGTAGCTATGCCCACCTTGCCTTTGATGGTGGAGTGCCGCCACTTGGCTTGTGCCACCTCAGGATCCAATTATTCCCATTGCATTTAAATTTTGTAGTTGAGTGACTGCAGTTCCCACTGTTAGATCTGGCATACATAGAAGAGCAATCACAGAGCTCTTCAAGGATGCAGATGTTGCCCTCACAAATCTATTTTGCAAAGTATTGGTGAAGGGTATGTCTTCTGAACCCTCCCAGCTGGGATGAGTAGGTCTAAAGTGACTAATCCACATCAGCATGCCAATCTTACTAAGCCTTTTGATTCCTCCCTGTACATTACACCAAGGGAGATCAGGCATTGCCAGCTCACCCACAGTGGGCAATCTTTTCAGCTAACCAAGCAAACAAATTATTAGAACCTTTTTAACTCCCTGAGCTGCAACATTAAATGCATAATCCCTGTGTAGTGGGCCCCAATCAATAAATTCAACCTGATCAACCTCTATGTTTCTTCCACTATTATCCCACACCTTTAATAGCCGTTCTCCAGATTTCTGTTTATATAAATTAGAAAACTCAAGTAGTTCTTTTGGAATATAGCACACCTCCTTGTGGGTCACACTGTGAACCTCACCTCTGGGGGCCTGCTTCTAGTTATAGGTTTGGGGTGGGTCCTGAGGAGAATAAACATTGTCCTGCCTCACAACTGCCTCAGGGGAGGCCATCAGTGTTGCCTCAGGCAGCACAGGGTTTATCTTCTCAGACAAAGGTGGAAAAACTGATGGCAGCATGGGTCAGGGATGGGGATGTTGCCACTACTGGGAATGGGAAAGTTGTTTCTTCTGGCAAAAAAGGCTCACCAGAATATACAAACTCAGTGTCCCCAGCTTCATCAGGAATGCTGATAGAAATACATATATTATAGATTCAGAAAAACTTTTTTATTCCTGTTAGACTTTCAAATTCTTGATAACCTGTTTCACAACCCTAGGTAGTTGTAAGCTAAATAGCATTAAATATGCATATTAAAGGAAACAACTCAGGTGAAAATCAAATAGCAAAATTTACATCGTAAGGTACAGAGAAAAGAAGTCTGATGTGCTAGAGGAAGATTAAAAATGAATGTCAAATCAAACATAAAATTACAAAACTCTATCACGGGATTGTGTAAGGAAATAAATCGTATTTAGGTAGGGACTACCTATCTTTTAACTGGATCAATGACCTCTGGGCAAAGCCGACACTTAATCCTGCATTTCCAAAAAGGGAGAATTATCATGAGGTTAGACAATGTGATGTTTTTACAGTACACTTAAAAATTTTGTTTAAAACAGACATTTCTAAGTGTCTACACTACACTCTTCTTAAAAACCCCAAGAGTAGCCTGTTTCAATAACTATTTTAGTCAATAAATCAGGTAACATAATACAAAAGCAAGCAGTTTAAAGCTGAGATGAACTTATCTGTTCACACTCTTGGGGTTCCATAAGGAAAAACAGGTTTATCCCCCAAAAGGAGTCTGGAGCCTTCTCTGTTTTCTTTAAGGAACCCCACCCAGGCTGTTATAAACTATTTCAGGTCCCTCATGCAGCAGAGGGTGCAAGAGAAAGGAGAGACAGCAGAAATAAATGAATAAAAGAGTTTGATCAACTGAGAAGAAAAAACTTTTGCTCAATAAAAAGGATAATGTCCTAGGAAAGGAAACAAAAAACAAATATAAAGGCCTTTTAAATACAAACACACACAGACACAGACACGTCTTGGACGTTAGCTTTTAATTAAGCTGACTTTAACCATTGAGCTCCTTTAAACAAAATCTTTTTAAAAAAAAAAAAAAACAAAATCTTTTTAAATCTCGTTACCATATTTCAGCTAGGGCAGATTGCCACTATTTCAGAAGTACCAAGTATCAAACCAGAAAGGGTTTGATTTAGGAACCAAAATCCAGGCTGTTGTGGTGGAAAAAAGGCAGAACCTTAACTATCATGCTGTAGCATGGGGTGACAGCCATTGCTTTCAGTTTCACCTGGCTAGAAAAAGGTGACCTTATATGTAAATAAAGTCCCTTAAGTAGTCAAAATCAGAAACCTTTCCTTTTTCTTTTTCCTTTTTCTGGCCGTTTTTCTCCTCCCACCATAGCACTTTTTTTTGGTGGAAATTTAGCCATTTCAGAGACCTCATTCCTCATAATTTAGAGCTTTCTTTCAGATTTGATCAAGATGGATAGAGTTGGTCAAACCCAATGGGAAACAAATCAAAACAGCAACAAAAACAGAAACAAACAATAATAACAAAAAAAAAAAAACAGTTAAGCAAAACAAATGATCACATAACGTATATGATTACTGAGTGTTCTAATGGTAAGGAGAAATTAAGACCAGCTGGCTGTTAATTTTAACTTTAGCCAAGACAAACCCCAATTTAATTACCTACCTAAGAATGGGTCTTAGGCTGAAGACTGCTCTCTACCATCCTAGGACCAGGAAAAAAAAAAATCATTTTCCCTGTTGGAAGCAAGCTCAAATTCCATAAAGGAGTTACCTGCCATCCAGCATCTTGGAAGCAGGAAGAACTTGCCTTCCTTGTGCTTTTCTTTCCAAAAAAAGAAAAATAAAATAAAATAAAGGAGTTGTATAGCAAAATAAAATTTAGATCTTGATTAAATGTGGAGAGATTAAGGATTCTCTGAAGGGTGTGCTTCCAGGCCTCAGCAAATTGTCTTATTGGTTTGAGCCATAAAGATAGCTCAAGCTGGTACCAAGCACTGATAGGAGCTTTGTCAAAAATCAAGGGCACCTCTACTCAGAATCCCTTTGTAGTTACCAAAATGTAAACCCCAAAATCTGAGACAGGTCTCAGTTAATTCACAAAGTTTATTTTGCCGAGGTTAGGGAGGTGCACCTATGTGTTGACTGTAATGGTTCCTATTTCGATTAATAAAGATATGTTTGAGCCTACTTATAATAATTTAAAAGTCGTGGTCTGAAACTGCAATTACTTTTGCACCAATGTAAGTTACATCTTACTGCAAGTTTCTCTTTATTCTCATCTGTACCCCAGATATTAGCATTATTTTTCTTTCCTCCTTGGAGATATAGGCTTGGATCCTCCATGTCCACAGGCTTTGGAGGTCTTTTGGAATCTTTAGTAATTCCTACTATTTTTTAAATCCCTCTTAAAGAAACATAATACGCAGGTGGAAATTGCAAATATCTTCAGCATGTTAAGAGCAATATGAGACCAATTAAGAGCAATAATCAAAGCTGATCCTCTTACAACTACATGAAAAGTTGCCGAAGAACTCAGTGTTGACCATTCTATGGTCATTTGGCATTTGAAGCAAATTGGAAAGGTGAAAAAGCTCGAAATGCTCACCAGGAAATGACAATATCAAAAAAGAAAACTACAGATCAATATTCCTGATGAACATAGATACAAAAATCCTTGCCCGGGCGCAGTGGCTCACGCCTGTAATCCCAGCACTTTGGGAGGTCAAGACGGGTGGATCATGAGGTCAGGAGATCAAGACCATCCTGGCTAACACGGTGAAACCCTCTCTCTACTAAAAATACAAAAAATTAGGCGGACACGGTGGCGGGCGCCTGCAGTCCCAGCTACATGGGAGGCTGAGGCAGGAGAATGGCGTGAACCCAGGAGGCAGAGTTTGCAGTGAGTCCAGATTGCGCCACTGCACTCCAGCCTGGGCAATAGAGTGAGACTCCGTCTCAAAAAAAAAAAAAAAAAAAAAAAAATTCCTCAAAAAAAATACTAGCTAACTGAATCCAACAGCATATCAAAAAGATAATCCACCATGATCAAATGGCTTTCATACCAGGGACACAGGGATAGTTTAACATATGCAAGTCAATAAATGTGATACACCACATAAACAGAATTAAAAACAAACTAACACGATCATCTCAACAGACAGAGAAAAAACATTTGACAAAATCCAGCATCACTTTATGAATAAAACCCTTAACAAAGTCAGCATAAAAGGGACATACCTTAAGGTAATAAAAGCCATCTATGAGAAACCCACAGCCAACATTATATTGAATGGGGAAAAGTTGAAGGCATTCCCCCCTGAGAACTGGAATAAGACAAGAATGCCCACTATCACCACTTCTATTAAACATAGTACTGGAAGTCCTGGCCCGAGCAATAAGAGAAGAGAAAGGAACAAAAGGCATCCAAATTGGTAAAGAGGAAGTCAAACTGTCACTGCTTACTGGTGAATTGTATACCTAGAGAACCCTAAAGACTTATCCAAAAAGCTCCTAGATCTGATAAATGAATTCAGTGAAGTTTCAGAATTCAGTGTAAAATTAATGTACACAAATCAGTAGCACTGCTACACACCAACAGTGACCAAGCTGATAATCAAATCAAAAACATAATCACTTTTATAATAGCTGCAAAACAAAAACAAAAACATAAACAAAACCCACTTAGGAATATACCTAACCAAGGAGGTGAAATACCTCTAGAAGAAAAACTTGAAAACACTGGTGAAAGAAAACATAGGTGACACAAACAAATGGAAACACTTTCCATACTCATGAATGGCTGGAATCAATATTGTGAAAATGACCTTACTGCCAAAAGCAATCTACAAATTCAATGCAATTCCCATCAAAATACCATCATCATTCATCACAGAACTAGAAAAAACAATCCTAAAATTTACATGGAACAAAACAAGAGCCGTACAGCCAAAGCAATACTAAGCAAAAAGAACAAATTTGGAGGAATCACATCACCTGACTTCTAATTATACTATAGTCATTAAAACAGCATGGCACTGGTATAAAAATAGGCACATAGACCAATTAAACAGAATAGAAAACCCGGAAATAAACCCAAATACTTACAGCAAATTGATCTTCGACAAAGCAAACAAAAACATAAAATAGGGAACTAACACTGTATTCAACAAATGGTGCTGGGATAATTGGCAAGTCACATGTAGAAGAATGAAACTGGATACTTATCTCTCACCTTATATAAAAATCAACTCAAGATGGATCAAAGACTTAAGTCTAAGACCTAAAACCATAAAAATTCTAGAATATATTAGAAAAACATTTCCAAACACTGGCTTAGGCAAAGACATCATGACCAAGAACCCAAAAACAAATGCAACAAATGCCAAGATAAATAACTAATTAAACTAAAAAGTTTCTGCACAGCAAAAGAAATAATCAGCAGAGTATACAGACAACCCACAGAGTGGAAGAAAATCTTTGCAAACTGTGCATTCAACAGAGGACTAATATCCAGAATCTACAAGGAACTAAAATAAATCAGCAAGAGAAAAACAAAACAAAACAAAACAAATAATCCCATCAATACATGGGCTAAGGACGTGACTAGACAATTCTCAAAAGAAGATATACAAGTGGCCAAGAAGTATTTTTAAAATGCTCAACATCACTAATTATCAGGAAAATGCAAATCAAAACCACAATGCAATACTATCTTACTCCCGCAAGGATGGCTATAATTTAAAATTAAAAAAAAAAAATAGATGTTGGCATGGATGAGGTGAAAACAGAACACTTTTACATGGCTGGTAAGAATGTAAACTAGTACAACCACTATGGGAAACAGTATGGATATTTCTTAAAGAGCTAAAACTAGATCTATCATTTGATCCAATAATCCTACTACTGAATACGTCCTCAGCAGAAAAGGAGTCATTATACAAAAAAAAAAAAAAAAAAAACTTGCAGATGCATGTTTATAGCAGCACAATTCGCGATCTCAAAAATATAGAACCAGCCCAAATGCCCATCAATCAATGGGTGGTGTATATATATACCATGGAATACCATATATATACCATGGAATACTGCTCAGCCGTAAAAAGGAATGAAGTAATGGTATTTGCCGCAACCTGGATGGAGTTGGAGACCATTATTCTAAGTGAAGTAACTGAGGAAATAGCGTATGTTCTCACTTATAAGTGGGTTATAAGTGGGAGTGAAGCTATGAGGACACAAAGGCATAAAGATGATAAAATGGACTTGGTGACTCATGGGGAAGATGACTACACATTGGGTACAGTGTACATTGCGCAGGTGATGAGTGCACAAAATTTCAGAAATCACCATTAAGGAAATTATCCATGTAACCAAATACCACCTGTTCCCCAAAAACCTACTGAAATTTTAAAAAGAGAGAGAGAGAAAAAAAGATGTGTGATTTCAAAGTGAAATATTAGTAACTAAATGAGTACACTGAAGAGTTTCTGCACTTCACTGTGTGTTATGTCAATAAAACGAATAAGCAAAAAAATCACTTGCAAATAGATAAAAAGTAAAAATGTTATCATCAGAAATGAAAATTATTTTAGTGGGTAATCTAAATGTGAAAGGGTCAATCTACTTCACTTTTTTTTTTTTTGAGACAGAGTCTCGCTCTGCTGCCCAGGCGGGAGTGTAGTGGCGTGATCTCCGCTCACTGCAAGCTCTGCCTCCCGGGTTCACGCCATTCTCCTGCCTCAGCCTCCCGAGTAGCTGGGACTACTGGCACCCGTACTTCACATTTTTGAAGACTACTTCAGTGTTCCCCCTAAGATACTCATCTCTTGGAAAACGGTAAATGAATGTGCTAAAGGTTATTCATATTATCAGTTACAGTTATAAAGCAATGGAATTATTTGGGAATAAGAGCTGGTGGGGTTACAATATCTTGTTTTAATATCTGTTCATGGGATATTTTCACTTTTTTTCCTCCTGCAGAATTTTCACGTCTTCAAACTTATACTCTCCTTTTTATTGATTTTTGTCAGAAGTTTATGTATCATTACCAAAAAGACAATGGGTTGTACTGTCTTCAAAATTCCAGATCATCTCATCCATCCATAATGGCATCTGTCACTGCAGTGGTTTCCAAGTCAAGCAGTGGGTGAACTTTCCAGCCTTCTCAAAAAATGTTCCAAAGACTGTTTTAATTCCATCTGGAATTAGAGTATGCCAGTGCCACAGAGGAAGCAGTTTTTCGTCTTTCTCTTCTCCCTAAATGCGGTCACTCCCACACCCTAAGGTGAGCTACTTGCCGTTGGCAGGCATCATTCTTTCCTTTGCCATGGCTCATGTCAGGACAGCCAAAATACCTGCCACAGGAATTCCTAGCCAGGATACCGGAAATGACTTTATCAGAATCTGGGCTGCCTTAGATTGGAATCAATGGCTCACAAAACCATGGAAACTCAGAATCACAGAACAATAGAACCTGGGAGCAGAGTGTACGGGGAGTTAACAATGTAATTTCTTGAAGTTGAAGAGACATCCTTAGCCAAGCGCAGTGGTACAAGCCTGTAATCCCAGCACTTTGGGAGGCGGAGGCAGGTGGATCACTTGAGGTCAGGAGTTCAAGCTCAACCTGGTGAACATGGTGAAACCCCGTCTCTACCAAAAATACGAAAATTAGCCGGGTGTGGTGGCATGTGCCTATGGTCCCAGCTACCCGGGAGGCTGAGGCAAGAGAATCGCTGGAACCTGGGAGGCAGAGTCTGCAGTGAGCCCAGCTGGCACCACTGCACTCTAGCCTGGGCAACAGAGTGAGACTCCGTCTCAAAACAAACAAAGACATCCTTTCTGATAATGGAGAATATTTTCCTTCTTATATACCCTTCGTTTAGAAATGTGGAGGGGTGTGTTTTCACATAAAGAATAAACCGATTTATGTTTGTTGGTTGCTGATTATTAGTCCTGGTGAGTTTTCCCTCTTCATTGCTAATAAGTTTTCCCCAATGAAGTCTATTTTAGCCAGTGTGAGTAGAGCAATAACATCTTTCTTTTGAATAGTGTTTGAATAATGTATATGTATTTTCATCCTTTTTCTTTCAAGATTTCTGTATCCTAATATTTAAAATCTGTATCTGCTATAAGCATATAGTTCTTAAAAACTCACTCTACTAATCTTTGCCTTTTATGTAATATTTAGTCTATTAACATTTAATGAAATTTTGATATATTTGAGTTTATATGTAACATCTTCCAAATTATTGTCCATTTCTCCTGCCTGTTTTAGTTCTTTTTCTAATATACTTCTGAATTGGCTGAATATTCTTTAATATTCTATTTTTCCTTTTCCTTTCTCTTAGCTTGCGAGTTATGCATTCCTCCTCCACTAATCCTTTTGTGCTTGTATATGTGTTTGTATTCTGTTATGAGGTTTCTGGATCTTATTTCTTGCACTGCAAAATGGGGACCATAACACTAACCCCATACCTTGTTGTGAACATTAAATATGAATGAGAATGTCCTTTGTAAATTCCAAACTGATGCATTTATGTATTATGAAGAGTTATAATTGTTCATTTAAAATTCTTAGTTATACAGATGTTTAAAAAATTATAACCTCATATATTTACATCTATCAGGAGCCTTGAAATTGGGATTTACTGTCCCTTGCATGAGAATGCTTTCTGTTTCTCCTCTTCCAATCACCCTAACCCTTGATCCAACATTAGAATTTCTTCTTGGAAGGCATGGCTGGAAAGCTGCAACCTCCTCTTTTTCTGAATTACTCCGAATTTCTTTCCCATCCTAATATAGCCACTCTTTTCACAGACAATTGTGTCACTGAAATCTTTCTGGACTAGACACACAATCAAGGATATCTGATGTGATAATATTCTTCTCCTCCAAATATTTTTACCCAAATCAGTATCCTGGGGTAGGTTGGCGAGAGGAGAAGGAACAATGGCATGGTGCCCTTTTGAACATGTGGCTCACCTTTTCACAAACTCATCTTATCTCTCCTTAATGTCCAGCATGTCCCTTGAATGTCCAATTGGTCTGTTCCAGTGTTATGCGCTGAATAGTGTCACCCCAAATTTATATGTTAAAATTCTGACACCAATATCTCATAATGTGACTGCATTTGGAGATTGGGTTTTTAAAAAGGTAATTAAGGTTGAATGAGGTCACTAAGATGGGCCCTAATCAAACATGCCCTGTGTTCTTATAAGAAGAGGAGATGAGGACAAATATGCTCAGAAGAAAAACCACATGAAGACATAGAAGATGGCCATCTACAAGCCAAGGACAGGGGTGCAAGAAAAAAATCAACCTTGCCAGTGACTTGATTTTGGATATCTATCCTCCAAAACTGTGTTTAAGCTACCGAGTCTGTGGTACTTTGTTATGGAAGCCCTAGCAAACTAATACATCCAGTGTGACTGGGCAGCCTATTGCCCTTGCCTCTGGTGATATGGGCTCTTGACTTGGATATTACTTACTGGATGTTGTTGCCTACATTTCCAGGTCCCCTCCACTCTTAGCCCTACGGGACTCCTCTTTGCAGCAGTCTATTAAAGTTCTACAATCTCAGACATTGAACACAGACCTCCTTTCAATGAGCCAAAACTTACCATTTTCAGAGAAACATTGGCTTTCCTTCCCTTCATATCTCTGATTTGGAACCGATTCTGATCCAGTCTCCTGGAACCCAACACTGTGTTCTCTTTTATGAGATGTAACTCTCTGCTGCCAGTCTCCCACTCTCTTATTTCAATTTTCTTCCTTTTCTAGGATGTGACCACTCTGTTTTGTTTTCTCCCTCCTGTCAGTATCTCCTGTCTATCGCAATAGCTTAGTCAAGCTGGTTTCTCCCCCCGATGACTTCATTTATTCCTAGATCTGTGAATATTTCACATTACTAATTCATCAGACTGGCTCAAACTGGATCAAACCAGACCAGACCGGATCAAACCGGATCAGACTGGCTCAAACTGGATCAAACCAGACCAGACCGGATCAAACCGGATCAGACTGGCTCAAACTGGATCAAACCAGACCAGACCGGATCAAACCGGATCAAACCAGACCAGACCGGATCAAACCGGTTCAAACCAGACCAGACCGGATCAAACCGGATCAAACCAGATCAAACCAGACCAGACCGGATCAAACCGGATCAAACCAGATCAGACCGGATCAAACCGGATCAAACCAGATCAGGCCGGATCAAACCAGAGCGGATCAAACTGGTTCAAACCAGACCAGACCGGATCAAACCGGATCAAATCAGAGAAGGCCGGATCAAACCAGATCAGACCGGATCAAACTGGTTCAAACCAGACCAGACCGGATCAAACCAGATCAGACCGGATCAAACCGGATCAAACCAGATCAGGCCGGATCAAACCAGAGTGGATCAAACTGGTTCAAACCAGACCAGACCGGATCAAACCAGATCAAACCAGATCAGGCCGGATCAAACCAGATCAGGCCGGATCAAACCAGAGCGGATCAAACCGGTTCAAACCAGACCAGACCGGATCAAACCGGATCAAACCAGATCAGGCCGGATCAGACCGGATCAAACTGGTTCAAACCAGACCAGACCGGATCAAACCGAATCAAACCAGATCAAACCGGATCAAACCAGATCAGGCCGGATCAAACCAGACCAGACTGGTTCAAAGCAGACCAGATCAAACCAGATCAAACCGGATCAAACCAGATCAGGCCGGATCAAACCAGACCAGACTGGTTCAAACCGGTTCAAACCAGATCAAACCGGATCAAACCAGACCAGGCCGGATCAAACCAGACCAGACCGGATCAAACCGGTTCAAACCAGACCAGAACGGATCAAACCGGATCAAACCAGATAAACCGGATCAAACCGGATCAAACCGGATCAAACCAGATCAAACCGGACAAACCGGATCAAACCGGATCAAACCGGATAACCGGATCCCAAACCGGATCAAACCAGATCAAACCGGATCAAACCAGATCAGACTGGTTCAAACCGGTTCAAACCAGATCAAACCGGATCAAACCGGATCAAACCAAACCAGGCCGGATCAGACCAGACCAGACCGAACCGGATCAAACCGGTTTAAACCGGACCAGACCGGATCAAACCGGATCAGACCGGATCAAACCGGTTCAAACCAGACCAGACCGGATCAAACCGGATCAAACCGGATCACGCCAGATCGAACCGGTTCAAACCGGATCAAACCGGATCAAGCCAGATCAGACTGGATCAAACTGGATCACATCGGATCAAACCGGATCAGACCGGATCACACCGGATCAAACAGGATCAAGCCAGATCAAACCGGATCACACCGGTTCAAACCGGATCAAGCCGGATCAAACCGGATCACACCGGATCAAACCGGATCAGACCGGATCAAACCGGATCAAACCGGATCAAGCCAGATCAGACCGGATCAAACTGGATCACATCGGATCAGACCGGATCAAACCGGTTCAAACCAGATCAGACCGGATCACACCGGATCAAGCCAGATCAAACCGGATGACACCGGATCAAACCGGATCACACCGGATCACACCGGATCACACCGGACCGGATCAAACCGGATGAAGCCAGATCAAGCCGGTTCAAACCGGATCAGACCGGATCAAACCGGTTCAAACCGGATCAAGCCAGATCAAACCGGATCAGACCGGATCAAACCGGTTCGAAGCAGATCAGACCGGATCAGACCGGATCAAACCGGATCAAACCAGATCAAACCGGATCAAACCGGATCAAACCAGATCAAACCGGATCAAACCGGATCAGACCGGATCGGTGGATCAAACCGGTTCAAACCAGATCAAACCGGATCAAACCGGTTCAAACCGGATAAAACCGGATCAGACCGGATCAAACCGGATCAGACCGGATGAAACCGGATCGAACCGGATCAAGCCGGATCAAACCGGATCGAACCAGATGAAACCGGAACAAACCGGTTCAAACTGGTTCAAACCAGACCAGACCGGATCAAGCCGGATCAAACCGGATCAAGCCGGATCAAACCAGATGAAACCGGATCAAACCGGTTCAAACTGGTTCAAACCAGACCAGACCGGATCAGACCGGATGAAACCGGATCAGACCGGATCGAACCGGATCAAGCCGGATCAAGCCGGATCAAACCAGATGAAACCGGATCAAACCGGTTCAAAGTGGTTCAAACCAGACCAGACCGGATCAAACCGGATCAAGCCGGATCAAACCAGATGAAACCGGATCAAACCGGTTCAAACCGGATCAGACCGGATCAAACCGGATCAGACCGGATCAAACCGGTTCGAACCAGATCAAACCGGATCAAACCGGATGAAACCGGTTCAAACCGGATCAGGCCGGATGAAACCAGATCAAGCCTGATCAAACCGGTTCAAACCGGATCAGGCCGGATCAGGCCAGATCAAACCGGTTCAGACCGGTTGAAACCAGATCAAGCCGGATCAAACCGGTTCAAACCGGATCAGACCGGATCAAGCCGGATCAAACCGGTTCAAACCAGATCAAACCGGATCAAACTGGTTCAAACCAGACCAGACCGGATCAGACCGGATGAAACCGGTTCAAACCGGATCAAACCGGTTCAAACCGGATAAAACCGGATCAGACTGGATCGAACCGGATCAAGCCAGATCAAACCGGATCAATCCGGATCAAGCCGGATCAAACCAGATGAAACCGGATCAAACCGGTTCAAACTGGTTCAAACCAGACCAGACCGGATCAAACCGGATCAAACCGGTTGAAACCAGATCAAGCCGGATCAAACCGGTTCAAACCGGATCAAACCGGATCAGACCGGATCAAACCGGTTCGAACCAGATCAAACCGGATGAAACCGGATCAGGCCGGATGAAACCAGATCAAACCTGATCAAACCGGTTCAAACCGGGTCACGCCGGATCAGGCCAGATCAAACCGGATCAGACCGGATCAAACCGGTTGAAACGGTCAAGCCGGATCAAACCGGATCAAACCGGATCAGACCGGATCAAACCGGTTCGAACCAGATCAAACCGGATCAAACCGGATGAAACCGGTTCAAACCGGATCAGGCCGGATCAGGCCAGATCAAACCGGATCAGACCGGATCAAACCGGTTCAAACTGGTTCAAACCAGACCAGACCGGATCCAACCGGATCGGACCGGATCAAACCGGTTGAAACCAGATCAAGCCGGTTCAAACCGGATCAGACCGGATCAAACCGGTTCGAACCAGATCAAACCGGATGAAACCGGTTCAAACCGGATCAGGCCGGATGAAACCTGATCAAACCGGTTCAAACCGGATCAGGCCGGATCAAACCGGTTCAAACCAGATCAAACCGGATCAAACTGGTTCAAACCAGACCAGACCGGATCAGACCGGATCAAACCGGTTCAAACCAGATCAAACCGGATCAAACTGGTTCAAACCAGACCAGACCGGATCAAACCGGTTCAAACCGGATCAAACCGGTTCAAACCGGATAAAACCGGATCAGACCGGATCGAACCGGATCAATCCGGATCAAGCCGGATCAAACCAGATGAAACCGGATCAAACCGGTTCAAACTGGTTCAAACCAGACCAGACCGGATCAAACCGGATCAGACCGGATCAAACCGGTTGAAACCAGATCAAACCGGATCAGACCGGATCAGACCGGTTCGAACCAGATCAAACCGGATGAAACCGGATCAGGCCGGATGAAACCAGATCAAACCTGATCAAACCGGTTCAAACCGGGTCACGCCGGATCAGGCCAGATCAAACCGGATCATACCGGATCAAACCTGTTGAAACGATCAAGCCGGATCAAACCGGTTCAAACCGGATCAGACCGGATGAAACCGGTTCAAACCGGATCAGGCCGGATGAAACCAGATCAAACCTGATCAAACCGGTTCAAACCGGATCAGGCCGGATCAGGCCGGATCAAATCGGATCAGACCGGATCAAGCCGGTTCAAACCAGATCAAACCGGATCAAACCGGATCAGACCGGATCAAGCCAGATCAAACCGGATCGGATCAAACCGGTTCAAACCCAGATCAAACCGGTTCAAACCGGTTCAAACCGGATCAGGCCGGATCAAACCGGTTCAAACCGGATCAGGCCGGATCAAACCGGTTCAAACCGGATCAGGCCGGATCAAACCGGATCAAACAGGTTCAAACCGGATCAGGCCGGATCAAACCGGTTCAAACCGGTTCAGGCCGGTTCAAACCGGTTCAGGCCGGATCAAACCGGATCAAACCGGTTCAAACCGGATCAGGCCGGATCAAACCAGACCAGACTGGTTCAAACCAGACCAGACCGGATCGAACCGGATCAAACCAGATCAGGCTGGATCAAACCAGACCAGATTGGATCAAACCGGATAAACCAGACCAGACCGGATCGAACCGGATCAAACCGGATCAAACCAGATCAGGCCGGATCAAACCAGATCAAACCGGATCAAACCAGACCAGACTGGTTCAAACCAGACCAGACCGGATCAAACCGGATCAAACCAGATCAGGCCGGATCAAACCAGACCAGACCGGATCAAACTGGTTCAAACCAGACCAGACCGGATCAAACTGGTTCAAACCAGACCGGATCAAACTGGTTCAAACCAGACCAGACCGGATCAAACCGGATCAAACCAGATCAGGCCGGATAAAACCAGATCAAACCGCATCAAACCGGATCAGGCCGGATCAAACCGGATCAGACCAGACCGGATCAAACCGGATCAAACCGGATCAAACCAGAGCAGACCACATGAAACCAGACCAGACCGGATCAAACCGGATCAAACCAGACCAGACCGGATCAAACCGGATCGAACCAGACCAGACCCGACCAGACCAGACCAGACCGGATCAAACCAGACCAGACCGGATCAGGCTGGATCAAACCAGACCAGATCGGATCTATCCACACCCGACCAGACGAAGTCAAACCAGACCCGACCAGACCAGACCAGACTGGATCAAACCAG